>NC_134877.1:12801968-12854468 GCF_041734735.1 Babylonia areolata | reverse complement strand
TACCTTTGTTTTAAAACCCAGGCATGTCGCAGTCCACGACGTCCAGACTTCAAGTCAGCGAGGAGAGGCTGGAGAAGCTGTCGGAGGACCTGCGAGACACAGCTGCCAGCTACAGCGCTGTGCAGGGCCGCGTGCTGAAGAGAACCCAGCTGGCTGATGGCATGGAGCTGAGGCAGGTGACCGTGCCTGTTGGGGTCCTCCTGGTCATCTCTGAGGCCTGTCCTGACACCCTCCTGCAGGTGGGTGGGTCTGTGGGGAGAGGGCTGCTGAAGAGGAAGAGCGTTTAGTTCTTCACGTGTACATTCCTTTTTTTTCTTTTTTTTTTTTGTCGGGCCTCCAACCTCCTATTTTTTCCCCTGCTTTTATTATTATATTATTTTTTTTAGGGTCCTCCATCCTATTTTTTCCCTTTTCTTTCTTTTTTTTCCATATATTTTTAATTTCTCCATTTTTTTTTTTTGCATCTTCATAACATGAAAAATACAACATAACATAAAGAAAGGGATATTGTCTATGCACACTTTTGTTGTCGGTTTCTCCTCGCCTGTATTCGACCAGAGGACAAAGGGGTTGGTACTGCATACCTGGATTGTCATCCACCTGAGCCTAAGACCTTTCACCAGTATCTCTGTCTGTGCCTCTCTGGTCGCTGGGTAAATTCTCCGCAGGCCTCTGATTTGCTGAGCACCTAGCTGTGCACTCCTGGAATCCGCTACCTGTTTGTGTCGGTCACAGTACCTCACTTTTAACTCACTCAGTACGGCCAGTCCTCTCTTCTCCTCTGCACACACCCCTCGGATGTCCATTTGGTGTCTGGATGACCCAACCTTTAGCTTCCGTCGTCAGAACTGTGGTATTCTTTGTCAACATTCACCTCTTTAGTATAAGAGCCTTCCGCTTGCAATATTTTGATGATGGTAATTGGGATGAAACGCTGTTAACGTCGTCTCTTTCACCGTTCGTATGGATAGAGTTAAAGCATGCCTTTTTCAAGCAGTTTCTCCATATACATGGACCCCTATCAGGTGGGTGAGTCCTTGGGGAGAGGGCTGCTGAGAGGGAAGTGTGTTAACTCTTCAGCTGTACACTCCTAGAATTCACTACCAGTTTGTGTCGGTCACAGCGCCTCAATTTAAAGCGTGCCTAAAACAGGGGGAGTGTCTGGGTTTGTTCCAGTGTCCCTGTTATTTACCTGTGTGCTGGCTGAACAGGTAGCACAAGCAGCATTGACTTGAAGTTGTGTACCTTGTGAATGGAGAGAGTTACCAGTCTTTGCTGTTTGTTTATCACTTGTTCTCCTGGCCTCATTGTTTATTCATTCTTTGTCAGGCAGTTTCTCCATTGTTTATTCATTCTTGTATTGTATTCCTTTTTATCACAACAGATTTCTCTGTGTGAAATTCGGGCTGCTCTCCCCAGGGAGAGTGCATCACTACACTACAGCACCACCCATTTAAAAAAAAAAATTTTCCTGCTTGCAGTTTTATTTGTTTTTCCTATCGAAGTGGATTTTTCTACAGAATTTTGCCAGGAACAACCCTTTTGTTGTCGTGGGTTCTTTTATGTGTGCTAAGTGCATGCTACACATGGGACCTCAGCTTATCATCTCACCCGAATGACTAGCGTCCAGATCACCACTCAAGGTGTAGTGGAGGGGGAGAAAATATCAGAGTCTCAGGCGTGATTCGAACCAGCATGCTCAGATTCTTTCGCTTCCTAGGTGGACGCGTTACCTCTAGGTCATCACTCCACTTTGTCAAGCAGTTTCTCCATTGTTTATTCATTCTTTGTCAGTCAGTTTCTCCATTGTTTATTCATTCTTTGTCAGTCAGTTTCTCCATAATCACACAAGACACTTGATTCCATATCCTGTCCTGTCCTGCCGTGACTCACTCCTTGAGGTGGGTCCATGGGTGGGGGATATGTTATGTCCCATGTTTTCATATATTCTGGTAGGAAGACATTGTTTGAATCGTGGATGCGGATGTAGTGGATGGAGAGTTGAGACTCACTGGATTGACTGAATGTCTGAAATGATAACAGCTGGCCCCCTTCCGTAAAATGCATGGCTGAATGTAAAGAAGAAAAAATAGTCAGACACAACAGGGAGAGACAATGTGTGTGTGTGTGTGTGTGTGTGTGTGTGTGCAAATGTGTGCAAATGTGTGCAAATGTGTGTGTATGTGTATGTGTGTGCAAATGTGTGTGTGTGTGTGTGTGTGTGTGTGTGCATGCATGTGCATGTGTGCATGCATGTGTGTGTGTGTGTGTGCATGTGTGTGCGTGCCCTTGAAAATGTGTTCTTGTGCACACAGATGGCAGCTCTGTCCATCTGCAGCGGCAACGGGTTGCTGATGAGGGGCGGGAGAGAGGCGTCCAACACCAACAAGGCTCTGCACTCCCTGGTGCAGGAGGCACTGCGGCCCTACGCCCCTCCACAGGCAGTTGGTCTGGTCAGTCAGCGTTCAAGGTTTCACTCTCCCTTTTTGAATCAGTGTTCAAGATTCATCAAAACATAGTATGGCTGCCTACATGGCGGGGTAAAAACAGTCATACACGTAAAAGCCCACTCGTGTTCATACGAGTGAACATGGGAGGTGCAGCCCACGAACAAAAGAAAAGAAGAAGAAGAATCTCCCTTTTTGATTCAACATTTAAGATTAAATTTCCATTTTTGAGTCAACATTCGAAATTTAACTCTACCTTTCTGAGTCAGCATTCAGGATTTACCCCCACCCCTCACCCCACCCCGGAGTCAACATTCAAGATTTCACACCCCTTTTTGAGTCAGCATTTAAGATTTATCTTCCCTTTTTCAGTCAGCATTCAAGATTTCACCCCCTTTTGGAGTCGACATTCAAAATCAAACTCCCTTTTAAAGTCATTATTAAAGATTTAACTCCCTTTTTAAAGTCAACATTCAAGGTTTAACCCCCTTTTTGAGTCAGCATTCAAGATTTGACTCACGTTTTTGAGCCAACATTCAACATTTCACCTCCTTTTTGAGTCACATTCAAGATTTAACTCAGTCCCTTTTTGTGCCAACTTTCAAGATTTAACTCCCTCTATGAGTCCACATTCAAGGTTTAACTCTCCCTTTACCCCTTTTCAACCCACATGAGTTAACATATCTGAGTCTGTGAGTGTGCATGCATGTGTATTGTTCGGTGTACAATGTAGTGTTTTTTTCAGTGTGTTTTCTTTCAGAACTTCACAGAATATAAAGTGGGTCTGTGTTTTATTCAAGTGGTAACTTGGTGCGTTAGCATTGTGTACAAGAATGTGAGTATGTGTGTGTGTGGTTTGGGTGAGCGGGGGGATTGCAAGCACATGCATGTGTATGCACTGCCAAGTGTGTGCTGTGTGTATATTTGTGAATGGAGAAAAGAAGGTATGGGGAGAGGTCATTTGTGGGTATGTCTTCGTGCCTGTACTTTATCCTTATACCTGCGTGCAAGGAATTTTTTTTCTTTTTTTTTTTATAAGGACATGATAAGGTCTGAAGTCTGAAGTCAAACAGATAAACAAAAGAATGAAATAAACATGAATGAAACAACTAATCATTGAACAGTCTCTTGAACATTGGTGTATCAAATGCAGTGTAGAATTATATGAATGCATAGACACATTCAAAGCATATCAAAATAATCTACAAATTTGCCAAGGTATATTACAAAGAAAGTAACAATAAAAACCACCTCTTATATCGATGTACTCTTTGAAAGTAGGACAAAGAAGGCATCTGCCCAGCTGATGCGGTGTAGCGTGTATGGATTTATCCAAACGCAGTGACACCTCCTTGAGAAACTGAAACTGAAACTATATTTAATGTATAAAGGGTGAATAATTGTCTCTTGAAAAAAAAAAAGAAAAGAAAAAAGTTGAGTGTTGACATTTGCAGGTGAGTCACCAGGAGGACATCACGGACCTGCTTCACCTCCAGCAGGACATTGACCTGGTGATCCCCCGGGGGTCCTCGGCACTGGTGCGACACATCCACACCAGCAGTCAGCACATCCCCGTCCTGGGACACACTGAGGGCGTCTGTCACGTCTACATTGATGAGGAGGCCGACCCCGAGATGGCCATGCGCATTGGTGAGGCACTGTCAGTGCTGAAACAATACAATACAGTGCAATGCAAAACAATACAATACAACACAAGGCAAGGCAAGGCAGTACCATACCATACCATACCATACCATACCATACCATACCATACCATACCATACAATACAAGGCAAGACAAGGCAAGGCAAGGCAAGGCAAGGCAGTACCATACCATTCCATACAATACAATACAAGGCAAGGCAATACCATACCATACCATACCATACCATACCATACCATACCATACCATACCATACCATACCATACCGTACCATACCACAATACAATACAAGGCAAGGCAAGGCAACGCAGTACCATACAATACAATACAATACAATACAACACAGGCAAGGCAGTGCCATACCATAGCATACCATACCATACAATACGATACAATACCACACCACACCACACCACACCATACCACACCATACAATACAATACAATACAATACAATACCACACCACACCACACCACACCACACCATACCATGCCATACCATACCATACCATACCATACCATACAATACAATACAATACAATACAATACAATACAATACAATACAATTTATTAATCCACTCAGGAAATTATGTGTGCATTCAAAGACCTGTCACTCACACTCGTCATCTCTGGTTGCGGAGCAGGTGCCCAGCAGTAATGAGCCAAACAGAAAGCAGGTGTCCACTGGTCCTAGTCCCATGTACATACCAGAACTCTGACTCCACCTCCACAAGATCTTGATTTGTGGTCTGGGTGATAGTCTTTCACATGATAACAAAAACTGAGGCACCATACGCTGCATGCATTTAGGGCATGTTTAAAAGAACCCATGACAACATAAATCTTTCCCTGACAAAATCCTGTAGAAAGAGCACTTTGATGATAAAACATATACAATTGCAGGAAAAAAGGAAAAGAAAGTGGCGCTGTAATTGAGCGATGTGCTGCCTGAATTTCACACAGAGAAATTTGTTGTAACAAAATGTAATACAGTACAACACAATGCGAAACAAGTTCATCTTCACTGAGGGTGGAAATTCCGTAGATTATAAAAAGATGCTAATTTCATGTGCAAAGAATCCATGTGAAACTGGCATCTTTTAAACACATGTCTCCCTGTAATGTAATTCAATATTAATGTGAAACTTGTATCTTTTGAACACGTCTCCATGTAATGCAATTCAATATTAATGTCAAACTTGCATCTTTTAAACACAAGTCTCCCTGTAATGTAATTCAATATTAACGTGAAACTAGCATCTTTTAAACACATGTCCCCCTGTAATGTAATTCAATATTAACGTGAAACTAGCATCTTTTAAACACATGTCCCCCTGTAATGTAATTCAATATTAACGTGAAACTAGCATCTTTTAAACATATGTCTCCCTGTAATGTAATTCAATATTAACGTGAAACTAGCATCTTTTAAACACATGTCCCCCTGTAATGTAATTCAATATTAACGTGAAACTAGCATCTTTTAAACACATGTCTCCCTGTAATGTAAATTAATATTAATGTGAAACTTGTATCTTTTAAACACATGTCTCCCTGTAATGTAATTCAATATTAATGTGAAACTTGCATCTTTTAAACACATGTCTCCCTGTAATATTAATGTGAAAGTTGCATCTTTTAAACACATATCTCCCTGTAATATTAATGTGAAAGTTGCATCTTTTAAACACATGTCTCCCTGTAATATTAATGTGAAAGTTGCAACTTTTGAACATATGTCTCCATGTAATGTAATTCAGTATTAATGTGAAAGTTGCATCTTTTAAACACATGTCTCCCTGTAATATTAATGTGAAAGTTGCATCTTTTAAACACATGTCTCCCTGTAATATTGCTGCTCTCTCCAGAAGTAAAAGCTACTCTTTTTTTTCTATCCATGATGGAGCAATATTTGGATGGCTGAAGACAGCTGAATGAACTGATTTTTGTTTACAAAACATTGCAACTGAATTAACAATTAAAGACCGGGGTCAGCTCCTGCAGACATAGCTGATTGCAGTTTCAATGATTTGGAGGTTTTGTTAAGAAAATGTTATGATGGGCACAGTGCTACTGTTTTAATACTCAGCAGGTATTCACTTCAGCGTGTGAAGCTCACACACACAAACAAGAAGCATGAATGAATTTTTGAAAGCAGAATATCATAGCATTTCCTTTGGATAGTTCATCAAAGAGCGATGGAAAAATGTTGGTTTTTGATCAAACAGTGAGACTGATAGAACCATTGCTTTTTGTTGTTTTTGTTTTACTCTCCAGTGATTGATTCCAAGTGCCAGAACCCGGGAGCGAGCAACACAATGGAGACACTGCTGATTCACCAGAACCACAGAACAGGTCCTCTCTTTGACCAGATCTGTGAAAGACTGAGAAATGAAGACGTAAGTTGGTATGGAGAATGGAAGAGCCTGACAGGGAAGGCGAAAACTCAACTTCAGTGACAGTACATTCAACAAGTGCCTTTGCTTCCTTGTGTGTGTGTGTGTGTGTGTGTGTGTGTGTGTGGTTACTGATTTATCTATAATACCCAGTTGCTTCCCTTGGACTGAGAACAGCTATTTCTGCACTGCAGTGGACATATTCAGTTTCACATTCTCAACTAGTTGTATATTCTCTCAATGCTTTGAGCTTGTTGGCTTTAGTGTCTTCGTTATTCAGTGGTGTTTTTTTAAGAGGACTGAGTGTGTTTGCCATGATGTTGTGTGCGCTTTGTGTCTGGAGTATGGCTTTGACAGAGCTGTCAGATCAATTCAAAAATGCTTTCTTGATCCAGCTGCTGTAGGGTGAAAGAAACTGTACTGATGGGGAACAAGGTGTTCTTCTTCTTCTTCTTCTTCGTAGGCTGCAACTCCCAGGTTCACTCGTATGCACACGAGTGGGCTTTTACGTGTATGACCGTTTTTACCCCGCCATGTAGGCAGCCATACTCCGTTTTCGGGGGTGTGCATGCTGGTATGTTCATGTTTCCATAACCCACCGAACGCTGACATGGATTACGGGATCTTTAACGTGCGTATTTGATCTTCTGCTTGCATATACACACGAAGGGGGTTCAGGCACTAGCAGGTCTGCACATATGTTGACCTGGGAGATCGTAAAAATCTCCACCTTTTACCCACCAGGCGCCGTCACCCGGGATTGACAGTCCAACGCTTTAACCATGTGGCTACTGCGCCCGTCGTACAAGGTGTTCAAGTTGTGACTCCTTGGCAGCTGTGGGTCATGTTGTCCATGTCTGAAGTTGTCATTGTCGGTTGTGTAACGTGTTATGATATCACCACACAGTGTGTTGTCATATTACCATAGAACATGTTGTGATATCTCCATACAGTGTGTTACGATATCACCATGCAATGTGTTGCGATATCTCCATGCAGTGTGTTGTGATATCTCCATGCAGTGTGTTGCGATATCTCCATACAGTGTGTTGCGATATCTCCATACAGTGTGTTGTGATATCTCCATACAGTGTGTTGTGATATCTCCATACAATGTGTTGCGATATCTCCATACAGTGTGTTGCGATATCTCCATACAATGTGTTGCGATATCACCAACAGGTGGACTTCCGACCAGGTCCCCGGTTGGCCAAACTCCTCAAGTTCAGCCCATCACCATGCAGCTCTCTGAAGACAGAGTACGGCACCCTAGAGTGCACCATTGAAGTGGTGGACAACCTGGATGAAGCCATCCACCACATCAACACGCATGGCAGTGGGCACACCGACTCGATTGTCACCGACAGCGGTCAGTGGCTTGCTGAGCACACATAACAGTGCCTGTGTTTTTGTCAGTTCAACAGTAGGTTGCTCATGTGTGTGTGCATGTGTGTGTGTGTGCGCGCGTCTGTGTCTGTGTCTGTGTGTCAGTGTGTGATAGTGTTTGTGAGTGTATATGTATGTGTGCATATGTGTGTGTGCATATGTGTGTATGTGTGTGTGTATGAGTGTGTGTGTGTGTGTGCGTGTTGTATTTCATATGCACTTGTATATGCATTGGTACTTTTTATTTGCAAGCAGAAGATTTGTTTTGAAATGAAAAAAAGTTTAGATAAAAAGATCCAGCAATTTGTGATGATATACGAAAAAGCAAATGCAAGATGGATGTGTGAAGATAACAGTTATGATATAATAATAATAATAATAATAATAATAATCATAGTAATGTACATTTATACAGTGCCCTTTCTCTCTAAGAGCTCATGGCGCTTTACATGAAAAAAGTTACATAAAACATTCATGACCACTCTTTCTCAAAAACCCGTCCCCCCTTTCCGCGCTGTAGTGTAGCGACGCGTTCTCCCTGGGGAGAGCAGCCCTGATTTCACACAGAGAAATCTGTTGTGATAAAAACAAATACCAATACAAATTACCTGCATTTCTATGTTTTTCAGATGCTAATGCAGAGAAGTTTCTGAAACTGGTAGACAGTGCCTGTGTGTTCAAGAATACCAGCACACGCTTTTCGGATAGCTCCATCTTTGGGCAAGGTAAGTATAAAAAGAATAAAACATTTTTTTTCTTGTTATTGTAGCATGAGGTGGGTTTCAGTTTCTGTGCAGGTCACTGTTCACTTTTATGAACATTTTCTTTTTAATTTTTTTTTTTTTTTAACCGTTCAGGCTGGTACGGAGTGCTGATAACCAGGGGAAATAATTAATGTTTTCATTTCAACATGAAAAGTGTTTGTTTCTTGCTCACATGTGTTGTTCCATATAGAAAGAATAAAAATCAACGCTCAAGGTAATATTAAAATAAAATGGCCGTAATGATGATGAATTTTTTTCAAAGTGTTCTTTCAGGCTCACATGTATTTTTGTGTAATGAAAAGAAGTAAAATGAAACTGCAAAAATGGAGTTGGATGGGAACTATGTTTAGAGTGAGGATGGTGGAAGTGGGTCCATGTTTGTGCAGCAGGTATAGAGGTAGTTAAATGGGAACTATATTCTATAAAGGTAGTTAAATGGGAACAATGTTCTCTAGAGGCATTTAAATGAAAACTATGTTCTACAGAGGTAGTTTAAGGAGTTAAGGGCCGAAACACTTGACTGAGGGGGGCTTCTTCTCTGAAGACCTTGTACTGTCCAGCTCTCCCTAGAGTTTCTTATCACTGGGAACAATGTTCAATGGAGGTATTTAAATGGGAATTATGTTCAACGGAGGTAGTTAAATGGGAACTACGTTCTATATTTAAGAGGTAGTTGAATGGGAACTATGTTCTATACAGGCAGTTATATGGGAACTATGTGTCGAACTATGTTCTATAGAGGCAGTTAAATGGGAACTATGTTCAACAGAGGTAGTTAAATGGGAACTATGTTCAACAAAGGTGGTTAAATGAGATCAATGTTTCCAGACTGAAGGCAGTAGCAGAGCACCACATGTGTGTGTGTGTGTGTGTGTGTGTGTGTGTAAATACAGAGGTTGAATGTTCACACCAATGCCACTATGTTTACACTGAGGGCAGTGAAAGAGGGCATAGTGGTACTATGTTCTATAGTAGTAGTTCAATGGGAGCTGTGGTCACACTGGGGGAAGTGACAGAGGACCATGTGCTTGTGTCAGGTATGCAAGTGGTTAGATAGGAACCATATGTTCAGACTGAGGACAGAGGAAGAGAGCCCATGTGTGAATCAGAATCAGTTTTAATGTCAATGAAACCTTAACAAGGTTTGTAAGACATGCATGCAAAGTTACATGTGAAACCCACAAAAAGCGAAACAAAACTCTGTGTGTGTGTGCCAGGCACGGAGGTTGGGATCAGCACGTCGCGTGTCCAGGCGCGAGGACCGGTGGGCATCGAGGGACTGCTGACCACCAAGTGGGAGCTGCGGGGCAAAGGTCAGGCCCGTTGTGACCTGACCAACGGCACACTGCAGCTGGATCACCAGTCCCTGCCCACAGAGGTCGCCACAGGGGAGGATGACGTCACCGCTCACTCTTCCTCCACCACCTGTGAGCAGGACTCCACTGATGACGACGGTTGTGAAAAGGCTGAAAATGTGTGAGCTTCACAGAGGGGAGAGAAAAAACAAACTTGGGTTTTCCAAAAATGTGTGAGCTTCAAAGAGAGGAGAGAGAAAACCTTGGGTGAAAATGTGTGAGCTTCACAAAGGGAAGTGCAGAAAACTTTGATGAAAATGTGAGCTTCACAGAGGGGAGAGGAAAAAACAGGTGAACATTTGTGGGCTTCACAGAGAGACTAGAAAAAACAAACTTGGGTGAAAATGTGTGGGCTCCGCTGAAAGGAGAGAAAAAAAACAAACTTGGGTGAAAATGTGTGAGCTTCATAGAGGGGAGAGAGAGAAAAAAAAAGGTGAAAATGTGTTAGCTCCATTCAGTGGGGGGAGAACAGAACTGGGTGAAAATGAGTGAGCTTCACAGAGGGGAGAGGAAAAACAACAACAACAAACTTTTATGTGAATTTGATTGAGGCTTGCATCTGTGTGTGTGCATGTTTGGTATGGAAGTGTGCGTGAATGCCGGTTTCTGTCATTTTGCGAGCCTTTGGTGTAGCTAAATCCATGACAAAAAATAACTGAATACCCAGTCTTCATCCTCTACCTCAGTGCATCTTTTATGGTCTTTGTCTCCAGGGATAGTCAAGTGTCTCTGAGTGACTAAAAATTGAAAGTCTTGTTTTGTTCATTGGTATTTGTTGGTTTAATGTTTTTCTGGCACAACGACAGCCATTCTATTTGAGATTGTCTTGACAATTGTGTGTTGATTGTTTTGACAACAATATATTGTTTTGACTGTGATATTTATGTGTTGATTGTTTTGACAGTGATGTGTGTCATGTGGTTGGTGGTATGCCCGACAGGTTTAAAAAAAAAAAAATTTCTGAGTTGTGAAAAAGTTAACTGTACATTGGAGAGAACCCAAGCTAACTATATTGAACAGTAGCCATCCATTTCTGAGTAACAATGAAATTCACTCCTAAAACAGATTTTATGGTAATTTTGCAATAGCCACTGGACTTCACAATTCTAATTTGTCTTTGTCTCACTGTTTCAGTTTCCATGCTTCCCCCCACCCCTCTCCAAACCTCCTCCACCCGCTGCCAATCCATCCGAATCACTTCTGATTCAGAAAAAAAAAGAAGATATAAGGCAGCTGTGTCGTTTCAGTGTGGAATGTGTGTACTTCTGTCTGACCATTGATTTCTTGAAATATTAGAAATAGTGTGCCTTGGGTCAATGTATACATAATTTCAACATTTTTGAAAAGCATCAATTGTATTGACCATGACCTTGCTTCAGTGTCAGAGAGCAAATGAAGCAGCATTTGTGCTTGTTTGTCTGAAATTAATTTAATGACTGCAAAATGAAACGTGGCATAATGCAGAGTTCTAATTACTCACAGCTTTGTAAATATCATGCATTTTAGGTTCTTTTTTCTTTTTAAATGATTATCAGCAGCTTCAAAGTGTGTGGAAAGATTTTACATTTGAGAACACAGGAGAGAGCGAGGTGGGGAGGGTGTTTTAATTTTAAATTCTGTGTTAATTGTTATTTTCCTTGTACCCTTTAAGTGTCAGTACCCCTTACCTGGCTGTTTGCGTGAAAGGTGGAATTTTATCCTTGCTGTGCCTTATTTTATTTTCCAGCGGTGAGAGCAGCATCCTGTAATTTTCTTTTTAATTGTAAAAACAATTTCTAAAGATTATGTTCTGTGTGAAATGTTGTTAGCATCCTTCCATTCTCTCATTCATGTACCTGTTCACAGGTAAATGTTCAACAACAAAAGTGTTCATAACAGAAGCAAGTAGTGAACATTATTTCATTTCAGTGCAGTCTACCCATCAACACAAACAAGCAGACATGCTTTCTTCTTCTTTATTTCATTTCAGTCTACTGAACACCTCATACAAAACAAATCAACAAAAATGACCTGGATTGAGAAAATATACAGCAGTCTGCTTTAGCATGGTTTCCAGAACTGTAACTAAGTCAAACATGGTTTCTCTAGTCACCAGTCTATTTCACACCAAACAAGATCTGCATAGTCCATTTCAATTTGATGGTGTATGTGTATGTGTGGTTTTATGGGTTGAGATGTGTGTGAAGTGAAAGTCTCCATACTGACATGCAGTGAAAGGAGGCTGCGGTGATGGAAAGTGGCTTGTCACCTTTGTTACATGTGTATGCATTATACCTTCTTCAACACTGGCCTTTAAAGTGTATTGTGTTCTGAAAAAAAAAAGGTGTTATGTCTGTTGGGAGTTATTTTGACCAAATAAACATGTGATGTGAAAAGATTATGTAAACTCCAATAGGATACGAACCCAAAGGGAATGGTGAATACATGGGTATATCTCTTTGCCCCTGTCTCTGTTACCAGAAGAGCTTGTGGCATGGATGGACTCATTGCTACACAAAACTGTCTGCAAAACACATTCTTTCAGCTCTGTCACAGCTCAATGGTCTCTTCATTGCAAGAGATGGATGGAAAAGAAAACCAGGCAGAAGCAAAATGATGTTCATGCACACAACCCTCCCTACGATGTGCCTCTGATGTTGACCATTCTAACCATTTTTTTGTCAGAGGATCATAAAAAAAGTAATCAGAATACAAACATAATTCTATATAATACAGAAGATAAACTGTAATAACAGGCATACAAAACCAAATACCAAGTGGGTAACTCACACGCCCTTGGCAGAAAAGAGCATGCATCATTATAAGAATGCCCCATTATATCAATCACAGAAAAAAAATCAAGACTTATCAGACAAAATACAGGTGAATGGACGAACAAGGCAGAGAATAAGAAAACTTGACAGAAAGAAAAGGGAAAAGTCAGAAACAAAAGCGATAGAAAAAAAGGACATTTCCAGCACAACTTTTCCTGAAGGTGGGATACTATTTATAAATCATAAGCTGGAAGAGCCCCAGGCATCCACACACAGCTTCCTTAAAATTTTACTTTCAGACTAAAATTTCCTCAGTCAATAATAATGCAACAGTCAAAAACATTAAAAAAAAGAAAATTAAAAAAATATAGATTTGCAAAAAATCCTCTCCTCACTGTATGCTACAAAGTACTGCAACAATCCCTTGGCAATACATCAAGGATTCAGCATTTTCTTTACATTTTACTCTTGACGATTTCTGTCCAGAAATAAGAAGTATAATTATCTTAATCTATGCAAAGTTGAGTTACATGGAATACCTGCATGAATCAATATAATTCCACATGCTCTATTTTGGGGTTGTTCGTAACATGCCCACATTAATTAGAAACAACTCTGGTCACCTTTTAAAGTCATCAAAACCGAAAAAGGTTGAAAATTACAATTCAAACATGTCTGTATTATATAAAAAAATAATTTTGATTATCCTGTGTATGTAAGATGTGGGTTTTTTTTTGTTTTTGTTTTGTTTTTTCTCTTCCTGCCACTGTATGAATGTGCTTCTGCTCCAGGCAGAAGACAACGCCTTCCTTCACATCCACACAGTGCACTGAAATGTTAACAGACATTTTCAAACTTCAGAGAGATCCTACAGTGATGTGACACTTCAGTGAACACTTTAGCACACCACTGAGCAACTTGTAAAAAATATATAAATATATATAGTTTGAAGAAGTTTCAACGTTTTCATGAAATCTTGCAGTGATGTGATAGTTCAGTAAATACTTTATCAAACCGATGAACTTGAGCACAATAAATACATACTAAAAGTTTTCAAGCTTCATCAAAATCCTACAATGATGCAACAGTTCAGTGAACGCTTCAATTTCCAAATGAGGAAAATTATAAAAGATATACATAGTTGATACATATTTTCAAGCTTCAATAAAATCCATAGTAAATGACAGTTCAGTTAAACAGTTCAACACACCACTGAGGAACCTGTACATGACATACAGTTTACAGAAATTTTCAAGCCTCAGTGACATCCAACAATGATATGACAGTCCAACAAGAACTCCACGACCAGTGAGAAACTTCTGCAAAACATGTTAACATCAGTCACTGTGGCCAGATCTGCTGCCACAGCAGCTATCACAACTGGTTCACAGTAATACACCGGTTCCTAACTCAAATCTTGACACACCCATGCACAGGTTTTTAACTCCATAAAGCCTGACATACCCATACACCAGTTTTTAACTCCGTAAGTCTTGACACACCCATGCACTGGTTCCTAACTCCATAAAGTCTGACAGACTCATACACCAGTTTTTAACTCCATAAAGCCTGACTCACTCATACACCTGTTTTTAACTCTTTAAAACCAGACAGACCCATACACCGGTTTTCAACACCATAAAGCCAGACTCACTCATACACCAGTTTTTAACTCTTTAAAACCAGACAGATTCATACACCGGTTTTTAACACCATAAAGCCTGACAGACCTAATTCACCATCACAAAATCCGCAATAAAACATTCACTCCAAAGTAAAAGAAAAACTCAGTCCACAAAGTTGAAGAAAAATTCACTGAGTACACAGTGGTATGTAAAAAAATACTAAGAACCCAGATGACTGAAAGACCAATGACTATGACTGATGGCAGGGCTGTTGCACAGTCCTCACAGCACTCTCTGCTTTTTGGCAACAATCATTCTGGAAAGGTTCCAAAATAAAAAACAAACGAAAAAAACAAAACAATAACAACAAAAAACCGTACAAATACTTTGACAATGCCACAGCGTTTGCTCTCCAAATAGCTGATTATAATAATACTCTTTCAATCAATTCCTGAAAACTGACACCTGCATGTAGTATGTGCACAGTTCTATCAAAAGAATAATTGTACATTTTATATGCAAGGACGATTATTTTCACATCATCAGGCAATGACTATTTCACACAGAGATCTGTTAATCTGTATTCCAGCTGTACATAGCACTGCCATGCCACGATTAAATTGTGTTCATTTAATCGCTGATAAAACAGCAGAATGTGGATGTGGTTACTGTACCCATTATGAACACAAAGAACACCAAACATCAACTAAGAATGATGATAAGTTGAAAACACCACATCTAAAAATGATGCAGTCTGCTGCTTTTCTTACTAATTATCCTCCTATGTATCTTTCCATTTCAGCAATATACAGGATAAATACATGCTTTTAAGGCTGTCAGTAAAACTGTATTTTCATGGGAATGTTAGACTACATGCCAACACTGTTATCACTCCTGCTAGCAATTGCAATGAGCTGGATACAAGCGAAACTGAAAAAATCATAACACTGTAAAATAACAGACAATACAAGTTGTGACTAAAGTTGCCTTTGAAGTGCAATAACATTTACACACAGAAGCACATTCAAATAAATAAAGCATTTGAACAATTCTAACTATATTATATAAAAAAAAAAAATGTTGCTATCAGCTAGTCCATGCAGCTTGCAAAGCAGCCAGCCAGCCCAGGAAATATGCAACAGAAACAGCACTTTTCTCAAGGTCTGACTAGTGTATTGGGTCAGACATATATACATGGTCTTATATCTTGAAACTGAAATTATGACAGAAGACTTAATTCTATTGGCATAATTACTGAGTAGAATACTTTTTGTGAATTTTATCCCTGTATGTATATCACAGATCAGAATACCTGATTCAACTTTTCAGTACCATATTAATTATTTTCTATTTTCCCTGCACAAAGGTAAGCAATTTTCTACTTCCCTTGTACAAAGGTTAAGTTATTTTCCATTTTTCTCCATGCTCAAAGATTAGGTATTTTCCATGTTCCCTGCAAATGTCACACATCGCTTAAACTTTTATGGATCTGTGTCAACTTCACTGTCAAAACCTCTAGTGCAGAAGTAAAAGACAGACTTTTAATCCAAAAATTCCAACAATATTTGCATGACTGTCATTTAGAAGTGTACATAACCAGTCTATTATTTTCTAAACAAAATGGTTTGTTTATGGATTTTAAATGCAATGTACAGGTGTGAATTCCGTTTCATCCCAAGTTATCATGTGAATTGCTTTACAAAGGCATTGTCATCTTGAACCTCATGGGTTATTCATCATGAAATCATTTCTTTTGTATCGTAAAAAAATCACATTATGACATTTCAACAACACAGTACCTATTGTTTTCTTTGTTCTTTTTTGAAGCAATAATCATGTTCACTCATGTCTTGATGTCACCACTTGTGTGCAGTACCCATGCATAAAAGACAATCATGGGTGTTATTGTTTTCAGTTTCATGGTCATACAAACCTATTTCATGACTCTGTGTGTGTGTGTGTGTGTGTGTGTGTGTGTGTGTGTGTGTGTGTGTGTGTGTGTGTGTGTGTGTGTTTGGCAAAAAGACGAGAGGTTGAGGAAAAGAAGCAGACAGGCAGAAAGACAGACAGAAAGAAAAAGAAAGACAGATATTATGTCTGGTCCATCAAGAGGGTTATTTCAGAGCAATCTCAGAGCAGTCACCCAAACTTTTTCCTCCATTATCTCTGTCGTTACAATGACTGAATGAGATTATGTTAACAGAGACACAGGACGTCCGCACTATTCAAACCGCAAATCTCATTCTGAATCTGAAAACTGTGCACCGATACTAACTACATCCATTAAATCCATAAGTTCAGCAGACTTGCCTGGCAAAGTATCTGAACATACAATGCACAACCCTAACACATCCCTACACACACACACTCAAATGCTCAAAAACACACACATAGATACGGACAGAGATCTATGTTGAACAGTTCCGAACCATACATGGCATCACTTACAAAACAGGGCAAGAAATACAAACGTACAAACCATATGTTTATTTTTCCAGTTGATTATTTTTATCAACACACACAGATTATCTATCTCAGAGACGATGATTTCAACAATCATGATGCAAGATTACACAGAAGTGTCACTACTGCGAAGTGTTACCATTATACTGTGTTACTGGATGCTTTGTTCAGTTTGGTGAGTGTGTGTGTGTATGTATACATGTGTGTACCTGTAAACACATGTTTTACTTGGCTAAGAGCGGACTGGGCAAGACGGGTTGTCTTTTCACTGTTAGCTGCATAAAATTTGGCCAAGCAGAGCAAACCAATAGGCCTAGTTTGCATCAGTTTGACACAGTACAGTATATAACACGAAAACATATGTGTACCTGTATACACAGCTGCATGACACAACCATCCCTCTCTGAACCTTTTCCCTGACTGTTCAGGACTGGCACAGCAACAATATATAATCATAACAACAACAAAAAAACACACAAAAAACTAACAACAATAAATGACTATCAATTTTCTTTTAGAAGTTTCAGAGGCATACATTTATTCTTCTGAAGTGCACAGAATTTATCTATCTTATCTGTACATACATAAAAAAAAAGGAAAAAAAAAAAGAAGACAATAAATGACTATCAACTTTCTTTTAGAAGTTTCAGAGGCATAGATTCATTCCTGCAAAGTGCATATATCTTAACAATGAGTTAAAAATAAGCCTTGGGCGTTTCTATGTTGTTGTCTCATCCGTTACAATCAAGTTCAACCTCTCCCACCCTCTTTCCCCTCTCAAGAAATATTCCAGTGATCAAACTGAAGAGAAAATTCTCATGTCACTGATGGAATGTGGTCTGTTCATTCCTGCATCACTGTTTAAAGTGCAACAGCAAATGGATGTCAAGTGATGGAAATCTCATGAAGCAGTTGGTATAAGTTACAACGCTTCACTGATATACTGCAAACTACCTTGACAACGCTCAGTCTCCTGTAAACGCCCACACCCCATTTTGAGTTAAAACTGTGCATTGGGTTAAATGCCTTGCATATGCTCATATCAACTTTTAAAAAAATATGAAGTAGTGATAATCCTGTTTGCTATTTTGGATCAGGGTTTGTTTTTTTACGCAAAGCAGAGCAGATTTACATCAAAAGAAAAAGAATAGCGTATGATATGATGATGTGTCATTGAAAAATCCTAAGAGTGATAATGATGTCAGTGTCTTGTTTCAGTAACTAGTGTTTTGTTTTAAACTGTTTGCAGAGAACTTACATCTGTCCCTGGACATGAATTTACCCATGTCCAAACTGGCCACTAGTATGCTGCAGAACAAATCTTATACAGTTGGATTTAAAATCACAGCATTGGATTATCCTGCTGATATCATAAGTTTAACAAGACACTTCTCATGCACGCAGTAAACGCCCAGCCAGTGCTTTATGATGAAATTAAATAAGGCATTGGGCTCCCACAAACAGTAAGGAGCACAGTTATCGCCCATCCCCAACTTTAGGGTGAAATTTGTGCTAAGAGGGGGATGACACTTACATGGCAATTTACAGTACCTGCAGAATCTGTGGACACATCTGTCAGTTCCTGAAACTGTTTCTGTCCTTGCTCATTGTGTCTCCTTGGTCATTCTTTTCAATGCACAGTTCCACTGCATCTCAAAACATCAGCGTACATACATTATAACAAAAACCGGGCTCAGCGCAACAAATGTAATCTGGTTCCACATACTTTATCACATGTGCAAAACAAAACATACAAATCATGAGTAAGTATGTTAAAAAAATGACAAAGCAAAATGTAGCTCTGTGAAGAACATTAAGAAAGATTAGCCCCCCCCCCCTCTCCCCCCACTCTTTCTTTCTCACTGCACACTATTTCAATGGGAATGTACAAACAAAATAAACATGATTCTAATTTAAAATTGGCACCAGACAGGCTTCAAACATTAAATTGGCATCATAATTTCAATTGTAAAGTCTGAACAAATATGGAACACACATACAAAACGCACAATATATAGTCAAATGATACACTGGCAAGAAAGCTCAAGATTTACTTCAGGCAAATGGACTTTCTTATTGTTACAACCTTCTCTGATTCTTTGGAAGAATACTGCATTCCATGAATGCATGTCACTGTTTTATTTTTAAACAAAAGCAGAGAAGAGGGGTGAGCAGCAGTGGTGGTTACAGAGAGAAACAGATAAATCCCTGTTACTGGTCTGCAGATTGATGGCAAAGAGAACTCCTTCTTCTTCTGTGTTTGTGGGCTGTAAATTCCACCTTCACTCATATGTACAAGTGGGCTTTTACATGCATGCCCGTTACTGTTTTCAGGGGTGTGCATGCTGGGTATATTCATGTTTCCGTAACCCACCGAATGCAGACATGGATTACAGGATCTCTGACATGCATATTTAATCTTCTGTATGCAAATGCACACCAACAATCACCCCACCTCTGGTGATCCTCCATTTGTTCTCAGTGTCAGCAGCACGGTATGCCCAAAGGTATCTTTGTCAGTCCCCTTTCCCACTTTGTCTGGATGGATTATTTGGACACTTGAAAAGCAGATATAGAACTGGTTACAATTATGCATTCGTTAGTGAGTGACTCATGATTTCCCACCTATATGGTAATGCAGTGCATAAGGCTCATTTGAATTTAAAGAAAAAAGTTATTTTAAACACGTACAAGGTGCAGTTAAGATTTTAAAACGTTGCGCTAGCAGAAGCAGAAAACATCCAGCAAACTGCAGCCATTCTCAAACTGTCTTTGTCTTCTGTATGACATGTTGAAGAACCATGACAGTCAATCTGTCAGTCAGTCTGGAAGAAGTGCCAATCATTTCCTGTGAACAATCATCCTTTAACAAAGCAATAAACCATTACAAGAACAACTTCACATGCAAAGTCGACTATAAAGCCCTGTTGCAGATTCATGACAGGAACTGTGTTTCCAAAATATGATTGTGTCACCGATACACACTTTGTGGTTACAATCTGATATTTGCTTTGCAAAAGCAAACAAAACCTGTTCCCATCAATGGCACAATGACTGACTGGAAAAAAAGAAAGAAAGAAATGTGCAGAAAAATAAAACCACATAAATATGCACTAAACCTGAATAAGCAATATCTCCAATTATGATAAAGTAAAAATCAAGCTTTGTGCAACCATATTTTTTCAACAGCAACAACGAAACACACACACAAAACCAAACCAAACCGATTACAGCAGCAACAACAACAACAACAACAACAAAAAACAGGCCAAAAAAATCCATCACATTATGCCCCTGACTGTGTAAGCATTCTTTCTAACCACCACCACTTACACTCTTGAAGAAAATGCAAGCAGTGGAAGCCATTACATCCATGACAGTAAGTCACTGTCCATTCAAATCCCCTTCAATGAAACAGTGAAACATCTGGACAGATAGGAGAGAGATCTTGGAGGTGGTTAGGAGGGGAGAAGGAATCACCGTCTTCACACCTGTACAGATGACTAGTCAAACTGTCCCACTGCTGTGTGCATAACTGGTCAATAAACTGTCCCACTGCTGTGTGCATAACTGGTCAATAAACTGTCTCACTGCTGTATACTTAAATAGTGCCTATCCTTGGTCAGAGACCAAGCTCTAAGCGCTTTACAAACATGGGGTCATTTGCACAACAGGCTGCCTACCTGGGTAGAGTCGACAGATGGCTGCCACTGGGCGCTCATCATTCATTTCCTGTGTCATTCAATCAGATTTCTGGCATGCACACAAACACTCAGAGAGACATGTGACATTTTACGTATATGACCGTTTTACTTACCCTGCCATGTAGGCAGCCATACTCCATTTTCGGGGGAGCGCATGCTGGGTATGTTCTTGTTTCCATAACCCACCGAACAATGACATGGATTATAGGACCTTTAACGTGCATATTTGATCTTCTGCGTGCGTATACACACAAAGGGGGTTCAGGCACTAGCAGGTCTGCACATATGTTGACCTAGGAGATCGGCAAAATCTCCACCCTTTACCCACCAGGTGCTGTCACCGAGATTCTAACCTGGGACCCTCAGATTGAAAGTCCAACACTTCAACCATTTGGCTATTGCGCCCGTCTGTGTGGATAACTGGTCAACAAACTGTCCCACTGATGTGTGGATAACTGGTCAATAACCTGTCCCACTACTGTGTGGATAACTGCCAGAAACAAGCCATCACACAACAGCACAAAACATCAGAGACACAAAAACTCAGAGATGTGCACCAGCCCTCTTACCGAAAAGAAACACAAGCTTTCTTGCACCTGCGTTAGGAACTTAGGTGCTCCCTTTCTCTAATGTCTTTTCACTTTGAGTGACATCAGACATAAAATGTGTAATATGTATATTTGTGTGTGTGTGTGTGTGTGTGTGCGTGCACGCGTGCATGTGTGCATGCATGCTAAAGTACCCTCCTCACAACAGAGATGTGGACAAGCAAAGAACTCACTGATGCTTTAAACCTGTGGAGATATCAACATTTCCTTCACAACATTTATGCCAAAAACACAATGAAAAATGAGGACATGCTGCACCGTCAACAGTGTCAGACCTACGCAAAACAGCCGCCAACACAGTCAAACACATAACAATTCTATAAAGATTAGACATTTCTCTGCACAGACAGACCTACAAGTCTGCCAGACAATGTTTCTTACACTGTTATTGCCAAGGGGAATCTGCATTCTTGATTTGGAAACACAGGCCTAAAAAAAACAACCCAAAACAAAGCCTTTTCTTGATTTTTTTTTTTTTAATTTTTTTTTAGCAACACTCAAGACATAAATCAGTTCAACAAATCTAAAAATATCACAGATGAGTGGTTTTTTTCCAGCTAACTAAATTAAACATCACTATACACAGTTATCCAAAAGTTGTGTACTGATTTCCCCCCACAACTCTTCGCTCTCTCTCTCTCTCTCCAGTCACCAGTCAGTTCTGCACTTCGGTCTGTCTGAGCTGTTCCTCTTTCTCTTTCTCGTGCTTCTTCAGCTTCTCCTCTTCCTCCAGCTCCATTTCTGCCTTGAGGAGGTTGAGCATCTCCGTCACCTGGGCTTTGTTCAGCTTCACGTTCTCCTGACCCAGCACCTCAATCACCTGCCACACACACCACACCACACTGCACTCACTGTGCTGCTCCACTCTTCATTGTTGTACACGTTTGTCAAAAAAACAAAACAAGGGATAACAGTGGCGTTCATGTAAAAGCATGTACTAGAAAATATATGATGGTACTGAAGTTAACACCTTACTGTTCTATTCCACTCACGTTTACTTTTGAATCACTGAACAAGGCCAACAAGCATGACTGTCACTAATGTGTCTGTGTACGTGTGTTCAACAACATTTTCAGAAAGTTACTGTTGCTTTGTTATATTTCTGAAATGGATAAGAAGATAAACAGGAATCACACCACACATTGTTTACCCAAGTCAGTCAAAACAAGAACTGTATCATTCCCAAAGAGAAATTCACATGTGGTTGTGTTGCTCATGCTCACAATACAAACATAAAATGTACATTTAAAGTTCATGAACAAGTAGTCAAGAAATCACATGAAATTTCACTGACACATTTCAGAATGTTTTGCATATTTCAGAGCACTAAACAGTACTTTTGAAATGAAAAACAAAATAAACAAACCAAAAAAACAAAAAAAACCAAAACAAAACAAAACAAAAAAAACCAAAAAAAAAACCCACCACCAAAACTTATCAGACAACGTATGTTTAAATATTCAAAGAGATCACATAAAATTACACTGACATATCTCAGAACATTTTAAATATCTAAGAACAAAAAAAAAAAAAAAAAAAAAAAGAATGACAAAAAGTATTAAAGAATGGAAAAACAATAATTATTTTTGATACAGACATACACATAGATCGATAGAGAGAGAGAGAGAGAGAGAGAGAGAGAGGGGTACAAACACATCAATTAATTATGTAGATTATTCCAAATTTTCTCATTCCTTTCTAAAGGCACAAATTTGTTTACGTTACCATGGTAATGTAAATCCAGTCTGACACATATAAATAAATAAATAAAATAAATAAATAAAACATCTTAAAAGGAAGACATAAATCACCCAAGAATTGTAGTCAAGTAAATATATATCAAAGAGCGATGTTTAAAAAAGTTAAAAATCTTCCTTCCATCTCCTTCCCATTCTTACTCAGATTTCCCTCTCTGCTGGACTCTCAGCTGTGTACAGTCAAAGGTTAAAAGCAGCATGCTGCTCAGGAAACACATGCTGGAAAACATACAATGGTACTGAAGTAATATTTCACTATATTTAGTTTATTTGCAGTCACTGAGCACAGCCAATAAACATGACTGTCAATAGGTGTGTGTGTGTGTTTGTGTTCTAAGTATGTGTACTTCCGGGAGGTTATCGGCCGTAGTTTCGTTTTCTCCGCATAGGCGGATAGTAGTTTGCACAGGACAGGAATGTCAGACCCCTGCCGGAGTCTGCACTAGTTGGGTCACGGTTAAGTATGTGTAATTAAAACAGAGTTTAAATGTTTCAAGATTCAGAAACCACCAGATGGACTTGGATGAAACCTACAAACCCAGATGGAACACCACAGATGCATTACAATATGTGTGTACAGATCACAGACTGAGCTTCTTTGTAAGTGTGTGGACAATACTCCCTGACAAAACAGACTCACCTTGAGGGCCAGGTTGATGTTGATGATGCCATCTTGGTCCTCATCCAGCACTTCCACGATGCGCTGCAACTTGGTGTCACTGGGAACCTTCTTCAGACGCCTCATGGCCAAAAGCATCTCGTTGATGCTCACAATATTGTCTCTGTCAAGAAAAAAAAATTAATTACTCTTAGGCATACGATCAACATTGTTAATAGTACAACTTTCATGGTTAGATCTGAAGAGCAAAAAGCATCAATCACACAACAAAATATAGCCACCTGGAACTATTTCATGATATAAAGTAAGAAGTATCAAAAACTTGGGGGAAAAAAAGTGGTACTACGAAGACTGTTGCCAGTGAACACCACTGATAATTTCCTATTTAAACACGGTCAACCAGATGTCTCCAGCCCACATCAGTGAACTGTAAGGTTACTGTAAACTTGGTGGTGATGTGGACTGGAGGTAGAGTGCCAGTCAAGGAAGTGTCTTAAGTGAGTTTCCTAGGTTCGATTCCAGCAAGGACTGGGATTTCCACTCCCTCTTCCTTTACACTTGGTCTGGGAGTCAGGGTGCTGGTCTTCTGGGCATTTGATAAACCATGTGCAGCATAAATCCACAACACGTAAAAGAACCCATGGCAACAAGAGTTGCCCCTGGCGAAATTCCCAAGAACATTACACAAATTTCTACGAACATTTATTTTCATACAAACACATTAAAATATGATTTAGAAAAGGCTAAAGAGTATGTGGTGCTGAACTATGACAATACAGTGTCCTTGGGAGAGCAGCATGAATTCCACACAGATAAATCTGTTGTGGCTGACATGTAATAAGACGTATAATAAATACAACAATACAATACAGTACAGTAAAATCCAGTACAATAAGGTACAGTTCAATACATTACAATACAGTACAAATAAACCACAAGATTCAACTGTCTCAAAGCTGTAACTATGACACAAAGCCACAGCAAACCATAAGTTTCAACATCTCTAAGCCATCACTGGGTCACACAGCTATCAGACAGATGGGATGTTTTGAGTAATCACAAAACCTACTGTTCTCATTTATCAACAATGACAAATCCTTTTGCCTGGACTTACTTGCTCTGTGAAATCCTCTGCTTGACCTCCTCCACTTTCTTCTCATCGGCCTTCAGCTCTGCACTCCGCTTCAGGCGAACCTCTCCCACTTCTATCTCCTCCTGTCACACATGAGCACATCACTTTACAACTCACTTGTCAGCCTACCCCCGAAAACGGAATGTGGCAGCCTACATGGTGGGGTAAAAATGGCCATGCACATACAAACCCACTTGTACATACCAGTAAATGTGGGAGCTGCAGCTCATGAATGCAGATGAAGACTTGTCAGCATAACAGCAATTTCAAGATAAAAACTGTATCGTAATACAACTACATCAGTACATGACTCAAAAATGTAGCACAAACTGATTCAAAAAACTGATCCAGCTTTTATTACATTACCTGTCTCTTCTCAATCAATTCCCTTATATATAGGCTGCAAGTTGCTTGTTTTCTTTTTTTTTTTAATAGGAAGTTTTCAAAGGAAATTTTCTTCCTAAAATTACGTTTAAGTAACATACTTACCGTGACCCACTAGTGCAGACTCCGGCAGGGGTCTGATTCCTGTCCTGTGCAAACTACTACCCGCCTATGTGGAGAAAACGAAAGCAGCTACAGCCGATAACCTCCCGAAGTAGGTTACCTCCCCTGTGTATCCCAAGCCAAACAGATCAAAGGGCTGAGAAAAGATAAAAAGTGATCAGCTAGTCCCTCGGGGTTAAGAGGTTTGGGCAAAGTCTGATAATTCCATCACACTGTAAAACACTCCACTAGACCTTGAGTGGTGGTCTGGACGCTAGTCATTTGGATGAGACAATAAACCGGGGTGCCGTGTGCAGCATGCACTTAGTGCACGTAAAAGAACCCAGGGCAACAAAAGGGTTGTTCCTGGCACAATTCTGTTGAAAAATCCACTTCGATAGGAAAAACAAATAAAACTGCACACAGGAAAAAAAAAAAAAAAAAAAAGGGTGGCGCTGTAGTGTAGCGACACGCTCTCCCTGGGGAGAGCAGCCCAAATTTCACACCGGGAAATCTGTGGTGATAAAAGAAATACAAATACAAATACTAAGGCAGATGCCTGACCTGTGTACAAGCTATAAGCCCTGCATGCTGGTCAGGCCTTGTGGCCACACCACACTGACCTGGAAGCGTTCTTTGTCAGCCTGCAGCTCCACCATGACGGAATCAGCCTGACGGATCAGTCGGTCCACCCGTTTGATCAGTCGCTTGGCGGCTTTAGACTCCACCAGTGTGTCTTGTTCCTTCCCGCTCAGCACCATCACCTGCTTCAGGTCCTGCAAATCCTGCACCACACACAGATAGAGAATGTCTGATGAGTGAATCACATTCAGTTAAGAGACATATGAAGCCTGAACTCAGGCCCTATCCCACAACCATCAGAAATGGACACAGTTGGTGATGTGTTCAGCAGTAACCCCCCCACCCACCCCCCATCCTCCCCCCCAACCCAGGCCCCCCAAATGACCAAGCCAAGTTATGGGAACAGTGACAGTGACATATGAAGCTGCTTTCAGTTCTGAGTGATTTTAATTTTGGAACACAGGAGCGCACTGACAACCATGTTTGAGTATGGCTGCTGTCGCTTGAAATGCACATGGCTTTCTGTCATACACTGACATTGTATAACTCATTTAAGCTACTCTGTTTCAAAGCCCCAACCTTGTTGCATAATTTGGGATCTTAGTCAGCATAGTCTTTACTCTTTACCCTGAATGGATGGGATTCAAAAATCATAATCACAATCAGAAACAGAAAAACACACACAGACAGCATCAGTGCCAACCTCTTTATATTCGTTGACTTCTTGTTTGAGGTCTTGCAATTCCTCTTTTTCAATGTTCAGCTGTTTCTGCTCTGCTATTTCCTCCAGGGCTGTTTCGATGTCTTCCAGTTCCTGGGCTGTGATGTGTTCCTCTTCTACTGTTGCCATCTCCTCCAGTTCCTTGTGGGCCTTTAGTTCCTCATCAGCCGTTCCCTTCAGCTCTGGAGCTTTGTCCACCAGCACTAAAACACACGCACACACACACACATACAACACATAAACACACACATGCATAAACACACTCAAGCACGCACGCGCGCGCGCACACACACACACACACACACACAAATACACATACTTATTTGTATATCATGATAATCTAATTTACTTTTTAATATATAGTGCTGAGGAATAAGAAGCAGCAATGCATTATTTTGGAACACCATCAAACAGTAACAGAATGGTAAAACAATCATTGTGCACTGCCAGAACAAATACCATAAGTTTTCACCTTCAAGGCAATAAAGAAAAGACTCTCCTTCAAATACAACTGCAAGGTCACATCTAGCAGTCCAAGTACTGTATTCACACCAAGAGCTTTCACCTCTGATATGCTTGCACCAAGCCTCAAGGATGTTGTCTACTTCTGAACATCGTTTGTTATTCTCCACTTAATGAAAGCTTTGCAGTTTTCATCAACATATAAAATATAAGCAGAGCAAAAGGTGTACAAGCTGACTTATCATCTGAAAATGATAGTATGCCCCATCCACCTTGAAATTACTGATTTGATGCATCCACCAGGGGAGACATTTCACATCTGTGCTGCTTACCTTCCCATATTGCTGGCTCCATGAGAGAGAGAGAAAACAACAACAACAACAACATAACAAAAACATGACTATAAGCCAGTCCAACTTCAAATGAAGTAATCTGGTGCATCTATCAATCAGTCAACCAACCAATCAATCAATCAATCAAAATATTAATCCCCACGGAAATCAACACAGGCTTTTTATAAAAAGCAATAAACATTTAAAAAAAAAAAAAAAGGGAGTCATTTCACACTTGCTGTTGCCCACCTTGACTAGGCAGATTCCATGAAAAAACAAGACCGTTTACCCATCCACCTTCAATATGACTGATTTGATGCATCCATCGACGGGCGCAATAGCCGAATGGTTAAAGCGTTGGACTTTCAATCTGACAGTCCCGGGTTCGAATCACGGTGACGGCGCCTGGTGGGTAAAGGGTGGAGATTTTTACAATCTCCCAGGTCAACGTATGTGCAGACCTGCTTGTGCCTGTACCCCCTTCGTGTGTATATGCAAGCAGAAGATCAAATACACACGTTAAAGATCCTGTAATCCATGTCAGCGTTCGGTGGGTTATGGAAATAGAAACAAGAACATAGCAGCATGCACACCCCCAAAACCAGAGTATGGCTGCCTACATGATGGGTTAAAACGGTCATACAAGTAAAAGCCCATTCGCGTATATATGAGTGAACGTGGGAGTTGCAGCCCACGAACACAGAAGAAGAAGATGCATCCATCAGGGCAGACATTTCACACCTGTTTCTGCTCATCTTCTTCTTCTCCTGCGTTTATGGGCTGCAACTCTTACATTCACTTATATGTACCAGTTGGCTTGACCTTTTTTTACCCCACCATGTAGGCAACCATACACCGTTTTTTTTTTGGGGGGGTGCATGCCAGGCATAACCCATTGAACACTTTGATTATATTATCTTTGACATGCGTATTTGATTTTCAGCATGCATATACACAAGAAGGGGGTTCAGGCACATGCACGTCTGCACATATGTTGACTTGGGAGTTACGTCTGAAAAAATGTCCACCCCTAACCCTCCAGGTGTGACGAAACCAGGGACTGAACTCAGGGAAACCTGGGCAATAATCCAGCACTAAACCATTCGGCCAGCGCACTGTTTGCCTTCCTTCTGACTTGGCAGGTTCCATGAAAAAGACATGACCGCAAACCCATCCACCTTCAGATTAAACTGATCTGATGTGTTCATCAGGTCAGACATTTTACACCTGTTGCCACCTACCTTCGGACTTGGCAGGTTCCAAGATGAGCTCCTCCTCCCGTGGCTCCCTGCTCTCCATGGCCGCCTTCCCAGCCAGGGCCTCGGCCGCCTCCCGCTCATGCTGCACCACCTGCCCAGGGGTGGGGGCCAGGGGGGTGGGGTATGAATGAATGAACGAACTTAAAATATACAGGGAGTGTAAAATTGTCCACACTTACATTTGTGTTCACAGCGTTAGCGCCACCCACTCACAGAGAGATGACGACAAAAAGAAACAAATGCCTGTACAGCAGACAACACACACAAACCATCACGTCAGGTATCCATTATCATAAGGAAAGAAACGTCTCGTTTCTACAGAGCAGATTTCTAGAATATCATCATCTGTGCAAATACGAACCCCCACCCCCACCCCGCCTTCCTAAAAAAAAAAAACAAATAAAAAAAACACCAAGCCAGCAGAGTCTTTACACCAATAAAAGAAATTCAAATGGTAATATCTACTGCTGTACACAAACAATCGTTCATTTCATAGTCTGCAGTTTTAAATCAAGAGGAAATTATGATTATGCTCAAAGGATATCATAACTAAAGACATGATAAATAAATTTCCACGACCATAATTGTAAAGTGTTCTTTTTTTTAGACTCTCATCTATGCTTTTCCTACTCAGCTTTGACTCTTGTACCTGTCATGTCACACATCCTAACCTTAATAAACATGAAAGATTCTCAGTATTCTAAAAAGGGAGATTCCAAATTCACATAAACATATATTGTTTAAAATAAAACTACTATAAACATTCTCTGAGGTCAGCGTAGTTTGATTTGAGAGCCAGTTTGAGTTATTATTATGCATTTGTCCACAAAATATTGTATTATTGCACAAATTACCAAAGGTTTGTAATGAACAAGTTGAAAATGTGACAAAAAACAAAACACTGATTTCAAAGCAATTGTGTGCCACTAAAAATATACAAATTTGGAAAACATATGTGTTTTGTATTCGTTATTCTTATTCGTTTACCTTTCAGAAAATACATACTTTCATGGGTTTATCTCCAATAACAAAGTGTACAGAATTTTTGGAAAATGTATACCTGTTTTTTTGTGTGAAAAAACCCTGGCAAATAGATTTCACTTAGAAGATCTTATTTCCCTGGCAGCGAAAGGGTTAAATTTCTCACATTATCTATGATCTGCGGACTCACATCCCCTGAGCTTTCTAAACAGATAAGTAAGGACAAAAATATTCATCTGACGGGTGAGTGACAGTTTCACAATCACCTTCAGTTGTATTATGCAAGTCCTAAACCTGCTGATACTTCTACAAACCAGGAAAAATTCATTCCATAATCCAAGTACCACTTTAGGAAAACTGTTTCCCATCAGAATCCTAACAGATCGCATAACTCTCATTCATGTGCACATTTTTCTTTTGTTCTTCTGTTTCTTTCTTTCACAAAATCTGATGCCCGAATTTCAATGACTCTCAAGAATAAACAGAACAGCAAACAAAACAAAAAAACAAAACAAAAAGGAAAGAGAGAAAAACAGGACTCACCCTAGCTTTTTCTTCCTGTTCAGCCAACTCCTCTTCCTGGCGTGCTTTGGTCTCAGCGGCAATGATGTCTTCCTCCTTCTTGATGATGTCCAGACGTGTCTTGTTGTCCACTTCCTCACCAGCCAGTTCCGCAGCCTTCAGCTTCGCTTCCTCCGTCTGCAGGCAACAAACCACAAACACTCTCTTGTCACTGACAAGCACATCACTGCTTTTCATGGGCAGTACTACTTCTGTTGCATTCATGGGCTGCAACTCCTGAACTCACTCATGAATACAAGTGGCTATTTATGTGTTTGACCATTTTTATCAGCTGTGTAGGCAATCATACTTTGTTTTCAGAGGTCACATGTGTCCTCCTCAGAGGCATCCTCAGTGTCCATGTAACAAACAGAAGACGAAGAGAAACAATCTCTTACAGAGAAACATCTGTCCCATCCTGTTTTCTGCACTCTTTCACAATAGCCACTGGCATTTGTGTTGACAGGAAATATCTTGCAAATTAAAATGCAATGACTCAAACTTCTTTCCTACATTCTAAGAACTCAGTATTTTTTTCAAAGCAGTAAACTCACAGCAGCAGGAGCAGTTTCCGTGAGCGTGGTGATAGTGGCTTTGAGCTGCTCCTCTGTGGACAGCGTCTCTGGCAGGTACAAGGCGCGGGACAACAGCAGCAGGGAGGTTGGAATGCGCTCCTCCAGGTGCAGTGTCAGCCACTGCTGCAGCTGTGTCCTCAGCCGATCCTGAGACACACCCAGCGCCCGCATCCCCCGCGCCCGATTGGCCGCCTGCAGTTCCATCATGGACATGGCGTCCAAACCCTCCTTCACGATCATCTATCGGATGGACATGGCAACACTATGTAAGTCAGTGCAAATACAGGAACAATGCCATCAAAAAGCTGGAGAAAGACCACGAAAGGTGGATAAATTAAGTTAGAAAGAGAAGCGGATACAATCACCCAGAGAGCTAAGATGATGTAAGTCTTCTGATCCTGATTGTTTGTATTGTTTGTGTAAAAGATGAATGCATCTAATGTTTCAATGCCCTCAGGTGGCAAATGAAATAAACTTCTTGCCTTGCCTTGTCACCCAAGCCAAACAGATCAAAGGGCTGAGAAAAGATAAAAGTGATCAGCTAGTCCCTCGGGGTTAAGAGGTTTGGGCAAAGTCTGATAATTCCATCACACTGTAAAACACTCCATTTTTCAAAGAAACATTGCAGGCAGCAGTGGAGATCTCTGGAAGTGCTTAAAGGTGATAAGGCACTAAGAGGATTAACTTAACTGGAGAAGCAGACAGAGAAAGAGTCAAAAAGGACATAACTGGAAAGAGTGATTGACAATAAACAAACATTAATAAACAAAAAATGAGCATCATGCATCTTCATCTCATGTTTTCAACGAGCTAAAACCAAAGAGTGAAAGTGGATAGGTATTGTGAAATAAACACTTTGTTTTGGCTGCAGCTGAACACAAATCATCATACCTTTTCACTTCCAGTAGTTTAAAGTAGTGAAAGACAAAACTCTGCTAGGATGATAGAATCTGAAGACTTCAAGGTGGCATTCTGTATAATGTAATTCCACACTGTAAAGTAGATCTATTACAGGCTTTCTTGGTCTTTTTTCCCCCTTTGTTTTTCATAGTTTAGATGTCGATCCTTACCATTTTAATCTCAGAAAATTTATGACCAGCTATTTCAGAACAACTGTGACAATGGTAAATGAGGTGTATGATGATTAATTCATTAGCACCATATCCACGCAAACAGATTAGTTGTGGCGTATATGGATCAGTCCACATGCTCTGACACCTCCCTGAAACCAAAACCTGCACACTCAAGAGGATACTACCAACACACCCTGTCATCAGCTTTCAGCTGTCGAAGCTTGATGTCCAGCTGGAAGCGCAGCAGAGCGTCAATGCCGATGGGCTGGATGTTCAGCACACGACACACAGCCCTCAACTGCTGGCGGGACAGGTTGTCCAGCGTTATCTCATCCTCAAACAGCTTGGCAAACTTGATGATCTCTGTGGTTGTCGGCTGGATTCCTTGACTGCGAATCTGAAGAAAAGGAAATTTCCTTCCTGAAATTACGTTTAAGTAACATACTTACCGTGACCCACCAGTGCAGACTCCGGCAGGGGTCTGATTCCTGTCCTGTGCTAACTACTACCCGCCTATGCGGAGAAAACAAAAGTAGCTACGGCTGACAACCTCCAGAAGTAGGTTACCTCCCCTTTGCATCTGAAGGAATGGGTTTTATAATGTGACAAACAACAATTTCCCCGTAATAATCATAGTAAGACATTCACTTCATCATGATGTGGGCTGGATCTCTTGATTGTGAATCCTGTGAAACAGTTTTGAAATGTAACAACATAACAAATAGAAAAATAATAATCGTAATAATAACAATCACATTATACTGTGGGCTGGATTCCTTGACTGCAAATCTGATGAAAGTTATATTATGTGACAACACACTAATTTAACCATAATTATTATAAAAATGACATTCACTTCATTATCACAATTAATATCATCGTTAACAACAGATAATTAGCTGATTAAAGTTGATTAAAGTTAAATGGGTAGTTTAACCCCTTAAACACCCCAGGACAGAACTTTCTGTCTGTATCATTGTAGGAATTTTCTTGTTGCAAAGTCATTAAATTCAAGTAAAATTGTCATAACTGGATCGTGTGTTAATTTTCCTTCCAAAAAAGTATATATTACAACCCTTGGCAAACAGTTATCACTGAACATAAAACAGGCTTGGAACTGAAAGGTTAATGGTGTGAGTGTAAAGTGGTGGCTGCGGGGGTAAAGTACTGCCTGCAAATGGATGGAGTTTTCTATCCCACCATGATTGGTAGGTAACACTCTTCAAAACCACCCATTCTACCATTTATGACCCTCAATTAAGTACCATTAGTATTTTGATAAAATCTGGCATTATTTTGCTGACATGCATGCTGAAACTTTTTCTGATGTGTTTGTGAGTGCACATTCAGTGCATGTGGGCATGTGTATGTGTGTGATGGGGTGTGGTGGTGGTGTTGATGATGGAGGTGTGTGTGACTGTGTATGTTTGATTTGCATCTCTGTTTTTGTAAGTCTTCCTAAACACTTTCTCTGGTTGTCTACAGTATGGTGGTTGTATCAGTTTTTTTGTTTTTTTGGTGAACACACACACCTTAGGAGTTTATATCCAAATAAATAAATTAGACCTCTTCCATGTTCACCATCAGCACAAATATAAAATAGAATGCCTTGAAAACCAATTTCAGAATAAAGTTGAACAAGGAAGTGACATGTTTCAACCCCAGGGTCTTCCACACACAAATAAAAAGACATAAATGAAGGCAAACCTGGTGAACATGTTGACGGCGTCTTGTTCTGAGGGAAACCAATTGTTTTTACAGTTTTCACAATTTTCTTCCCCAAAAAGACTTTCTCTGCCACTTTCATTGGTGTTTTGGACCAGATCTGTTGGCAAGCACTATACATAATATAATGTAACTGACCTTTTCAACAAATTCAGAGAATTCCATAACAGCGCTGTCTGTCTTCTTTTTCTTCTGCAGAGACGTCTCATGGATGGTCTCCTGAAGGAACTTGGCCATCTCCATCTTCAGTTTCAACTGTTTCTTCAGCTTTTCTTGCTGTCACATATATGATAAATCCAAACTGCCTTTAGTGTTATTCACAGGTTTCTGTTGTGGCACAAATTCAAAATGTAAGCAACATCTTACATACTGGCAGAATGTGGATCTTTACAAGAAGTGCTGCTACAACAGGAAGATAGTAAATAAGGCGAAGACACAAAGAGAACATCTACAATTTTACTTGTTTCACTTTCTTTTCATTTAAAAAAAAATTACAATGAAATTAAAGTACTTTATTTGTATTTGTATTTCTTCCGATTTGTATTTGTATTTCTTTTTATCACAACAGATTTCTCTGTGTGAAATTCGGGCTGCTCTCCCCTGGGAGGGTGCGCCGCTACACTACAGCGCCACGCTTTTTTTTCTTCTTTTTTTTTTTTTTGTATTTTGTCCTGCGTGCAGTTTTATTTGTTTTTCCTATCGAAGTGGATTTTTCAACAGAATTTTGCCAGGAACAAGCCTTTTGTTGCCATGGGTTTTTTTACATGCACTAAGTGCATGCTGCACACGGGACCTCGGTTTATCGTCTCATCCAAATGACTAGCATCTAGACCACCACTCAAGGTCTAGTGGAGGGGGAGAAAATATTGGCGGCTGAGCTGTGATTCAAACCAGCACGCTCAGATTCTCTCGCTTCCTATGCGGACGTGTTACCTCTAGGCCAACATTCCATCTTTGAATGATAAAATGTAATACACAAAAATACAGTGAAATTCATACTACATTTCTGACTTTGAATGAAAAAATTTAGGACATAATTAAAGATCCTCTCTCTATCTCTGTCTTTCTCTATCTATGTGTGTGTGTCTCTCTCTCTTTTTCTTACACACACACACACACACAAAACAAACAAAAAACCACACAGTGATACTTCAAACGCTGAGACAACACAAACCAGAGTCATGTAAATGATTGTCTCTTTCATGCTTTTTGTTTAGCCTTTCTTTTTCTTTTCAAAGCCTTCATACTTATCATTCAATAGAAGTATTACCTCTTTGTTTTCCTCAGCAAAAGTGGATGGCAACATGTTCGGGAAGAGTTTGACTGCGACAGGCAGCAAAAACTCCATGAATGGCACCAGTAAAAAGACCAAGAACGGAACAAGTCGAAACATGTCTGCAGTTGTACGTACCAACTGGAACATAAAATGTACATAGATACATGTAAAATTCCAGATATACACAAAACTGGAAATATTAAATAAAATGGCAGCAAAGATTCCAGTGCATGGGCTCAAGCATACATGTACATGTTTTCATTAATGGCCTATGCCCTAGATGGGGCAACAAGTGTAGGTAAGGTGAGGTGAGGTATACATAAACTTATACACACACACACACTCTCTCTCTCTCTGTGAGACAAGTACCCAGTTAGTATGTGTATGCATGTTTGTTTAAGTGAACACACTGATATATATATATATATATATATATATAATATGCAAAACGTACAACTTTTACGAAGCATAAAAACTAACAAAATATACACACATATAAAACACAAAAAATGGACCATACATTGCGTATATACAATCTCTACCTATGTCCCTTTAATGGACCTCCATAGCAGCATAGTCAATAATCATCCTCATTCACATTCGTCATCAAATTTTAAAAAATGTCCTAGAGTCTGTGGCCTTTCATGTTCTACTCTGACAGTGACCTCAGTTTCAATCCCCCTCCAGTCTTTGAGCAAGTTCCTTTGGTGTTGTCAGGTTCATGGGGACTGTCAATGAAGGGACACGGTGGCAGTCTACCTTTCAGTATAGGCGCTTCTTCAGTCTTGCTCTGATTTGAAGTAATGATTGTCATTAGTAGAGGGTTTAGCAGTTGATGTTCCATGTATGTTGAATCAGGACAGGTACTTCTGAACACCACCAAAGTGACTCAGCAGCGATGCAGAGTTTGCTTTGGTCTGTGGCCTCCTGGCGACATAACACTCATACTTCCCTGTGGACTGCCAATTCTGGGGTGTGGCAGATGATCCTGAGTATGGCTGTCACCTGTGTATGGGGAATTCATGATGAGCAGTATGAGAATAATGCCACTGAAACGACAGATGAAAGAGTAGCAGGAAAAAAACCCCCATCAAGAATTGTATTTCCAGATGTAATTTTGTAAAAACCAATATTACAACAGCATTGCTTCATTGTTGTCTCTCACCTGTCTTCGTTCTCTGCGGGTCAGAGATTTTCCATTCAATACATTCCACAAAAGACGAGTACAGATCCTGATGTCGATGAACAAGAGTTTAAAGCCGTGGTAATAGTGCTTCAGTTCTGCCACAAACCGTTGCCACAGTGTTTTCTTGGCTGGCACAGTCACAGGTGGTTCAGTTTCATGCCTCACTACCTTTGGTTCTTTCAACACAGATGAAACACCGTCCTTGTCTTCCTTTACGTGAGCCACTTTTTCTTTCAGAGCCTTGATAGCTTGCTCTACTTTTGACTCCTCTTTGTACAGCGCAGCAGTTGTGTGGAGACTTCTAGCTGCAGTGCAGTTACTGAACTGAACACAGGGATCCAGCAGCCTGGCCAAATGGACGAGATGAAAAGGGGAACTTGGGGGAGTCTGGCTGACACAGCAAGTTGTAGACACTGGCAGTAAGAGGTACTTGGACTTGAAGAAACTGCTGTGTAAGCTGAAACCATGACTTGACACAGGGTGCATAGACAGCTTGGTGTGGTTTGGGGCATGCTGGCTTGATCTCCTTGTCCCCAGCACTCTCTGATGGGGGTGAGCTCTGCACACAGTAAAGGGATAAATATGTAACAACTTCCATCATTTCACTTACAGCTTCTGTCCAACTGAAATTTATGTAACTGTTCCCAAACTACTATGATACATACTGTTTAATCCCAGTACTTTTACCTATACCTATTTAGTTTTTCATCATTTGAAAATTTAAAGACTTCTTGAACTTCTTCATACAGAACAACATAACAGTGAAAGAAAACTAAGTGAACTCTTCTACTATCATAAAATGACATAAAAAAAAGATGCTTTAATTTAGAGTTAACTGACTTTTTTGCAGTCATCTCTGACAGTCATTAAAAATAAGACAGGACTGCTCTAGCTAAAAGAATGAACTGTAATAAAAATGATTATTTGTTTCTGTGCAATACAAAAGGTTAGCATTCAATACATCATACAAATCCAATGTTGAGTTTGTCATAAGGTCGGCTGGTTGCTCTCATGTGGACTATCATAATGCATTTGTCTGTTGCGTAAAATCTGCTCAAACCAATGTAAAAGTATTCATCCTTCATCACAAAAACAATAAAACTGCTCACAAGCATACATACATACATATCTATCTATCTCTCTCTCTCTCTCTCTCTCTCTCTATATATATATATATATATATACTAACATTGTTTTATCCCATAATACATTTTGGCAACTCAAGGCCAACACGTTAAGTGAGACTTGCTATGTATCCCCTCAGGATTATATCCTGTCTTCCTTATCAAGTAGCCTTTTTCATTACTTTCTGTGTTAGTGTTACAAAGCAATGGCTTAGTTTTACTTTGTTTTATTGTTTTCCCTGTAAGTGTAATGTTATACGACAAGATCAAGCACTAGAACTGTGCTTACTAAAAGCCATTTGGCCACCGCTTACAAAAGTTCCAAATTAATTACTTGCAAATGTAAGCATTGACCCAGACATTTAGGGTAGGTAACTGCGAAAAACATGTAACTGCAAATGATTCGCATACCGCCCCTCTTTGAAGCGTTCTCACCACAAACATTTCACAATTTAACATCTGCTTTGACCTCGTTCTGATGCCTTAATGAATATTCTTTTCCAAGAACCAGTCAAACAGCTGGAATTTCTGACTATTTCTTTGCTTTTTCTTCTCTTCGCGCACTACTACTGACCACGTTCACAAACATGCTCTCACAATCCTAAAATCAAGAGAAGCCTGTAGTAGGAGCTGAACTTTCACACAATTTAAACTAGCTGATTTCACTGGATATGTTGAATGAACTGTGCATTACCAGTGGTGGGAGAATTTAAGAAAGTGTGTTGGTGACAGATCAGAATGTTAGTTTTGACAGGAATCTCTAAAATATTGTCGTTTGCAATATGGCCATTGGGTATTTTGATGCGAGTCTATTTGCGAACGATGTTGCACAGTTATTGAGCAATCTCAAATGGGTGTGTTTGTGTGTGGTGTGGGTGTGTTTAAATGCGTGTTTGTGTGTGTGTGTGTGTGCATGTATGATCAAAACCAACAATACAAAAGACTGGTGCGATGTTCCAATAATATGTCTAGTGAGTTCAAGACCTGCTCCTGTTTTAATTGTCCCAAACCCATCGTTCGCAATTACACATGCCTGTCCGCATTTACCCTCAGGCACCCCTGCTATTTCAACCGTTGAAAAAACACTGAGAAAAAAAAAGAAAGGATAGACGAGCTTTCCCTGGTGCAAGCATTTGGAGAAAGCCTTAAAAATTAGAGGAGCTATATTTGACATTCCTATGACCTATTATCTGTACAATACACAAGTGAGTTGGTCGCTTCAACTGGTTCATTTGCAATTAGGCCTACCTACCCAATAGGAAGAATCAGAAGCCTATATATATCTAAACTGGACTGTATACATACACACACGCCTGCAAACATGTACATATACAAAAACACACACACACATATGAACACACTTGCACACACACATGCACGAAAACACCTGCACACATACACCCACACATGATTTTTTTAATACCTTCAAGTTCAACTATACACACACACACACACATACATATATAGTTCATCTATATATGTATGACATTTACTGACCTTGTAGTGTTGAATCTTGCACAGCACTTAAAGCAGCATCCACCAGCCCTTGGCAAGAGCAGTCTCCCTACAGACATGATAATACTGTACGTAACAGTGATTGAGAAATCTTAGCAGTATTGAACAATGTCACAGCATAATACTATGGTAAAAATTGGAGTAGACGGGGGGTAAATTACAGGACACAGTAAGCATGCAAGAGTGCATGCACACAAAGATATGCTCATGAACATCCGCACATGCACAAATACACACACAAACACACACGTACACACAGAGAGTGACACGCATTTATCCACAGAAAATGGGTGGGTAAGGGGACAAGAGGAAAAAAACCAGAATAAAAATTGTGATATACTCATACTGACTTTGTAAATGACATAAATTATTATATAATCATTTGTCTGTGCAATACAAACTGGAAATTAAATATGTTCATATAATCAATCATTCAGGATCTAGAGTTTGACCCCACCCCTACCCTAAGTATAAGTCAGGATTTTTTTTTTTCTAAATTGTTTGACCCACTTAATTCACCACTCCATTACAGTAAGGAATGGAAAACATCTTTAGAGAAAGAACACACACTCGCATACACATATTTATCTATCTATCTATCTATCTATCTATATATATGTGTGTGTGTGTGTGTGTGTGTGTGTGTGTGTGTGTGAGTGAGAGAGAGAGAGAGAGAGATTTTTGGAAGTCTTGTTCCTTCCTTGAGGGTTTGATATGTATGTATATATATATATATATATATATATATATATATATATATATATATATATATATATATATATATATATATATATATATATATATATACATACATATATATATATATACATACATGTATAACACACACACACACGAGTGTTACAGAAATAAATTCCAAGCAAAAATTTTACATTCTGCTTTTGATAGTGCATTGCTGTCACTCTTGTTTGGTGGTGGTGGTGGTGGTAGTGGAACTGGTAGTATTATGAGTGTGTCAAGTCAAAATTTTTATTTCAAGATCATCACGTTCAAGATGGTAAATGAATAAGCAACAACTGCCTTTTTTCCCCAGTTCTTTCTTTCTTTCTTTCTCTTTTTTCTTTTTTACATCAAGCCACATAAAAATGTGTGTGTGTGTGTGTGTGTGTGTGTGTCTGTGTGTCTTACTTAGTGCATGAAGAGCATATGTTATGACCACAGCATGTGTGTGTGTGTGCGCGAGTATGTGTGTTTGCGCACGCATGCGTGCGCGCATGTGTGTGTTACTTAGTGCATGAAGGGCATATGTTATGAGCACAGCAAGCTGTAGGATCAGTGTGAGGTCTTTATCACTCCAATGTTCATTCCACAGCCGCCTGTGTTCATGGACGAAGTTAATCAGAAGTGAACTCCTAAATGCATTTTTTTTTTTACTTCTTCAGCTCTTTTTGAACCATGTTACTACTGGTTTCATATAAAGTTAGTGCCATGAACAACAAATGACCATTTACTAGTTGATTCCTGCAGTGTCTCAAAACTCATTACTGAAAAACAGTGAGATTTATAATATAATAGGACACAAACTCAAAACTACTGCACATTTTAGAAAACAGCAAGTCACATTCAAAGCAAACGTTGTTTTATAGGCTTATTTCAGCCCAGAACACCATTTTGAATCTACCATGTAATGTGGGCTGATGTCAGTAAATCAGTAAGTGTCTGTCAGGTTACACATACCGATCATGCTGCCTTCATTGGCAGCTCCTGTAACTTGGGAAAGAAGGTCATTATGTCATTTTGTCTCCTCCAATTATTTGATCCTCTGGTCTAAACTGATTAAAACCACTGTGATGCTACAGTCATTGATTGATTGATTGAATAAACACGTGGACAGGAACGATTGAAATTTCATTCCGCACTCTTTTTCAAACACGAAAATAAACTATTTCAGCTGAATAATTCCAGTAATAAGGTAAGAATGAATTACGAAAGTAAGGTCTGAGACCCGATTTACAAATTAAGTTGTATTTTATATAATATATGTGTTTGTCTCTGTGTGTGACTTCATCTACGGTTCGGCTTCGATACCATGATTTCAGTCTTTGCTGGTTATTTTCAATTTCAGATAAGCCCTATGATGGGAAATCTGTGACTGGCTGGTCAAAATGGGTCAGTAGGTCATCATCACGCCATCACTAGCAGTCCACAAAGTATGTCCGATGTTAAATACGACTTACCTCTTGTCAGTGACTGTGACACAGAATTTAGGATAAGACAAGCCATTGCTTTGTTCATCGTCTGGCACGACGGTCACGGCTTTTGCTCTTCACCATACGGTCTACTCATTGTCATTCGACAAGTGCATGCATTATGTTTTGATGTGTCGTGTGCTAGGCAAGGTCAATATCACAGGAAGTTGCACAGGAAAAAAAATACAATCGGAATACGAAACGAAGTATTTAAAATATGATATAATAGATTTATTGTTTGACCTAAAATACAAATAACACGAGTGATCAACTGTTCTACAGATAAAAGAGAACACCACAATGAAAAATACGAAAACTCAAGCAAGAGCCATTTACTTAGTCATATATAATGTTGACAAACGCATAACAGCAACTTCCCATGTGGTCTAGTGGTTAGGATTCCTGGCTTTCACCCAGGCGGCCCGGGTTCGATTCCCGGCATGGGAACTTTTTTTTTTTCTCTCTCCACTGTATTATTGAAGTAACGCGATCGATAAAGCACAAATATGCAACTCCTACAATCCACTATGTCTGTAATGATTAAGCATTTCGTGAGCACGTGTGCTCACGGCCGTTAATTCCTTTATTTGATGCCACACAAGAGCCGGACTGAACATAACCACAAACACGGTCACCAGCGACCCAAATTATTCGACGTGACGTCCATGGCCACACAGTCTGACAAGCATAATTATGGATGTCATTGTAAAGCTCCTTGAGCGTTGAAAGGCGCCATACACATTATTTCTGTCAGTGTTGTTGTTGTTCAAGTGTTGGTATTATTATTATTATTACTATTGATATTATTATTATTATTGACATAAAAATGATACAGACCAGTTGGGTGAGCGAAGCGTATATAACTGACATAGCGGGGGGTATAATTCCAACCAGGAGGGGTATGACAGCCAAGGCGCTAGTTCAAGCCCTGTGGGTTATAGGTCAGTATACCCCGGTGAGTTTTAACGGCCAGCCACTCAGGCCGGGTCGAGTTCGGCCTGTTTCACCGGTTATTGAAGTCGCGAATCCAGCTTCAGTGTACGGTCGGCCGTGTGTGTGTGTGTGTGTGTGTGTGTGTGTGTGTGTGTGTGTGTGTGTCCTGAGTGTGTGTGTGTCTGGGTGTGTGTGTCCGACAGTGTTTTTTGTTTTTTTGTTTGTTTAATGTCTCGTCACACATATCGGTGATTGAAGAAAGTCCGACAGTGTGTGTGTGTGTGTGTGTGTGTGTGTGTGTGTGTGTGTGTGTGTGTGTGTGTGTGTGTGTGTGTGTGTGTGTGTGTGTGTGTGTGTGTGTGTGCACGGTACGCGTACAACTCGGGGTGGGCCTGGAGGCGATCTTCGGTTCCCGCCACCCATGCAGCGGCACGTCAACACTGCTGGGTTGACCAGGATCGCCGCCCTAGTTCGCAGTTAACCACTTGGGAATGTCTCAAATAAGTGCCCCGTTTGTGAACTGCATGGGCAAAGTTGAAACAGTGGGTCGTAGCCAGCTGACAACTGACTTACAGATCTCGTGGCTCTGCGGGACCGACGGCAGTGGGCTGAATGTCCGGATGGACAATGAACAAGAACTGGCTGCCCTTGAAGGCTCATGAGGGATGACTCATGCCGGCACATACTAGCATCTTGACAACCGCAACTAAACAATATCACTTGAAGCCATGCTACCGGCCGTGACCTCACTGAGTCGCAATCACGGACTGAAGCGAGATTACATCCCTAGACCAACACAGAAGTGGGGTATAGCCCTGTTCTTTGGCAATGCTCCATGATTTTATACCCGCTAATAGGCCGCCGGCTGGGTCATCATGGCCAGTTCACGCGGACTGCCCCGGCAAGGGCACCACGATGATTACCGTTCAGTTGACGATCAGTTCGAGATCTACTGCTTTAACCTTGAAACACCTAGGTTTAACTGATGTTATCTCCATGCACTGAACGCCAGTGATACTGATGGGAAGATGCCACGATCAAGATCATGGTCGTTGTCGACAGGAGTAGCTGGGGATCGACCGATCGAGTCAGTGATCACTCCAACTTGAACACGCCAGCACACCGGCGTCCGATAGTGTTTAACCGCATTATCCTTCTTTTCCTTTGCACGTTTTGCCATCTGCTGATCAGTCAAACACGGTGTTTCTTTCGTAACAAATTATACCTTCTCGTGCACTTTCAAGTTCAATTCTTGCATGGGTTTAACATTGACTATGTCCGACTGACTGCGGAACTCTGTCTCTAAAACAGTGGGCATGTACAGTCCATGTGGACCACTGCAACTGATTGGCTGTGTAGGAGATTTCTGTCGCATTTATTTGACCCAGGAACCACAAACACACACACGCACACGCACACACACACACACACACGACTGAACACGAACTTGAACACGACGGTATACACGGCACACACACACACACACACACACACACACACACACACACACACACGCACACACACACGCACACACACACACACACACACACACACACACACACACACACACACCACTGACATACAATAACTGACCAGCCATGACCTTCTCACAATGGCCTTCAGTTCACCAACGCTGCTTAAGTGCACACACAGTGGCCACGCACTGACACAACTGACATAATGGCTGGCACGCACACGGTAACGAAAGAAAACAACCCTCAACTATAAGATTACCAAACTCTATGTGAAGTGTTTGTTACAACTGATGGCAGGATTGTTAAAATGATCCAGATAATTATACTTTATTTTGGAGTGAGATCACGTATGTTACATTCACGGTGATCATAATTTCGTCAGGGGCATAGCCCTTGCTACTGGTACCATGTAACCCAGTACTACCTGCCGCATGTGATGTCTCCCAACGACGGACCAGGCGGAGGAGGAAACCTTTCCCAACGGCTGAGAAGGCGGAAGAGGATGGGCAGGGGGAGCTCTTATCCTTGGCTGAAAGTCCTAGGAGACGGAGCTCCGAAGAAAAAAAACCTGCACCTGCCGAGGCCGTCCTACACGTGGCAGTGTCTGCACCTGTGGGACTGTGAGCGTCGATACGTGAGAGAGTGGGGAAGGGACTGCACAACTCCCCCTCACTAAAAAAAAAAAAAAGTCACCTGTGCTGGTCAGGCAACCAGGCTGATGTCGGAACGACGAGCTAGCCTTTCAATACCCAGCTTTCCCAAGCCCTGCGGCGATGGAGAAGTGGTAACGGGGACAGGCAGAGGATGCTGCTGACAGTTCCTAGTCACGCAGGCGGCTGTGGGGTGATAGTCGTCCGCCGTAGACTGGGGAAGATGCGGCGCCCGTATCCTCCCACAGTGTCAGAGCAGCCCTTTTTAGGGACAGCACTGCTCTCCCCACATGGGGAAGGGGAGATAAAAGGATCCCTAAACAAAGCCTGCCTCGCCTAGTACCTAGTAGGAAACCGCACCTGCTTGGACATCCAACACTAGCGGTCGAAAACAACAGAAGAAAAGAACCAGGAGTCATGCCCTGACTCTGGGTGCCTGCAATGTTCGCACCCTTTTAGACAGAGACGACAGACCAGAAATGCGCACAGCGCTCATTGCTAGAATGCTTGATCACTGCCAGGTGGACATAGCAGCCCTGAGCTAAACCAGGTTTGCCGGTGAAACCCAGCTGGAGGAAGTTGGAGGGGGCTACACCTTCTACTGCATTGGGAAGCCAGATGGCACCCCAAGAACCTCAGGCGTGGGCTTTGCCATACGAACCAAACTTGCACGACAGCTTCACAGCCTTCCATCGTGGGATAAACGATAGGCTGATGACCCTGCGTCTGAAGCTGTCCAAGGATCGCTTCGCCACAGTCATCAGCTGCTATGCCCCGACAATGACCAACCCTGATGACATCAAAGAAGCTTTCTATGAGGAGCTCAGCCGCACCATTTCAGCGGTAGACAGAAAGGACAGGCTGATCATCCTTGGGGATTTCAATGCCCGCGTCGGCGTGGACTTCTCCTCGTGGCCAAAAGTCCTAGGACAGCATGGCAATGGCAAGCGCAATTCCAACGAACTGCCTTTGCTCTCGCTCTGCACGCAGCATGGACTGACCATCACCAACACCCTCTATCAACAAGCGGACAAGTACAAGAATGGATGCATCCCCGCTCCAAGCAATGGCACATGCTGGACTATATGATTGTCCGGCAGAGGGACAGAGGTGATGTTTCCATTACACACTGCATGAGAGGAGCAGTCTGTTGGTCGGACCATCGCCTGATACGCAGCAAGATGAACATCAGACTTGCACGCAAGCTCCAACCAGCCATGCAGAAACCCCCTAGGAAGCTGAACATACACCGCCTCCCTATCACCAAGGACGTGCTGCAGCAGCAAATCCAAGCAGCTCTCCAGGAAGTTCCTGCATCGACTAATGTAGAAGAGGTATGGAGCAACTTTAGAGATGCTGTCTACACAGCAGCAGCTGACACACTCGGCTTTGTACAGAAGAGCCACAAAGACTGGTTTGACGAGAATGACTCTGGAATCTCCAAGTTCCTGAACACACTGCATATACGGCATCAGGACCACATTTCCGATAAAGACTGTCAGAGGAAGGAGAACTAGTTCTTGCAAACCAAGCAACTTGTACAGAAGAGGCTGCGTAAGATGAAGAACACCTGGTGGGAGAGAAAGTCCAAAGAGCTTCAACCCGCTGCTGATGCTCACGACATGAAGACCTTCCATGATGGTCTCCGAGCTGTATATGGGCCGAGAGTCACAGGATCAACCCCTGTCCGAGCCTTGGACCAGACCACCCTCCTGACAGACAAGAAAGACATCCTTGCCCGCTGGGCAGAGTTCAACACTCTCCTCAACAGGGACTCGTCCGTATCTGACGAGGTAATTGCAGCCATCCCACAGCTACCAGTCAATGACTCGCTAGCTGCCCCTCCCACCAAGGCCGAGACCCAGAAGGCCCTGAAGCTGACATCGTCAGGAAAAGCACCGGGAGCGGATGGAATCCAGGCTGACATCTACAAGTATGGAGGCGAGGTGCTGACAGACAAGCTGACCTCCCTGTTCCAGTCTATCTGGGAGAGAGGGGAGGTCCCCCAGGATTTCAAGGATGCTTCAATTGTCCACATTTACAATCGGAAGGGAGACAAAACATCCTGCGATAACCACCGTGGAATTTCTCTCCTCTGCATCGCCGGCAAGATCTTCGCCCGCATCATACTGAACAGACTGGTCGACCATGTCTCCAACACAGTCATCCCTGAAGCACAGTGCGGCTTCCGCTCAGGCAGGGGAACATGTGACATGGTGTTTGCTGTACGCCAGATGCAAGAGAAGTGCCGTGAGCAAAACAAGGAGCTCCACGTGGTCTTTGTAGACCTGACTAAGGCCTTCGACACGGTGAACCGCCGTGGTCTGTGGAAGATCCTCCTAAAGTTCGGCTGCCCAGACAGCCTAATCCAGCTGATTGCGTCATTCCACGATGGCATGCAGGCGAGAGTACAGGAAAATAATGACATGTCGGATCCGTTCCCTGTGGCAAATGGAGTGAAATAGGGCTGCGTCCTGGCACCCACACTGTTCTCCATTCTCCTCTCTGCCATGCTGATTGACGCCTTCCAAGACTGTGACCGGGGCATCTACATTCAGTTTCGCACAGATGGCAAACTTTTCAACTTGCAGCGACTCCACGTCAGGTCCATGGTGTTTGAGGCACTGTTGAGAAAGTTCCTCTTCGCTGATGACTGCGCTCTTGCTGCACACACCCACGAGGACATGCAGTTCATTATGGATAGGTTCTCAACCTCCTGCGGGCGCTTTGGACTGACCATCAGCCTCAGCAAGACCGAGTCCATGTATCAACCAGCTAGTTCACAGAACGCCAGTGCCTGCCCCCCACCTGCAATCAAGATCGATGACACAGAGATCAAGTCAGTCGACAGGTTTTGCTACCTGGGCAGCACCGACCCTATGCAGCAACGGAGCCCTTGATGCAGAAGTGACGCTGCGCATCGCCAAGGCCAGCTCCGCCTTTGGCAGACTCAACAACAGGCTGTGGAACAACAAAGGCATCAGGCTCAGCACCAAAACCAAAACCTGCAGAGCTGTTGTGCTGACCACCTTGTACTGCTGTGAAACATGGACGACGTATCGCCGTCACATTCAACAACTTAAGCAGTTTCACCAGAGATGCCTACGAAAGATCCTCGGCATAAAGTGGCAAGACAGGATCTCCAACCTCCAGGTCCTAGAGAGGAGCGGCCTACCCAGCATCGAAAGCCTGCTGATCCAGTGCCAGATACGTTGGACAGGACACGTTGTCCGCATGACAGACAGCAGGATCCCGAAGATGCTCTTGTATGGCCAGCTGAAGGAAGGCCACCGCGAACATGGAAGACCCTGCAAGCGCTTCAAGGACACCTTGAAGACAAACCTCAAAGCCTGCGACAAAGACATCGCTTCCTGGGAAACTGATGCACCTGACCGCTCTCACTGGAGGATGCTGTGCTCTAGTGGCATAAAGACGTTTGAAAACAAGAGAACGTTGGCCATTAAGGAGAGCGTGAGCGAAGGAAGCAGGGCTCAACTTCTGGAGACGTTTTCCCTTGCAACACCTGTGGGAAGTGCTGCGCATCCAGAATCGGCCTCTTCTCCCATATGAGGACACACACTGACAGATAAGCCTGCCTGCCTACTCATCCGTCGGTCCGACGGGAGACTCCAACAGATAATAATTTCGACAAAATAGCTTGTTTGGAGTGCCGCTTATCGATAGGTTGGTTTGGTACGATTAAATTCATGAAGCTCAGTGGAAAATCACTTAGCCCTTATATGAAGACCCAGAAAGTTTGAACTCAGACGTGAACTCTGATAGAAATATAATTGTTATGATCGTATAACAATGTTGGTCAACAATAAAGGGCTGCTCCGTTCAACGTCAAAAACTCGTCAGCCGTTTATACTTGTTCGCTCTCCTGAGAAGGATTAATAGTTTACTGATCTTGTGATATTCTCCATAGGTCAATGCAGATATATTGTATGACTTGAAATCTCATGGGTTAGAGAGGATCGACCAGATCTCTTCCCTCAGACCAAAGGGGTCCTTGCATTCCGGAGGATGAATTCGCCATTGATCAGCAACATTTTTTTTTCATCTGTCTTTGACAAATATATATCTTAAAGGCTAAAAGCCAATGAACTAGCGAGATCGCTATCACGAATATAGTCAGTTTACTGTTTCAACTCGAAAAAGTAGTCTTTATATACATGATAATTACTATGGTTCAGAAAGTATGGGAAGAACAATGAAGTTATCAATACCAGACATTATAAATCACTATTTTGGTGACAAGCTGCAATACCTTGAGCTCCCACCACAAGAGCCGACTTGGAAATGAATAAGAGACAATTTAATACAGCTAACATTCAACCGAAGCCAGCTCTTCAAACACACTTCTCCAACATTAGCTCCGCATTGTTCGCTGGTAATACAGCCCAGCAAAGTAAGAACGTTTTCATTCGGCAACAGAATTGCTCCAAATTTACACGTAACACTGACAAACTGCGAACAACTACAACAACAGTGCACAATCTACTACTGAAACAAATATTTTTCTTTGTATAATGTATGATGAAGAATCATACAATGTGCGAACTATGATATACAGTGACAAAGAAATTGTGTTGAACAATGGGAAGAATAAAAACATATAAATGGCCTAATCACACACACACACACACACACACACACACACACACACACACGTGACAGAAAATTCACACAGAAAAAGGAATGTAGAAAGACAAACAGTTATGTTATGGAACAGTCAATATTTTCTCAGCTGAACTGGGCTGGAGGTAGATGAATTCTGAAAACAACTCAGGAAATGAGGAGCATACTCAGTCACTCGTGACGCAGAACGCGTTCGGGAACTTGACCAGGAAGACAGGTATCCGGCGGGATAGTTCGGAGAATATATCGCACGGTGTGGTGTACGGAATGGATAATTACAGTGAACTTCAGCCGCTGCAAGAAGCTACTGAGACTGGAGAAAGAAACAGTGGAACAAAGCCAGAATTGGTCATGTCAAGGCAAACAGAGGAACGATTCATCGGTGGCGCAGTTGACCAGATGAGTAAGTTATCAGTAACCTTTTTTCCAGTACGCAGCCGGTAAAGAAATAAAACAAGATAAAATGAAATAAAACAAATAAAATAGAATAAGATGAAACAAAATAAAAATTAAAAAGGCGGGGGGAAAAGAAGGGTCAGTCAAAGTCAGTACAGTACGGACCGGAAAAATTCCTTATGACCCCCTTTGTTCACTAAACTGTTCATATCAAAACTGTGAATGTTAATGGGGGGAAATTCCAGCCTTCCGTATTCTCTTACATTTAATGACAATTCTCGATGATTACTATAACATGATGAAATCATCAGAGCCATCTGACATTCAACAATGACGGGAAGACCGAATTAAGCTGGTTCGAAAAAGGGTGAGGGGACTGAAGGGACATAACTGAGACTTTCGATCCCTTCTTCATCCCCCTTCCCCCACCCGGCCCCCCCCACCCGTCGGAAAACAATCCTTTTGATGATGGTTCAGCCATGGACGGTTCACAATGGTGATTTTGTGTTTCTTTTATCCGTCGTAATCGAAAATAGAAAAAAAAATTATGATGCTTCTGCATACAGGCAGATAAGCGCCGCCACATATCCATACACATTTGATACGATCAACATGGACACTGAAGTCAGTGATTGGAAAAGAAAGCGAAAACGAAAGAAAATTCGTGAGCCATAACCGACCATGCAGGCGCTGTTGAAATTTGGATCGATTGATTGTGTTTAACGACCTTACTGATTAACTGGTTTTTATGTCAAAGTTGTTGTTGATATGGGGAGTCTGTTAGCTGATTGGTTTTTAGGTCAAGACAGTTGTTACTGCGGGGGCCGAGTCTGTTGGGAAGCAGGCTGTTCTCTCGTACGGTCGGTGACAGCTTAGATATTGCACATGTTATCCCCAGGAGTTCAACAATCTATCTGACCAGTGCGTGCCTCCCCGCGCACCACTCAACCCCATTTCACTTCCTCGAAAAAAATAAACAACTAAACAACTACTAGCTGATTATTGTATCGGTGTGTGTGCAGGGGGCAATATCCACAATTTTCACCTTCAAGACGAAATGAATATATACAGTGTTCATAATAAGACGTACGTGGACGTTCACTCCATCAGCCACAGAGTGGCGGGAAGGGAAAGAAATGTGTGTGTGTGTGTGTGTGTGTGTGTGTGTGTGTGTGTGTGTGTTCTGTCAGCATACATTGCCTATATCTATAGAAAATTACTTAATGATTTTTTGACAAGGTGTTTTTCGTTGTTGTAAACTTGCAACTGGTTTGTAGAAGGATGCTTGCCAGTAGATCGCCAATTTACAATTCAAGTTGATGTTGAACATGACAATATTAGCCATACACTGTGTATATGATGAACATGATCAGATTTACAAAGAAATTTTGGAATGGCGATTTCAGATTCTGCTGATGCATTGAATGAAACAGTCCAAGTTCGCACTGAATGGAAACATAAATCAATATGGAATTCAGAAGCTGATTGGTAAGTATCAGTATCGGTATCAGTAGCTCAAGGAGGCGTCACTGCGTTCGGTCAAATCCATATTCGCTACACCACATCTGCCAAGCAGATGCCTGACCAGCAGCGTAACCCAACGCGCTTAGTCAGGCCTTGAGAAATAAAAATAAAAATAAAATAAATAAATTGGTAAGTAAACAACTACTAGCTGATTATTGTAGCTAGTAGTAGCTATCAGCTAGTAGTTGTTAAATAGATTGGTAAGTGATATTCAGGTGACTTATGTAATGATCAGTGAAGTCTTTCAATAGTATGTATGCTGAATGTAAATTATTTATTTATATCTTTTTTTTTAACACATCGAAAGAAACCAATAGCCAAATAGTAGAAGGAATGCAAGGCACAAAAACCAGTCTGTCAATGTGTCAGACTTGAAAAGTCTATGGTTTGAATTTGGTTCAGAAAGGGCAGAGGTTATTCAAAACAAAACAAAACAAAACAACCCCCTCCCCCACACTCCCCACACCCCCCTCCCCCTAAAAAAAAGTCAAACAACTGTCACCCATACTGGTGTGTGTGATGTGTGCTAAGTAAATGCCTGAATCCCCTATTTAAGTGTATTGCATACAGATAAAAATAGGAATGTTAAAAAATTGTGATCCATATATGTATTTGGTGTGTTACGGGGGAAAAAAACCCCAAACAGTATACCACACAACAGACATACTCGTACTATTGCTGCCCAAGTCATTGCTGTAGTTAAAGTGTAATTGTATACTTTGTGTTCAATTTTTCGTTTTTTTTTTTTGCAGTTAACAATTCTTTAATATTTCCCTAATTGTTTTAGATTGTCTTCTGCTTTAAAGGTAACTGCTACACATCATTTTTTTAAAATTTACTGTGACAGGTCATTACTGTATTGCAAGCAGTTAATACATTTGTCATGAAGGTGATTGTACAACTGTAGTAATCAAAAACAAGAAAGAGACATTGCATGACATTTGATACAGAGTACTTGAAATTGGCATATAGGGAAGGGAAGAATGTTATCTCAGAGGTGTACATTTGCGCATGTATGCTTTCACATCTTATGAAGATGAGCTGGTCCCTGGTTTATATGAGAGTATTTACATTGTTTGTCTCAGTGCTGAGAGGGACCAGAGCCCTGCTCCTGAGGGGGCTGCTACCAGATTGCATTCTTTTTTTCTGTTTAAACAACAGATCTTTCACTTACGTCAGTGTGGTTTCATAATGCACAGACATTAACATGGATCAGTGTATGAGGTGTGCTGTACTGGGCCAGATTGCACCAAATGTAAACTTGAGTTGTATTGCAGTAAACTGACTCTTTTCACCACCACGTTTATTATCATTCATAGGTTTGCTTTTGATAGCCTTGCATTGATCAAAAGTTCCTGAATTTTATTTTCAGTTCAGGTTTCAATAACTGTTTTAAAAACATGTCACTTGTTTTGTTTTCATTTTACTTCGTGAAAAAATATTCAAAAGTATCATAAGAAATTGTGACATCTGTCAAACTTGCATCAGCAGAGAGTTTACAGACAAAACAAAATGGACAGGTAAATTCATGGCATGTCTTTTTCAGACCTAACAAAGAAGAAAATGTAAAACTATTTCTCAGAAATGTTGCTATCAAACAATCAGCGTGGATTAGGGTGCTAACAAGTGATATAAATTATGGACAGAATTCACAACAAAAGCATGACTTTTCTAAATAAAAAAGTGGTGTGAACTGTGGACTTCAGAGGGAGAGGAATGTAATAAAACAGATTGTGGTTGTAAAGAAAGATTATGAACTCTGATTTACATCTTCCGTGATAAACTGCACCATGTTTATGTTGATGAACGCACAAAACTGTGAATGAAGGTTTTCACAACATCCGCATGCAACCATATTTTTGTACACTACACACATTGTCCACTCCGCGAACACAACAGCCCCCTCATGTACACATTGGTGCTGTCTTAAAAACCCATTCCAGTGACAACAAACAAGACTTGAGTCAACCAGAACATTACACCTCATGCTTTTATGTTCTTCAGATCAGTCTGTTAACTGCTTTGGCTTTTGTCATTTATTTTACCTCAGATTTGTGTTCACTCAAAACAAAGAGGAAGATTCTTTCTGTTTCAGGCAAGCCGATGAAAAAGAGCTGATTGGCAAACTTATTGAGTTAATCTATT
>NC_134877.1:12744468-12799468 GCF_041734735.1 Babylonia areolata | reverse complement strand
TGGTGGGCAGAGCCAGCTGAAAGATGCTGATCTTGACGAGGCTGTACTTCAAGAATTTACCAACATTTTGAAGATCAGCCCAGGTGTACAGGCATCTCCTTACAAAAAGAAATATTTGCGTGAGGTGGGTTGGAAATTTTCTTTAGTAAACGGTAATGGTTTTTTGGGGGGCTTTTCGCCCTTTATATGAAGCTTTTTATTACTTTTATCAGTCTTTGTTTGTTGGGTCTTGGTTATTTTAAGATAAGGTCAGTTGGAATTCACTGCTTCATCATGTAGCATTGAATTACTTTTATTTCTACGTTTTGTGCGCTTCAAGCGATATCATGAAATTATTGACAGAATAGTAGCTGTTCTTTTTAATTAAAACCATGTTCATTTTCATCTTCGTCGCATTGAGTCAGCAGGATATATATATATATATATATATATATATATATATATATATATATATATATATATATATATATATATATATATATATATTTCTACACATTTCCCTAGCCAGAAACCTGGAACCTATAGGCAGGGAAAGAAAGAAACTTTCTTACCTAATTCTCTTCACTCCAGCTTGGGTATAAGGCACCAACAAGTTTTCTCCAGTCGTTTTGGTCTTCAGCAAGCCAGCACATTTCATTCCAGGTCTTGCCTGCTGTTTTCACTTCCTCAGTCTTCCACAGTTCTTCTCCATGTCAGTTGTGACTAATGGTCTGGAAAGAAATGAAAGACAGGTATTAAGTTGGGTGACAAGCATTGAGACACTGAAGAAAATTTGCCAATTTGCCATCTCTGAACGTCAACCATGATTTTTTATTTTTTAAATTTTTAACATTGCTGTGGTAAAGAGAAATATAAACTGTAATTTGGTGAAATAGCAAAATGTCAGTTTCTATTATAATTTGAAAAGTCCGTGTAAATAGTCATGAAGTTACACTTGAATATTAAATGGGATCACCAGAAATGTAAGACATTTGGTGAGGGGTTTGAAAAAAAGATGTAAAGATTGTGGGGAAAAAAGAAGAAAAATCATCATTAGCTTTGAGAGGTACAGTTTGTAAACTGAAGAGAAAGAATTGATGCATTCAATAAGTACACATGTTTATGACTTGGGGGGAAAACATGGTCAATAAAAGGATATGCTGACAAGTGCACATTGCAAAATGATACATTTTGGGGGCACAGTTTCATGAAGAAATGTAAATGGATTTGAAACATATAGCTACAACATATATGAATTATGTCATAAAAAGGTCAATTAACAAAGTTCATGAAATGCATTAATTGTGAATGTGTGTGATGCTTTTTCATTGAGACCTGCATTTGAAATGCATTCTATTCGTCAGGTAATTTTAAGCCTCTGTACTATTTTGTGTCTGTGCCACCATGTCTTTTTTCTGTCTTATTTTATATATGCAGCATATACAGTGAATACTTTATACTGATGTAAGACATAGTTACAGTTAGATTTAGTCAAACTTCTTCTTTGCTCATGGGCTGCAACTCCCATGTCCACTCATATACACGAATGGGCTTTTACGTGTATGACCGTTTTTACCCTGCCATGTAGGCAGTCATACTCAGTTTTCGTGGGTGGTCAAACAATTTAGGTGAGTCTTTGAGACATTCATAAAAGAAAAATATACACATGCCCATTGCTTTAAACTCAAAGAAGAATTCATTGTTTTTAGAAATTGAAGTATAAAATCTTATGAAATTTTTCACTACATAGTGTTGCTTGCCAAACAGTTTGTGTACAGATGAAGTTAGAAAGAAAAGATATGCCGATTTTAAAAGATTTCAACAACATCTACTCAGATGATATAAAACAGAAGTGCATATTTCATGTGAAAACGTGCCATGAAAAATGTATGTCCAGCTGGTTTTACTACATACCATATGTGAACAGCCTGATGTAAACTATTGTTTTTTTCATTTTTCTATTCTTTGAAATATGCGGGTGTATTGTGTGTATGTATGTGCACGTCTGACAGTTGTCTGCCACTAAGTTTGATAGGTTAAATGAAATTTCTAATTAAAAAAAAAAGTATGGTGTTTTGTCAGTGCATTTGAAGCTGTGTGTCTCAAGCAAAAGATATTTTTTAGCACGCACAAAGGAAGCTAACATGCAAATATTTTTGTTGTTGTTGAATGTGTCATTTATGTGTTGGAATTCTTTTTTTTTTTATGAATAGTCTCCTCATTCTCCTGATGAGGAAAACACAGTGAGTAAAGAGTTGCCGACACCAGGTGATGACGACCAAGTGCACCACTTTTCACATTGTCAGGGGAATGTGATCGGGTAAATATTGCAGCTTTTACTATTCTATCAACAGGGTCACTTCTCTCTTCATTTTTCTAATGAAATGTTACAGTGATGCATCAAAATGTCAGCTTGGGAGAAGTAGAGAATGCTTTTTTTGTTTGTTTGTTTTGTTTTTGCTTTGATATTTGTTGACATGCATTTGAATGAAGTGAAAGAAAAACATCGGTTTTAATTATTTGAAGCAGACAACGTATTTTGAATTGAATTTTACAATTCTTCTCATTGTCACCATTAAAAGTTCATGTATGAATTGTAACCATGTTCATGGAAAAAAGCATCTTTTTATCAGTGGATATGTACATTTGAGTTGAGAATGTATCAGTTTATAATAGAAAGTTGCTGTGTGAAATGTGTTGGTGTTTGTATTCCTGTCACAGCGAGTTTTTTGGAAGATTTATTTCATATATCTGCTTCAAACTGACTTCTTTAAACTGGCTTAAGACATATATGTTTATATGTATGTATGATAGTCTATTGTGTCTATTACCATCAGAACAGCAGTGGAGGCAACTGCTGTCATGACTATCTGGAATGGAATTTGATCTTGCTCAAGTTACATCCCCACTCTCTTAGCCAAGACAGCTATGGGACATTCAACATGGGCATGGTCCCCAAAGGCCAAGTAGCCCCCAAGGCTACAGCACCAAGAGCTAGTGCAATCTTGCTTCCTAGTTTGAGAGTCATAGTCCTTCACAGAAGACTAAGCTGTAAATGATTTCCCATTGCAGTGGAGAAACCATTGATCATCCAGATCTCAATTTATTGTTGGCCCACCTGTAAGCGCTTGCTAATATCTGAGAAAGGAGTCCCTGTTTCCTTGTTGCCTGTGCTTTTCTGCATTAACACTTACTGTGTCCATGTGGAGAATAGATCTAATATATTGGACAAGAAGTTGATACACCATGTTTCAACGCACAGAGGAAGCATCTGAGATGAGCACATCTGATAAATAAACTCTTTTTCTTTTTATTGACGCCTAATAAAAATACTGGTATGGATTTGAAATGTACAGCTATATGAGTATGAATGTAGTTAAGATTTTGAACATGTGTATTCAATAATCTGTAAAAAAAAAATCCAACAACTACAAAGTATAATGATTTTTCTGATGCTATCGTTAATGCATATGAGTGTTTGTGTACATATATATCAAGCAATAAAAGATAATGGTCAAATGATCAATAATTTGTATTTACATTTACATTCTTACATAACTGCCCCCACCCCTCCCCCCTGTCCCCAAAACTTTATTTTGTATGAGCAGTAAATTGAGAACAGAGTTTAGACATGCTTACAAGGTGAATATTTCACAGTCACATGTGTTATTTCGCTGAACAGGCACATCTTTCACAGAGGAGCTGACGACAAGGGGGAACGATGCATTAGATCATTCCTCTTTCACAAGTGACTGCGTCTGAGGACATGGGATGAGGTAAACCAGGTGATTGTTATGAGTCAGAACTATGAAAGTTACACACAATGTCTAATCTAATTGTTTTCTTTTTCTTTCTGCTGCCGCCTCCTGCTTTCCTGACCCAGTCACCTGTACTTTCTGCCAATAGATTTTATTTGCAGTCTACGTGACTGCTTTACTCTGACGTAAGGGTGGTGGTATTGAAAACATTTTGATGGACCGTACTTGCCCATTCTGTGGTAATATTTGCCAAATTGGAGAATTTATTTATCTTTTCTGCACTGTGTGAGTGTTTATTTTCAGGTCACAGAAAATCAAATATTCTGTGTGTGCATGCCTACCTTTACTTATCCCGATTAAGTTATACATGTGCAGAAAAAAATGAGATTAAAACTAATCATGGAAATGGAAATTTATGCCAATACCATAAAGATATGTTTTATCATTGTTATTCCACCAGCAGGTGCATCTCTTCCAAGAACAATAAGAGTGATGAACAAAAGCTGATGTGGACAATGAAGTGCTCAACTGGATGACTATCAAAGTGTCTGAGAAGAAACCACAAGGTGAAAAAGGCAGATTATCAGTGGTGAAAGTTTTGCATACAGGACTGAAGAGGCTAGTGCTTGCAGAAGTATTAGTTTTAAGTCCCAGTAGCCTTGTGTCCTCAGCTGCAAATGAGTGCTACTTGTGCAGCGATTTGTCAGCTGAACTTTTTAACTCCAATATTTTTCAACAAGTGCTTTCTTTGCATAGACATATAATCTGCCCTCTGATAGTTTTAGCTGGTAATTTCTTAACAATTGCTGTATCATTTGTTCTCTCAGGTCTTCTCATTTTCATTCATGTGGATTTATCTCAGTCTATTATTTTGTTTATATAAGGTACAATATCATTTTTCCTTCCTCCAAATGGACCTTTATTCATTGATATTTCATTGATATGAATGGTCCCCCCCACCCCCTTTTTGACTCACTTGTGTAAACAAAGTGAATCTATGTTTTAACCCGGTGTTCGGTTGTCTGTGTGTGTGTGTGTGTGTCCGTGGTAAACTTTAACATTGACATTTTCTCTGCAAATACTTTGTCAGTTGACACCAAATTTGGCATCAAAATAGGAAAAATTCAGATCTTTCCAGTCATCTTGTTTAAAACAATATTGCACCTCTGGGATGGGCACAAAAAAAGAAAAAAATGAAGCCTAATTATATGCAAACTGCATTTACTGTTATATTTATATTTTTTGTATTCTCTACACTTGGCACTTTGATCTGATATTCTGACCCAACAACAAGAGCAGTCATTATTATCATTTTTTGTTCAAACAGGAGCTTCTTTTGCTAAGCATGGAAGTTTTATTTATTTTGCAAACGTTTTGGTGCAGATAGTAAAAAAGGGAAATTACTCAGTAATTAATGCTAGGGGACTTAATTTGCTTTAAACTGATCTTTCTCATCTTAAACATTACATTTTGAAATTATACTCAATACATAAAAAGCTTGGATTTTTTTAAAAAGTATATCACAAGTGAGTCTTGAAGGCCTTGCCTCTGTTGTTTTTTGTTGCTTACGTATCTATTAGCTGGCCTTCATGGTCATTTGTAATTTACATTTATTAATATATGTATTCATTATTTAATGAGCTGAAAAACTGTACTGAAGAATATTTGGCTTGGGTTCTTCATTAGGGCTGTCTGATATGCATTACTAAATGTCATTTTATGTGAATGAGATAGTTTGATGTCTGGTTTGAAAGGGAACATTTTCAGATTTAAAGCACATACTTTTTTGGTAGGTACCGGGTTAAAAATGCTGTCTTGCTTCTCATGTGTATGCCCTTGAATATGTTTTCAACTATTATATCAGAATATTTGTTTACATTGTAATGACAAATTCGTGGACCAAGTCAGTTGTGATCTGAGCAATCCACATGACCTGAGCTAACCAACTGGTAATTTTAGATATTTAAAAAAAATTTAAATGGTAATAGAAACCTGCTTATGGTTTGTCTGCAGCTTTCAGGTGTGTCACATGCATCAGTATTTCCAAGTTTCCCAGGGAAACAGGCATTCTGCCCAACATAAAACAGTTTGTATCATTTGAGAGATGCTTGACTGCAAAAAATGTCCTTTTCTCTATTCAAGACTCCAGGCTGGGGCAGAAGAAAGGATTTTTAACTATTTGGATATAAGTAATATGTATTGCAAATCAGTCATGTATATATATTTCAATTAAAGTGGTGATCTGTATAATGCTGATGTAGTACTGGATATTTCAATTAAAGTAATGATCTGTATGAATGCTGATATGATACTGAAACAAGTGAGGTTGCTTGAAGATGTGTACCTTGACATGACAGAGAAAACATGAAGGTGCACACATGTCCTTGCAGACATGTATGCAAACTTACATCCTTGACATTACTGGAACACATATCCAGTGATGTTTTCCCCTACTACAGAATTTAACATCAGGTGGCAGAACATTGAGGTAACTGGAAACTAACCAATGCAAAAAAGAAAAAAAAAAGAAAAAAAAAAAAGAAGGAATAACTACACACAAACCACAGTTGCATCGACCTAACTGATACACATGTAAAAGGCTGTCTTGTTTCACTGGTTTTGTATCCTTCAAAACTTAAGCATTGTCATGTATACATAGTTGGATGGTAAACTGCTTGATATGTGAGGTTCCTAAGCCCAGGGTTATTTAAACTGCACACAAATCACAAGGCCATCTCCTTCCCCACAAGTTTTGATGACTAAGGAAGGGTGAAAGATGTGACTGTTTGTGCTGGCACGCACTGACACTGTCATTCCGGAAAGCCTATCATAGTTCCTGTTCCATCCCAAAGAAAAATGATTGAGAATTAAGCTTTTGACAGCATGTATAAAGTATGGTTTCCTCACAATATACGTTCCTTTCATTCAACAGCAATTTTTTTCCAATACTTCTGTCATAGGAAACCATTTAATTGATTCAAACTGACATGGTAATACCATGTGAATGTGTGCGCATATTTATTTGTTGCATTTAAAGAAGCATCCCCCCCAAAAAAAAACAACAACAAACCCAACCGCAACAAAAAAACCTTGATATTAACTCGGAGGGGAGATATCACAATGGACCAATGATGTGTTGATGTGACAGCGACATATTTTCACAGTGTGATGGGGGACAACCTTGATGGGTAGTGCATCAACACCTCTTGTCAGTATCGAGCAAACATGACATTAATATATTCGGCAATCAAATCTGTTTGCTCAGTTCCAACATGCTCACCATTAACTTGATGTAAAGTGATGTTTTAATTAAACTGGTACATGAAGCTTCTGATTAGTCAGTCACACACTCTAATGTCTCATTCTTATCTTGTAATTGTCAATTTCATAATCATATGTTGAACACAACACCAATTATAAAAGCATAATTTACAAATACCACTGAATGGTTGAACACAAGCTCCAAATATCAATCAACCATGCATATGAGTGAGAAAAATGTATCAGATAAGCTTATGAAAAAGATCTTCAATCATAAGCAGAAATATGAAAGAGCAAGTTAATAATGCAGATGCAATAGACTAATTAAAAGCAACAGGCAGGTATGGAAACTAAAAACCTCACCACTGTATTGATATAAAAACATGCATGCACACACATTTGCACATGCACTTTAACTGTGTTAATAGTCATAAAAAAGTGTTGACAAAAACAGACATTTCAAAAGTGTCATAACCACATCATAACAAGAAACAAACACAACAAGCTCTTTTAGTTTTTTTTTGTGATTTTAATATAATTTGCCATACTTCAATTTCACTTTGAACAGTAAATTCACAAATTCAAATGAGAATGCTCTGTACAGAGACATTAACAACTGCGTCCATGAAATGTGGCAGGTAGATAAGATCGGGGTGAGGGGAAGGGGTTGGGGGGAGACTGATGTCGTATGGAATCAAATCACAGCATGTACAGAAGTCTGCCAAAACAGACCGTGTCTGTTCCTGGCAATGAATCCACAATTATTTGGTTTTGGGGTTGTTTACCTTTATAAACTCAACAGCAGCACAATCTTTACACTCAGTTTTGAACCCTTGCTGCAACAAAAGCCAAGCTGCTGAACTGGCGTAGCATGCACTGCTGACACCCACTCACTGTCATGCTGACTGCAGACTGAAATAGTACAGGAGGTCTGACACATCCCCCTCACACTCCAGTCCAGACGGCTCCTTCACAGTCCTCTGTTTTCCCCCACCAGTCGCCGGTCCCAGTTTGGAGGGGTGGGCCACTGCTGTAGACACTCCTTTCTTAGACAGAGGTTTGTAATCCCCACTGGGGTTCCCATTCCCTGCGTCCACACAGCCGTGGGACTGTACAAAACTGGGCTGACCATCCAGCTTCTCGTTGACCTTCAGCACACAGCCATCCTCCAGCATGTGGCACACAATGCGGGCAATGTTTTTGGAGTCATCCAGGCCGCAGTGGGGCCGGCCCTCAAACTGTAGACCCAGGTTCTCCAGCATGTTGTTGAGGTTAAGGCGGCCTGAGTCGTAGAAGTTCCCGTAAGACTTGCGCAAGTTGATCCATCGACGACTCCACCGAGGAAAAGGGAGCTGGCTGATTTCACACTGCTTGCTGAGGAAGCGATGAATGTCCCAGGGTCTGTAAAGGAAATTCAAAGTAATCACTCAAGTCTATGATTACATCAACACACAAAATCATATACCAGGCATACAAAACCAAAGAACTGCCAAGAGGCAACTTGCACATCTGAGGTGCAAAAATGATAACATTGCCAGAATTGCAAGAACGCCCAATTATCAAACTCAAAAAAGAGTTGAACATTGTGTAGGAAATAGATATTGATAGAGAAAGACAGACTCAGAGACAGAAAGAGAGGGAATAGACAGTGATAGTTGATGAAAGTAGATTTCATAATTTAACATAGTAATTAATAAATTAGGAACATATGCTTCACACACACCCACACATAACCAGAGTTAGAAACCTGCAGACAATAACAAATTAGAAATATACAGACTTTCCCTTCCGTTCTTTTAAATTGCTAAAAATTATCTTTTTTGTAGATTGTAACTACAACACAACAAGTGAGACCAGTATGAACTGATCTTCATACTCAATCATAGGATAATGCTGGTCTAAGAAAAAATAAAAGTAAAGAAAGACTGGTTCCGACAAAAACATAAATTTTCAATTATTGAAATTACTGCTGAAACGTTTACCAACATTTATGAAATATCCTGTTTGGTTTGGTTCCTCCACCAGAAGACAATGTTAAAGTTTATATTGGTTCCTCTACCACAAGAGAATGTCAATGTTAAAGTTTAAATACAGAACCAAAACAGTACTTGTACACACTTTGTGTACACATCCAAGCCCAAAACCTTAACACCCCTCTGTACCAGAGCTAATGAAAACAAAAGCCCTCTCACCCATCAGTGACCACACAGAATGTATGGGATGTTCCCAGCTCCCAGTTCTGCAGCCACTGGTCAAAGTGCTCCAGCACCACAGGGAACTCCAAAGCACTGTCCACTTCTGACTGCAAAACACATCATCTGGCACCTTGGACTACAGCAACAGTATCTGTTCAACTTCTGTGTGGTCATGTCAAGTCTGCATGTGTCTGTGGTCAATGCCAAAAGAACTGAAGAATTACTTATGTGGACATGAGTAGTCTGTAAATTCATGTATCTGTGGTTCTGTGCACAGAGCATTGATCATCCATACATCATCCATCTACAGCAAAGAACAGTAACAAGATGCAACAGGAGCTATTTCATGATATATTCCATTCTACATGAATACTGATATAATGAAGCAAAATAATCTCTAAAGGGGAAAATACATTGTCACACAAGTATTTTTAATTTAGATAACATGAGAGGAAACTGAGCAGACCAGAGAAAGTGACAGAAAGATAGACACCATCAGAGACATACAGAAAGGGAGTCAAGACTCTGACGAGACAACAGCAGTGGTGCTTGGAGAAACAAATTCAACAGTTAAAAAAAAACAACCACAAAAAAACCCCAACCAATCAACTTATCTGTCATTTGTGTTACTGACAGTAATCAAGGACTTTAATCATGAAACTACAATCATCAATTAAACGTGGAACATAATCAATTTTGTATGTCCAATAAAAAGTCTTCTACCCTCGACTTGTTTACAATACAGACACAAAGGTTATATTTCAATTGATTTTTTGATTATTACTATCTTTTAAACATACCACTAAGATCAGTCGCACTGGTACACACCAGTTTCTGTACAGTCTACTTGCCTGTTTTTGTTGTTGTTTTATTTGTAGCATTTGACATCTTGATTAAAAACAAAATTTCATCTTACTTTTTTTCACTTTCTTCTTAGCTGACTTAACATGGTATGCTCTATTAAAACATAGAACATCATTCAGTGCTAGTCTGTCAAATCTACATTAAACAATTCAATAAATAAATAAATTCTTCAATCATTTCTTAAACAATGCCTAATAATTGTTTCAATAATGCTGTTGTCATTATGTGACATTTGCCCACTTTGTATATGTTTGCCATCTCCCCAGTCAACATCAATATTACAAACATATTTCTATTGTCATCATTATTATAACTGCTAATACAGTGATAGCAATAAAGATAATAATGATGCCAAAAAATTACTATTCTCACCTGGTTCACCCCAGTCAACTGTTTGCAAAATTCTGTCAGGACAGGATTTAACACTGGTTTGCAAAATTCCCGGAACATTCCAACCTGCAAACAAAACACACTTATTTCAAGCTTTAAAAAATATAAGGAGAAAACCATCAATTACTAAACAATCAGTTCTGTAAAAAACATGCCCCAAATATCAAATCTTTCAATGTTTCAGATCTGTTTGATCTTCAGCATAATATATTTGATATATTAGAGAGTGTTAAGAAATTACTAAAACAAACTGTCAGTTGTCTTTATCCTGAAAAGCAGCTTTACAGGACTATGAGATCTGTTCAGAGTATTCAAACTGCATATATCATGTGTATATATTAAGTCACATACGCGCGTGCGCGCGCACACATGCACACACACACACACACATATATATATATATATACATACATATATATGTATATATATGTGACGGGTGCAATAGATGAATGGTTAAAGCGTTGGACTTTCAATCTGAGGGTCCCAGGTTCGAATCTTAGTAACGGCACCTTGTGGGTATAGGGTGGAGATTTTTCTGAACTCCCAGGTCAACATATGTGCAGACCTGCTAGTGCCTGAACCCCCTTCATGTGTATATGCAAGCAGAAGATAAACTATGCACATTAAAGATCCTGTAATCCATGTCAGTGCTTGGTGGGTTATGGAAACAAGAACATACCCAGCACACCCCCAGTCAAACAGCCCACTCATAGAAGCCCACTCATAGAAGTGAACATGGGAGTTGCAGCCCATGAATGAAGAAGAATATATATCTAAAAATATCATATGCACATACATATATTTATATACACACAAACACAAAAGAAAACCGGGTGGGAGGGGCTGGGGAGGGGCAAATGCCAGCAACCTCACACTCCTGCAGCACACAAATGTACACGTTAACAGGACCACAAAGACAAAAAAAAAAAAACAAAAAAAAACCAGCAACAAAAAACCCTTACAATTTCCTTTTGCTGGACTTCAATGAGCACTGCTGGGAATTCAATGATCTCTTGAACGAAGTGATCATTGTTCTCCTGACAGGTGGCTTCATAGTCAATGACTACAAGGTAATCATACGGCATCTCCGTTCCTTTCACAATGTTTGCTGCTGCCAGTTTCTTGCGACGGTAGTAATTTTTCAGCCGTTTCTTCAAGACCTCTTTAACACCCCTGGAAAAAGAAACTTTTCAAATAATATCAACATCGCAGATCTATACATCAGTTGTTCTAAAAATAATGTGAAATGTCTGATTACTCAAGTGTAATTAAAAAATGATCAGAAACAGAATGTTGTGCCATCTCTATATCTCTTTATCAAAATATGGGTAATGGGATTTTTCAATATGCACATTTGCATTTTAAATTGTCAAGCACCACACATTCAGAATACTGATTAATAAGTAACAAGCAGTTAATCTATAACTTATAAAAGCAAGTGAAATGTTTTGTCTGGTTACAAAAAAAAAAACAAACAAAAAAGAAAGAAAAAAGAAAAGATCAAAACAAATCACAAACAGTAACTATTTCAAAAACAAAAATCAAGTACTTGCATAAAGAATCAAAGATAATAAAATCATACCCAGTATTCAGATGGAGCTCTGCTAACTTCTTGCGTAGTTGATCCTTGCGCATGCGGTTGATTTCCCCATTGAGTCGTGCCAACTTCTTAAACACTGGGTCTGAGAAATCAGATTGCTGCCCACTGCTGGCAGTACTGCTCACTTCTGCCCCCTCTGTTGAGTTGTCTTCAGTCACGACAGTGTCCACGCCAGGAGGATCAGGTCTCTCTGCTTGGTACACGCCATCCCCAATGGCACCCTTAAAAGAGGAAATACAGTCAACAGATTGAATCATCAGCTCCATGGCGAGGGTCTCATTCTGACATGGTATGATGGTGAAAATTTTTCATGCTATAGATCAGAAATTTTATCATTTTGCTTCATATCAAGTGAATATACAAAAATATGAATCAAAATATCTCTCTGAATCAGTGAGTGTCCTCATTAAGTCACATCCTCTTTTCTACCAAGAAAAAATGTAGCCCATTTTTGGAACTGTTCATGAAGGCTTTATTCATGTGAAGCCAAACACAACGGCAAATTAAAAACACCACATACACATATATTCTGAATCAGTTGATAATACTTCAGATGCATTTTAAACACTGATATTGTGAACTGGTTTTCTTTATATCTTGCACAAACTAACTCCACAAATACCTACATTCTTTTTATACTGTAATCATATCAACTGAACCAATTTCTCTGCTCATGAAAAGAAAATCCAAGGACTTCTTTCTTGTACTTGTAGGTTTTTGTTTTGTTTGTTTGAATTTTTAAGCAGAGCTCTTCAGCAAGCTTTCTAGTGAGTCAAAGTAACCAACTATATTTGCAATCTGATAGAAATTATAATGCCCAAGGTATGCATTTTGCATATCCAGTAAACCGTTAAAACATTTTGTTTGATTGACTTGACTATTAGACAGTTGAGGCCCCGTCAAGGGCCTGTTTGTCGTCCGAGATCTATTCACTTTATGCGCATGCGACATGCGGGCAGTGGCAAGTACAAAGGTGGTGGTTAACAGTGGCAGGCAGGAACATACACTGAAGGTAGCTCAGTCCAGTAGCTGTCCAGGCGGTTTTCAAAAGAGTCAACAGATGGTGCCGTCACCACAGAGTCTGGTAAACCATTCCAGGTATTAACAACTCTTTCGGAGAAGTAGTTTGCTCTGATATTAAGATGGCACTGGTGTTTTTCTAATTTCAAAGCATTACCTCTGAGATCACGTGTGGACGCCAGTTTGAAGCTAGGTCGAGAGACTGTGTAAAACCCATGCAAGTATTTGTATACCTCAATAATGTATCCACGGAGCCTCCTGTGTTCCAAGCATGGTAATTTTAGTTCACGCAGTCTCTCCTGATAGGGTTTGTCTTTCAGGCGAGATAGCAGTTTTGTTGCTCTGTGCTGAACATCCTCAATATCACTGCATAATGACTTATGCATAGGCTGCCACACACAGTGCCCATATTCAAGTAATGGGCACACTAAACTCTTGTACACCTGGACAAATATTTTCTCACTGTGGTCAAACGATCTTCTAATCACACTCACTATCCTATTTGCCTTCGCTGTGGACTGGGCTACCTGTTCCCTGAATGCCAGCTTTGAGTCAATGAGAACTCCTAGGTCTCTCTCAGCGTCACTTTGCTTGATCTGTATCCTGTCTGACTCATTTCCCAAGAAGTATGTTGCTTCTGACTTCTTTCTTCCAAGCTTTAATATGCTGCATTTTCCTGGATGGAATCTCAATAGCCATTTGTTTGACCACTCTTGCAGTCGATCTAAATCTTCTTGAAGGTTTTGGGGTCCCTCCTCTGTGTCAGACCTAGCGAATAGCTTGGTATCATCTGTAAACATTTTGACATTTGTCCTAACATTGTCCTGGAGGTCATTTATAAATATAACAAAAAGTACAGGTCCAAGTACTGATCCTTGTGGAATACCGCTGGTGACATTTGCTTCCTGAGATCTAGCCCCATTAACAACAGCAGTCTGTTTGCGTCCCGACAAAAAGTCTCTAATCCAGCTGTGAATCTTTCCCTTAATGCCTAGAGCATCAATTTTACTTTTGGTGTGGGAATGTATCAAAAGCTTTGAGAAAATCCATGTATATTACATCAATCGAGCCTCCCTTGTCCAATATATCAGCCCACATGTCCATCACTTCTAACAACAAGTTGTGTGATACATGAACAGCCCGGCACAAAGCCATGCTGATTCTCAGAAATCAACTCAAGTTATTATCCAGCAAGTCCTTTAAGACTTTTGCCCTAATCAGCTTTCCCATCAGCTTACACACGATGCACGTTAGGCTCACAGGCCTGTAGTTACTAGATTCAGATTTGCTGCCTTTCTTGAAAACCGGTGTGACCAGTGCCCTTTTCCACTCCTCTGGGATCAGGCCTGTGCTTAGTGACAATTGGAACAAAAGTGTTATACAGACTGTCAACTCCTCTATTGCCATAGCAAGAATAAGAGGGGGAATGCCATCAGGCCCCGCCGCTTTCCCAACATGAAGGCCCAACAACAAATTGTGAACTTCAGCCTCTGATATCTCAAAGTCTGTCAATTCTTCCTGTCCCGGTTCCCAACTTGTCTCTGGCACTGGTTCATGACCCTCCATTGTAAATACGCTTTGGAAGAAATTATTCAAGAGTTCTGCTTTTTCCTCATCTGTAGAAGTCTTCGACCCATCCTGCTTCGTAAGATCAGCTACTCCTGCTCTAGTGGATGTCTTAGACTTTACATACTGCAAATGCTTTTGGGTTCTTCTTTGCTTCTTCTGCCACCTTACCCTCTAGCCTTTCCTGAGCCTTCCTACACACTTTCCTCGCTCTGTTTCTTTCCTTAATGTACTCCATGTAGTCTCTACCTTCTTTGGTCTTCTTCCACCTCCTAAAAAGTTTGTGTTTTTTCCTTACTGAAGCCAGTGTTCCCCTGTCCATCCAACACCTGCCCTTCCACCAGTAGTTTAAGACTTTGGCATAGCTTTATTAATGGCACTAAATATCTTCTCTCTAATAGCGTACCAAGCCGCATTTACAGACATGTTCTGAAGTTCTTCCTCAGCTTTTATATTAGACAGTTCAGCTTTTAGCACATCATAATCTGTTCTATGGAAGTTAAAGCGCTTAGTACACGGTTGTCGTTCACTTATGTTGGTAAGAGACATCAGCAACATCATGTGGTCACTCTTGCCTAAGCCAGCCATCGTAGTAATCTCAGAAATAAGATTGTCAGTGTTAGTGAACACAAGGTCCAAGACATTGGACTTTTCTCCCTCTTGGTAGTGAGTAGGCTCAGCTTGGTGCTGCATGAGGAAGCGGTCTTTAGTTGCTCTCAGAAACACAGATGTTGCATGCTCTGGACCAGTCCTGCTCTGTTCAAGTATCCAATCAATCTCTGGATAATTAAAATCACCCATGACCAAGAGCTGACCTGAAGCATATGCTGTTGCTTTTTGAAGAAGTTTATTCAGTTTACAATTGTTCTCATCTGGGCTACTAGGACTTCTATACGCCTAGGAAGCGAGCGCACTGGTTCGAATCACGACTCAGCCACCGATATTTTCTCCCCCTCCACTAGACCTTGAGTTGTGGTCTGGACGCTAGTCATTCGGATGAGACGATAAACTGAGGTCCCGTGTGCAGCATGCACTTAGTGCACATAAAAGAACCCGCAGCAACAAAAGGGTTGTCCCTGGCAAAATTCTGTAGAAAAATCCACTTTGATAGGAAAAACAAATAAAACTGCACGCAGGAAAAAATACAAAAAATGGGTGGTGCTGTAGTATAGCGACACGCTCTCCCTGGGGACAGCAGCCCGAATTTTACACAGAGAAATCTGTTGTGATAAAAAGAAGTACAAATACAAATATAAATCAGCCCTAAAGTCAAGCTCTCCTGTTGCCCAAGATGGCATTGAACAAAAATGTATTCAGAAAAATCACTGTCCAGTGAGTCCACCAATGATGGCTTCAAGTCACTGTGTACATAGAGAGCAAGTCCTCTCCCAGCATTTCTGATGTTATGAAATAACTCATAGCCTTCCTCAGCAAGTTCACACTCCTCAATGGGATGTTTATAAGCCACAAGGCTTGGCCTTGAACCTACTACTACTTTTACTAAGAAAAATACACCCCTCTTACCAGTTTCAGTTCTACTTTCGGCATGCATTTCTTCCCCTGAGTTCTTTCCATTGTGTTTCATTCCGAAGACGGAAATAGTTGTAAATGTATTTGAACAGCATTGTACAATATACTCTACATTCCCCCCCCCCTTTCAAAGAGTGAAGGGGAAGAAAACAGAGTATATATTATAAATTTATTAAACAATTTACAGCATTTTCCATCTTATAAACGGAAAAGTACTGAGGAAGAAAGAACATTGCCCTACTTTCGTTCTCTCACTGGGCCCTTCTTTGTTTCCCCTATCAAAACACGTGCCACCCAAAAAATATAACCCAAATCGTCATACCTTTTCGGCAACTGATAGACAATGGCCATGGGTAATTTGCTGATGGTTAGGTTGTCTAGGAGTGTGGCCTGGATAGACGGTACTCATTTTGTGTTCTGACATCGAATCCGTTGATCGTTGTCGTTGAGCAGTTGAGCTCAACGTCAGTTCAGGCTCTGAATTCGAGGCGGCGCTCCCACTTCGACTCCTGGGTTTCCTTGGTGTTATTTTGCTGTTCATGGCTGAAGATGATCAAACTGAATAGAAATTATGAACTTGTAAAACGACAGCTGGCACAGCGCTTCATTGTGAAGCAATTCACTTTAAACTACCCAACAGGCAAGCAGGACTTTCATAGAACTGTTTGTGACGCTTACAGCAGTAAAAAATAGTCGTGGTCTAACGGAAGTTGGATTGGATTGGGTTTTTGATTCTTCAAGGCGGCACCAAAAAATGCATTAATAAATCTTCACTCGTACCTTTTATATAAAAAAGAATTCAACGGTGTGCAACATTTAAATTTTGCTTTAAACCATGCAGATTTTTTGTTTTGTTTCGGGTTGACTTGTAACACGGATGGTTATTAATATCAGAAGCGACCCAATGTGGAACATCTTTTGCTTCTGTGAACTGGATTGGTTTGCAAGATGAAACTGTGCATAATCATCATTACAGTTTTGTGAGTTCGTAATTGTCATGTGTTGACTTCTTAACGTAGTTCTATTTGATGAATAATGAAAATGCACAAAAAGGCATTGTTTTCGGGCGCAAACTCAAGAGAAATAAAAACTATTGGATAAGTGACTGAAAAATGTAAACAATTTTGTTTATGAATTTTGTTTTTGGGGGACTTCTTCATTATTTGATAATGAGATAAATCAACAACCACTCAGTGGATACTGAAAACAGAAACACATCGATATTTCTACAAACTGCAGGGTTGTAATTAAAAGATCAGGACAGAACAAACGACGGGGCGAATGAAAATAATATGAAAGATGACCTGCACAAACGCAATAACTGTCAACTGTAGACAGGGCTTTAGATGTTGCCTTTGCACTGTGGATGTATACTTGGTATGGGGATGGGAGGGGGGTTCACATGCCTCTCTGGACCTGGTGTGTACTTGCATTTTGCATGTCACATAATGAATACTTGTAGTTTGACAGGGCCATGACCACTACATTTTGGATCATCAGTTTTAGCTGCCAAGGATTATGTGATCTCTAATTTTTCCAAACCAATCAGGAGTGCTTAGGTAATGACTGTCTCAATTTTAGTAGCAACTGTCCTTATGAAGAAACAGATCTTCCACATCTCTTATCTCAAGTGCAGCATTGCATCAGTGGCTGTCAGCTCTGGCTAGAATACACCATTCACAGTGAACAGGCCAGGTCACTACAAGTACAAGGTTGCAGTTGTGCTTAATCAATTGATATAAACATTTTAATGCCCATACATACAGTTTACACATTTATGCTTATACATGTGCGTGTGTGCACACACAGACACACACACACACACACACGCACACACACACACACACAGACACACATTCACACACACACACACACACACACACACACACACACACACACACACACTAGTATTTAGAGTGTTTATCAAGACATTTTTGTGTGTGTGTGCACCAGCAATGTACCAGCTGCAGCAGTGGTCAGCTATTGCTTCTACAAAAATCAGGACAATGCCAACATGATGAGAAACCAGTCCTGTGTCAGTGGGAGACTTCATTTGAATGAGAACTTGATCAGCACAGACTACAATAGCAGTGAGAAAGCTGCTGCTATTGAGCCAGGCAGGACAGGTAAGCTATTCACATTTGGCATATCTTTTGGGCCTTTGTCACCAGCCTGAAGAGATTTATAAACTTTCCAATAGATCCTATAGATCCTATGTGAAGTGAGATGAGTAGCTTCATGAAAGATTCAAATGCTTATTTCTTCAGGACAGTAGAGCTGACACTGGACAAGGAGCCAGTATACATCCCTGTTGCATTCTACTCCAGATATTGAATGGTTCAGATGTTGAATGATCATGTTTCAGTTTCATTTCAGTAGCTCAAGGAGGCGTCACTGCGTTCGGACAAATCCATATACGCTACACAACATCTGCCAAGCAGATGCCTGACCAGCAGCGTAACCCAACGCGCTTAGTCAGGCCTTGAGAAAAAAAAAAGTGAATGAATAATAGATAAGCGTACATAAATAAATAAATAATAATTATAATGTAAAAAAAAGGTAGTAATAATAATAAATAAATAAATAAGACAACAATGATGACAAATAAGCAAATAAATGTAAAACATGAAGACACACATTCACACATACACCCACACATGCATAACAGATATGCACCAAACATGCAGTTTCACAGATATGAAAGCACAGTCAAATACACATAAACGTACATGAGCCCCAACACACACACACACACACACACACGCCACACACATGACCCTGCACCTCCTCTACCCCCTCCTCCACACACTCATTTCTAGGCTACGTATCGCAGCTTCCATGGCACACACACACACACTCACACACACACACACACACACACACACACACACATACACACAGATGAACACTTACTTGTACAAGCACATACACATACGCCCATATATGATCATGGATGAAAATTGAATGCATTCTTCATGAAATGACTGTAAAACATCTCAGTTTAATTTATTCTCATAGGTGTGAGTTCTTTGGTATTGTACAGATTTCCATATTGGCAGAGGTAATTTGTTTTTTGTTTGCACCACACTTGCTGCCTTATGGGCCCCTGGACCTTGACCACAAGCTTTTCAGTATTACAGAATCACTCATTCCAACCCATATATTCTGATGGTTTCAGACTGAGCCTGGTTTAATTCTTCTGCAAGCCAGCCAGTCATCTGTGCACATTAGAAACAAACAAGCAGATGTCTGGAGCTTGTGTATCGATCTGAACTTTATCTTGAAATGTTTCCTGAGAGTTTTTCTTTACAGCTTGTTTGCTGGTGAAAGAGAGTGGGGGATAAGGAACTGATGTTTTCTTTGAAGGCTTTTTTTTTATTTATTTTTTTTAGCTTTTTTTGTTAGGAGTATGGAGTCTGTCACTTACATCAGGTTTGTCTTTTTCAGATTTTGTCATGGCACATTTAGTTGTTGTTGTTGTTGTTGTTTTATAGTTGGAATTACTGCTTTATTGTAATTTGTATACTAAGTTAAAAAAAAAAAAAAAAAAAGACAAAAAAAAAACAACAAAAGACAGCCAAATAGATCTTATTGACTGGATAGGCAGACAGGCTGACTGATGGACAGATAAAGAGAAACAGAGTGTGATTAAGAACCAAAAAAAGAGAATGTAATTATATATAAGTAAATCATACTGAAACTAGAGTCTTGTTTCAGATACAGGGAGGAGTCAGGTGGAGATGTGTGTTGTGTTCCGATACATTGTCCAGCAGAACCTGTCCTCTGTGGTGTCGTCACGATCAAGCCGCACAGACTTTACCTGCGACTTCAGAAACTGGTGCCAAGGGAAAACCACTGGGTTTTATCCCAATGTGAGTGAAGCAGACAGGGGTGGGTTTGATAACAGTTGAGGAAAAGAGAGGAGGGGCAGGACTGATAGAGAGAATTTTGGTGTTACGTTCAGGTTCAGGGACGATTGTTTTACAATTTTAGCCATGATTTAAAAAAAAAAAGATCCTTCATTATAGATATATCAAGTATGTATCCAACAACTTTTGATTTCCAGTTAATGGTAATATCAGTAATGTAAAGTCTTTTTTTTTTTTTTTTTAAATCGCCATTTACTGACGAATGCTTATTTGTTTTTTTGTGTTTTTTAAATAATGTGATGAACTGACGTGAACTTGACAGTTAACAATAACACCAAAAGTGTTTAGATTTCCTATTTTTTTGTTATTTTCTTCCTTTTTTTCTTTCTGAACTTATCTAAACCCAGCATTGTTAGTCTCTGGTAGATTAGTACTTGATAATATACAGATTTAAGGTGGGTAAACCGTAAAGTCACTGAACATTTCCAGAGTGTATAATTTGTATGAAAACTTTCAGTTTCTTTTATTACACAAGATTTTTACACAGTGGACATGCTGGAGGAAGGGTGGTAAACCTACAACGCTGTCTGCGTTCCATAGCCATTTTGCTGAAGTGAAGATTTGTCATGTCTTTGGTTGCGATGTTTGCATGTTATATGCGTTTTTTTTTCTTTCTTTTTTCTTTCTTTTTTTTGTTGTTGATTAAATGGAACTGAAAGAGAAGTGTGTGTGAAACGTATGCAGGAAACAGTTGAAGGGCACAGAGGGGATCTTTATTGCTGTGACAACAACAACTGTAACCTGGCCTCCAAGGTGCCTCAGCTCCCCCCACCCCAGATCTGCTACAAGAACCTGCACCACTGGGGTCATCATTTCTTCACCACTGGCAACGGACCTTATGGTTTGTGTCACATGCTCTTCCCAGGGGTGGCTTGAAACTTGTGTCTCTTCACTCTTTAGGGTTTCTTTTGGGAATTGTGGTCTGCCTATTATGTTTTTATGTTTTGTGATGAATTCATTTCTTTCTTTGTTTTGTTTTCTTGGTGGAAATAATATTCAGTCAGGGTTCTTGCTTTCTTAGAGTTGAAGTTAACTGTATACTTTAGGCAGGTTTTAAGTTTGAAGTTTTGTTTACCATTATACTATAGCACCATTGTTTATTTACATTCCCATTTCAAATATATGAAGCAGACATGATTGTGCTGTAGTTATTTGTTCATGCATTTAGAAATAATGTTTGATTGACATAACTTTGCACAGCAGAATATGGCAAAAAAAACCCAACCCATTCTTATATGAACTGTGTGGTGACGTTTAGAATATTTATAATGTTCAGTCACATTCTTTGTAAATCATTTATGTTTTATAATTGAAACCTGGAAATAATGTATAAGAAAAAAAAACCCTGACATACACACCACACACATCGACTTCATGTGTGCCATTTGTTTACATACTCCTTATGATGTGGGAAACTTATGTAGAATCTATAACAACCTGCCAGGCGCAATGACCCTTGATCTGAGAGAGTAATATTTTACTTTTTTTAGTCTTGTTAAATACAGGCATTGATATAGGTGAGGGTGCGTGTCTTGTGTTCCATGTTGTGTGACTGTATAAAAATGTGTCAGCTTTTCTGTTTTTCATTTGCTAGGTACTTTCACCATGTGTAAGGACCCAGACTCCTGGTGTATCCGCTCTCGTCCCCTCAACTCCAGCCGCTGGATGACAATGTATGACTGTGATAATGAGCACCTGTGCCAGTATTTCAATATGACTTCAGGTTCTTCTCTTGTCTGCAGAAACGTAAGCAGGGAGTGGGGTTTGTTCCTCTCATTTTCTTGCATTCAAAGATTTTATGTGTGTGTTGCCGTAAACACATTGTTACACTTGGGTATATTCAACACATTATATGTTTATAAGCTTTATTCCAGTTTTTATTTCTATATGTGTGTTGTTTTTTCAGTTATCCCATTAGTGAAGGCAGCCAACCCCTCCACTCAAGTGTGACTCATTCAGTCCCTTACAGATTTTCAAACTAGCTGTATACTTTTCTATCAGGTTCTTTTGTGGTCCTTTCACAGATTTTGTCTCATTTTGTTTTGCCATTCTGTGTGTATAGATTCATGTCTAATTGTCTTCCAAGACTTTGTTGCTTTTATATGTTTTTAACTTTGATAATTGATGATAAGGGAAGTATTGGCCTAGAGGTAATGTGTCTGAATAGGAAGTGAGAGAATCTGAGTGCACTGGTTCAAATCCCACACTCACCAGTATTTTCTCCCCTTCCTTTGGACTGTGAGTTGTGGTCTGGACACTAGTCATTCAGACAGATGATAAACTGTGTGCAGCATGCTTAGCAAACATGAAAGAGCCCATGGCAACAAAAGGATTGTTCCAGGCAAAATATCTGTAGAAAAGTCCCCATTGATAGTAAAACAAATACACTTGCAGGTTGAAAAAAATGGCGCTCTCGCTGTAGCGACTTGTTCTTCCAAGGAAGAGCAGCCAGAATTTCACACAGAGATATCTGTTGTGACAAAAGACCAATACAATAATTTTACAATGTGTTTAATTGTAAGGCGCTTTTAGCTTTCTGGTTGCTTGGGAAAAGTGCAGTATAGATAGACTGTATTATTACTGTTTTATATATGTCATTTTTGGGTTGGAAATCTTTTACCACATGTCTTTTATGCACTTATTATTTGGTTCATGGAGACGCAGCTTTTTGATATGTATTTGTTAAGTGCTTATAGCTCTTAACTATGCTAGAGGAGTGTGCTACAGGAATGTTTCACTATAATTTTTTTACTTAAAATGTTTTTAAAAAAAAAAAGATGTTCATCGAATATGGATAAGTCCACGCACTTTGACACTTCCTTGAAACTGAAACTATGGCTTATCTGCTTACAGGTGACACAGACATACGGAAAAGAGGAACTGTGTTGCTGCTCAGGTCACAACTGTTTCCCTGGGCCCACCCGTTCCACAGCCAGCATCTTTGGCAACCCTTTGGCGGAGGAACAGCGCATCCGCGGGGATAACGGCATGAGCGCGGCGACCATTGGCTGCATTGTAGCCTTCAGCATGCTGGGGCTGGTAGGGGGTGCTGTGATGATTGGCTTGATGTACCAGCGGCAGAACCTGCCACACGCCAGCAACCTGACGCTCACCTACAGCCGCATTGAGGACGACGATATCTCGGACAGCATTCAGATGCTTTGAGGATCGCTTTTCTTTGGGTGGTGTTCCTGTTGTTTTTGCTTTTGCATTATTTATTTTGTGCTTTTAGTAAAGGGTTCTGTTAGTGATATGAAAAAAAGAAATGATGTTTTTGAATATCTTGAATATCATGTGACTTACCTTAGTGCGTTTGTGTGTGTATATGTGCTTGTGAGTATTTGTCTGTGGGTGTTTGAATGTGTGTGCATGAATGCATGCTTTTTTGTGTGTGTGTGTGTGTTTTGTGATTCAAATGTCAGTGTGCAACAGTGCAGTGAATGTGAGTGGTCATTTGATGAATCAAAATACAACTGTATTTTGTTTTGAGGATGTTGGACGAAAATAGTTTTTTGTGGCCATCTTCATTACATTTTTATGTTTCCATTATTTTGTTGAATCTGTGCATGCTATTGTGAATATTGTTGTTTTTTTCTGTTTGATCAGAAATTGAGTACTTTACAACAAATGAAGTCTGACAGTTGTCAGTATGTACTCTGTAACATTTTCTGTTGCTTTATGGTATAGTGTAGTGGTCAGCAAATAAAGCTTGTTGGAGATTTCAAAAGAAACAACACCCTTAAACTGTATGAACTGTTTCATTCCAAGTAATATTCAAAGTAGTCAGTCTAAAAAGAAGCCACAGGTTATGAAAATTTACAGTAATCAAGTTTAGATGCTTAAGTGTTTTAGCTCATTAGCATTTCCAAAAGAAAGTATGGAAACCGTTCTGTTTTTAAACAAAAAAAGATTTGATTCTTTGCTTGATGTATTTACCAGGTGGTCACAACAGTAGAAGAAACATGAAAATCCTGATTGGACATGAAATTGTTCTTTGATGAGCTCATGTTTAAAAGCTGCTGAACAAACTTCCAGAAATAAGTATTGAATGGATTCAGCGAGTACAGTACATATACAGATCGGAAATAGGACTAGGAGTTTTTAAGATTTTTAAAAGATTATCATGTTTTATTTGTTGGATTTGTTGCTCTTTTATTATTATTATTATTATTATTATTATTATTTTATTTGTATTTTTTAACAAAATGGTTTGTAGGTACTGAACATGATTATGATTGTATTTTCATGGTCTGTGTAAGAAGTGTTTGGTGATAGATCATATTCATTTTACATAAGCAATCCATCTGTGATATCACCTTTTATTGTTTTTTTCTCTGATGCTGTAAATCAGATTATACCTAATATATTTTGTTGATATTTGTGAGAAACATATCATGGTGTAAACTAAACAACAGATACATGTCATGGATGTATGTGTATGCAGCAGGATGGATCACGGGAGAGAAGTGAGGGAAAGAGGGAAGAGATATGGGAAACATTTTGTACATGCGTGTGTTTGCACACGCACACACATACGCTCACATGCACGTGCACACACACACACACACACACACACACACATGCTAACCACACCCCCACCCCTCAACCCCCACACTTTAACTTGTCTGTCTAGACGGATTGATAGATGGATAGACAACATTGCTGTCAATGTATTGTTAGATACAGGCTGCAGCTGGACATAGCCAAGCGCTTGGCTCACATAAGAGTGAGTCATGCAGAGCGGTAGGTGGGGTGGGTTCAAAACATGGTGGAGCTCAGCTTAAAACAATTCATATAGTCATCGGAGTGGGGCAGGTAGTGCTAAATATATGACTTTCATTTGAACAGGTTATAGTCCAACTCATATAAATGGGATATTAAGCCACTTTGACTCACAGGCTTGCCTTCTGCACCTGGCATTGGAATCATGGACTGATGGAGTGTGTTTGTAAATCTTAGTCGGTGAGTGAATGGTTTTCTCAGGCTGTGCGCATTACTAAATCTTAAGTTATTTCAGACCCAGAAAAGAAAAGGTATTGTCTGTGATTGGTGCAGTTCTGAGGTAAGTGCGTTTTTATGTGGTTATGTTTGGAGGTGCTCAGATATTTTTCCTCTTTTGCCAAATATTGGTGTGGAAGATTTATTGGCCAGATATGTATACTGTTCTATACAATAAAAAGAATGCGTTGAAGCTTTGTATGGTACGAGTAATGGGCATACTTTTGCTTAATGTGATTAGTAGGAGACGCTTCACTGTGGATTCTGATTTGAAGATTGATTGTGACAAAAATGTCAGGTTGTACCTTTTGTGTATGATTGATCAGTTAATTACATCATCAGTCATCTAGTCCAATCAGTAAAGCTTTCATTTGTTCATTTATTCATTCATTGGACATTTTGAGCTGCTTGTTCATTCATTGATTTTTTCATTCCAGCTTTGACTGTGAGAAAGAACTTTTTGATTTCGTTTGTTTTTCTGTGTTATGAAATTGGCTCTCATACAGCGTGAAGATTGTGATAAAAGGACAGATGTGATGTGGTATGTTGGTAATCGTGATGCCTTTCTGTTCTTCACTGTGGATTGGAGAACTGAAATGCATTCCGACATAAACGTGCAATAATTATTTTGATATATTATGGTGAATATTCTTTCATGATGTGATAACAAAAATGACTGACAATGGGAGCGTTTACATGACAGTTTGTGGGTGTATGTTGTTGTATCCTCCAGTGCTGTGCAGGAAATGTGTCAGTTTGTGAAATATATATCAGATGTAATAGATGAATAAATGATTGATATTGAAGTGGTTCACATTTTTATTGAAAGCATTTTTAAAACTTCCTTTTTTTTGTTTGAATAACCAGTTTTGAGTGTGGAGGCAAAAGAATTTGTTCAACTTTTCCGACTAGTTGTGTGCCACATTTGGATTATTTGCCATAACCAGTACAGATCTTCACAGACCTGTAAACTGAGGGGGACATGGCTTTTTCTCAGGGTCACAGTGACCAAAATGTGTTCAAGTCAGTTGAAGTTTTGTGTCATTTCTGTGTCACAGGATTTAACACTTTTCTATACTGAGTCATAAAAGTAGCTTGTACTTTAGTGTGTTGCCTGCCGCACAGTTAACTTCAGCTGCTGCACCTTTGAGCCCAGATTAGTGGAGAATTGAAAGTGATGGATGGTGCACTGTATATACACTTTACAGGATCTGTGACAGTGTTTAGTTTTGTTCACTTGTTCATTGGCCTGTGGGACATTGGATTCCTGCCAATGATAACAGGCATATTCAGAGCTCAGTCAGTGAGGGACTCAAAACTGATTTATTGTCCTTACAGAGGTAAAGGAATTCACTGTTCAGGCATTTCTCGTCAATCTTGAAGCTGTTTCCTTTGCAAAGAGGGCTGTTAGCCCCTGCTTTCTAATAATCCCATGCATTCTCACATATTGAGAGAAAATGTGGCATTGGAACAACTACGCTTTCACACAAACCCACACTTTCTCAGAAAGTAAGGGAAAGCATGGGGGTCGTGTGAGAAAGCAAGGAATTGTGAGAAATTTGGGGCTAACAAGGGTGCTTTTGGATTTGTTGTACCTTAAGGCACTGAGAGACCAGTGGCAGTTTTCTTTGATTGTGGCACATCTTCACAGTTAGTTTCATTTGACTGTAAGAACAGTTTGTTTGTCTGCCACTTCTTGAGAAAGACATTTGATCTTGGTAACAATTGCCTTTAGTCACAGAGAGGTAAATTTGTAAAGCTGCAGAGAGGTAAATTTGTAAGTGATATTTACCAGCCATGGAAGCAAGTGTTCATGTCCTGCAGACAGTCATATTATCATAACCTTGTAGCATCTGTGTGAAATGTCATTACACCCTTTTCCCAGTTGTTCCTGTTCACATTGAGGTCCTTGTCTTGCATTTGTTTTGTTACGTGATGATTCATTGGTGCAATATCTTGCCGAAATATGTTATTTCTGAGGTGTGACTCTGTAGAGTTAGAAGGTCATGACAAGTGTATTGCAGAGTATTGTTGTATTACGTATAGTATTGCTGTTGTCTCCATTATATAGGTATTAAATGAAACTTGTACAGGCCTGTTATTTTGGTGGTTGTGTTACAGGGTATGACATTATGATAACAAGCTTTTTATGAACTATCTCATGATCAGACGTATCCATTGTTTTATCGATTATTACAGAATGTAGTGTGTTTGCTTACAGTGAATTTCACCATCAGTCAGAAGGAGAGAGTACATTCATTTTTCTTTCTTTCTTTTGTTTTTCTCCAATTTAACTGAGTCAGAGTTTCCTTAGAACATTTATGCATGAAAAGTGGAATAACGTAAAATTTTGGAATGTTTTCCTGTTTAAGGCTTTCATTCACTGACTTGATGATTTGGTTCATCACTTTTGTGGATTTTGTACTTTCTTTGATGAGAAAATGAAATGCTTTGTGCCAGAACAATTTTCCACAGATTGCAAACAGAAACTTTTTTTAGAAAGCCACATTTTATTGAGGGGTCAGCAAGAGGGAGAAAATCATGTTAGCTCATGGAGTATAGCATTTACTTCTGTTCGGTTTGTTTTTACTTTTGTAATTTTTTTAAAATATGTTTTTTCTCACATGTTTATGACAGATTTCTTTCTTGTCCAAGTTGGTACTCTGTCTTCCTTGTTTATTTCACATGCTTACGTCTTCCTTTATTTTGTTGTCTTGTTTATTTTTTATTTGCTGTACATTGTACTGCATGGGGGTACATGTAAAGAAGTGAAAAGTGTAGATGCAATCAAAAGTTTTAAAATCTTTAATGATAGTCTAGTACTTTTTTTTTCCCGACCAACTGTGTATGTGGTATTGTAAGTTCATGACAGTAGGTTTTTGACTCTCGCTGGTACTGTATCTGTTGTCACTTGATTTTTTGTGTGTTTTTTTCTGTTTTTTTTTGCTCAGTAAATGTTGTAGTTGATGTGTCAATGTCACTGACGCAGTTTATATCCCCAGATACCAGTGATGTTACACAGTGATGGTGACTGCTTCCCCATCGCTGTCTCCACACCATCATCTGTTTTGATTTTTACTTGTCTTCCTTTTTTAACAAAACGAATGTGTAAACGCATACACACTCGTACATATATGCAAGCACACATGCACACACATGTGTACACACAAGCATGGGCTTGCACACACACACACACACACACACACACACACACACACACACACACACACACACATTCATTCATTCATTCATTCGCTTCTTCACTCTGATCGATGGGCACTCAAGAAGAAAAACTTGATGAACCAGGTTGACGGTGTATGTACATATAGAAAAGGAAAATGCATACAATCTATTGTAAATAGAAATTATATTCTTTTATAATGTTACCACAGAAAGTGTATGCATGGCATCTGTATTGATTACTATTTGTAAACATTTCTTTGATATTTATATATCTTTCAATGTTGTACATACTTTTAACTGGTTTTATGTTGGAAACCTGTTGTGCATGTGTCCTTCAATTGCCAAAAAACCATTGTATCCCTCCATTAATTTTTAGCATTTTTTTGTTATCCGTTCAGGTTGTTATTCAATAAACAAAATGCTTCTTCTCTTTATAAAGGTAAACCCTAAATATATCTAATGTAGTTTGACTGATGAGGAGGCAAGGGGGAAGAACAGCACGAGGGGATGATTATATTGTATTACTTTTTTTGTCACAACAGATTTCTCTATGTGAAATTTGGGCTGCTCTTCTCAGGGGCAGTGCATTGTGACAGTGTCTGCATGTGTATTTGTTTTATGATCAAAGTCGGCTTTTACATAATTTTGCCAGGGACAACCATTTTGTTGCAGTCCTTTTACATGTGTTAAATGCATGCTGAACATGAGACCTGGGTTTATCATCTCATCCAAAAGATTAACACTCAGACCACCAGGTCCCTGGGATGCCAGGGGTCTTTCAGTATAAATAGCATCCCCGCCTTCTGAAAATTTTGTGCTAGAAATTTCCTCATTTCTGTCACTCTCTTTGTTTCTGTCTTTTTTTCTGTCTTCACTGTTGTCTCATTTTTCTGCCTTCCCAGTCCATTCCCTTCTTTTTTCAAGCAAGTCTTGACACTTTTTTTCTCTTTTCCACAGTCTATGATGTACTATCTGTGCTGTTTTGCTCTGGCAATTAGGTAGTGAGATTGTAAACACTGGGATGGGCACTAGTGCCTATATGGCCTTTTTATGTATTTTTTGTTTGGATTTGAAATATTATTTTTCCTTTTTTATGATTTTTTGTAATCTGGGGATGATAAATTAAGCAGAATGGCTGGTGTCCTCAGCATGGCCTTGTCTTATTTGCCCTGGGAAGCCAAATGGTTGGAATATTGCATCATGAACTGTGTTTCGTGGATTTGTCTTAGTGTTGTTGTTTTTTTAAGATGTGACATTTTTGTGTTCATGAGGTCAAGCATTTGTATGGTTTGGCAGTCCTGATATGGCCCTGTGCGGTTGGCAGGACTATAAGCAACAAGAACAAGAACTAGACCACCAGGTCTAGTGGAAGGGTGTGGGGCAGGGGCGGGGGTTTAAGAAAAATCCTGTTCCATATGAGACTCAAACCTGTGGACCCTTGCTTCCTAGTCAGGCTCATACCACTTGCCCACTGCTGTGCTGGGAATAGTAGGCAGAGACATCCTTTAGTTCCCTAAACCTTTGTAGGATTTAATGATTCAGCATTCATGAGCTCCTCGATGATACGAATTGGCATCTCCCAAAGTGACCCAGTGCTTCTCAAAAAACACAGCTGTCTTTCCGGCCAGCACTGACAAGGACAGAGCAGAGACACCGACAAAAGCTGAGCAGCCAGACATTGACAGAGGAGGTGGTTAGCAGCATTCCCAAGAGGTCTGTTTACCCTAATTACCATCAGCAGTTCCAGCATCCTCTTGTCAAGACCAGGCCTAGGTGACAACTGTGATGGAATTTTTCTGGCCAAGAGGAGAGAGGGAAAGTGGCAGGATAGGGGTGGATAGAAGGACAAAACCACATTTGTTGTTTCATCCATTCAGTGTTGGCTGACCCAGTCGACACAGCTTGTCATTGTTCTCTTTACAGCCCGTCTGTTGGGAAAGAAATATTGTTGGCAGTGAGAACAGAATTTTGTTGTCAGTGAAAATTGAATGAGAATTGAGTATTCTTGACAGTGAGAATTTAATGAGAATTGAGTGTTCTTGACAGTGAGAATTGAGTGTTCTTGACAGTGAGAATTTAATAAGAATTGAATATTCTTGACTGTGTGAATTGAGTGTTCTTGACAGTGAGAATTTAATAAGAATTGAATATTCTTGACTGTGTGAATTGAGTGTTCTTGACAGTGAGAAATGAGTGTTTTGACAGTGAGAAATGAATATTCTTGACAGTAAGAATTCAGTGTTTTGACAGTGAGAATTGAATATTCTTGAAAATGAATAATGGATGAGAATTGAATAATTTTGATAGTGAGAACTGATTGTTCTTGACCATGAGAACTGAAAGTGTTGACAGTGATAATTCAGTTTTGTTGACACTGAGAATTGAATGCTGTTGACTGAAAAGTTTGTTATAGACCGTGAGAACTGACCTTGAGAATTGAATGTTTTTGACAGAACTGAATGTTTTTGACATTGAGAATTAATATTCTTGACTGTGACAAATGAGAATTGAATGTTCCTGACTGTGAGAATGATGTTGACAGTGAGAATAACAGTGGTAATTGGATGTGTTGACAGAATTAAATGCTGTTAACAGTCAGAATCGAATGCTATTGACAGAATTGAATGTTCTTGATAGTGGGAAATTAATATTCTTGACAATGAGAATTAAATATTCTTGACAGAGAGAACTGAATGATTGTCACAGAGTGGAATGATCTTTACAGAAAATTGAATGATCTTTACAGAGATAATGAATGTCCTTCACATGATTGAATGTTCTTGACAGTGAGAATTTAATGTTCTTCAGAGAACTGAATGTTGTTGACAGTGATTATTGAAAGTTCTTGATTGTGAGAACTCAGTGTTCTTCACAGTGTGACCTGAATGTTCTTCACAGAGGAAATTGAATGTGAGAACTGAACGTATCTTGACAAAAAGAATTGAACATTTCTTGACAGTGAGAATAAATGAATGTTCTTGACAGTGAGAACTGCATATTTTTCATGGTGAGATTATTGAATGTTTCTTGACAGAATTGATTGTTCTTCACAGTGAGAATTGAACGTTTCTTGACAGAATTGAATGTTCTTCACAGTGAGAATGGAATGTTTCTTGACAGAATTGAATGTTCTTCACAGTGAGAATGCCATGTTTCTTGACAGAATTGAATGTTCTTCACAGTGAGAATGCCATGTTTCTTGACAGAATTGAATGTTCTTCACAGTGGGATTGCCATGTTTCTTGACAGTGAGACTTGAATGTTCCTGACATTGAGTATTTTCAATGGTGCTGTTTGATCAGGAGGCTGTCCCTGATGACTTTCCTTTATATGTGAGTGGTTTGTTTTACCTGTTTTGACCTTGCAAGCCTAGGAAGGGCCTAAAAAGTGCTGTAATGTTTTCCCCCTTGTGTCTGGCATTGGTGATGGAGAAAGGCTGGCAGCATTGGTCAGAGGTGGCTGTCCTGGTCAGAGTGATGCTGATAGTGTGAACAACATTCAAAGACACACCTGTATATGTTGTGTAACTTAACTATGTGGTGACACCTTCCTGTAGCAATCATTTTATTGCAGTCTTGATTGTGTTTAGAATGTGTGTGTGTGTGTGTGTGTGTGTGTGTGTGTGTGCCTCTGTGTGTATCTGTGTCTGTGTTTATGTTTTCTCCATTTGCAATGAAATCACATCAGCTTCCATACATTAACTGCTTCTGCCCTGATCTTCATGTGTGTGACTGTGTGTGTGTGTGTTAAATTGAGGAGGCAACAAAAGTGCATGCAAGAGGATTCTCTGTTTTCAGAGAAAAAATTGCAGTTCATCAGAGGATAAAGTCTCTTTAGCTGCCAGTTACAGCTAGAATATTTGATTGAGGAATGTTTTTTCCCCCCTTATTTGTTTATTATGTATATAGAAAAAGAAAATTTATGACAGTATATCCTGCACTTTTAACATGGACAAAGATTGCAAGACCCATATCATGTTCCAAAATACTGCATTCTTATTTTTTCATCTCGCACTTTCTGTGTTCAGTGGATATGGGTTTTCAAAACGGTTATGGATGATGTTACGTTGGGTGGTTTTTCCTTTGGACAGTTATATGGAACATTTTTTCTTTGGGCAGTTCTATTTGATGGTTTGTCTTTGGACAGTTTATGTCGGATGAGTTTTCCATAGTTATCTTGGATGAATTTTGTTTGACTATTACAGTTTGATGGATTGACTTGGGAAAGTTATGTTGGATAGTTTTTCTTTGGACAGTTTTGGGGGGGGTTCTTCATTGGACATTATATTGGATGGTTTCTCTTCATACAGTTATGTCGGAAGATTTTCATTTGGGCAGTTATGTGGATAATTTTGTTTAGACAGTTGTGTTGGATAATTTTATTGGATGATTTTTCTTTGGACAGTCATAAAGGATGATTTTGCTTTGGACACTTATACTGGATGATTTTTCTTTGGACAGGTATTTTAAATAGGATAATTTTTCTTTGGACAGTTATATTGGATGATTTGGACAGTTATACTGTTATATTGGACGATTTGGACAGTTATATAGGATGATTTTTCTGTGAACGGTTTTTTTTTGGGTTTTATTTGTTTTAGGGTTTTGTTTTAAAAAGATAACAAAATGGAAGGTGATAAACATCTGCACGCTTTGTGTGTGTGCACGTTTGCATGTGTGTGTGTCAAAATGAATGTGATTTCCATATTGTACATATATAGGGTAATATTTTTTGCTTCCATGACAGGAGAGTGCTATAAGTCTGGTTGTGTTGTTCATTCTGTGTTTTGTGCTGGAAATCTTGCCATTTTTATTCATTTGCAAGATTTCTATTAAAAGCTTTCTGCTTAATCTTTGATGTTATTCTGTATAAAGGTCACATACATTTTGCTTTAAAAAAACATATTTGTTTATCTATTTATCTGTTTATTTATTTATGTATTTTCCTGTTTGTTTAATTAGTCGTTATCTTAGGCAAAGGAGAAGAATAGCTCTTCATTTTTCTTTCTGTAGTTGATGATATGTTAAAAATCAAGATGAGTATCAAATATAATTATTTTATATAACTGTCAGACCTTGTTTTGAGAATCAGAATGTGTAACATTTTTTTTCATGTTTGGAGGAATGTGTGGTACACTGCATATGAAAAATTAAAACAAAAACTGATGACAGGTTAAAAACAACCACCCTGTGCTGTGTGAAACTGATAAAACAATGGAAATTAATACATGTATGCAGCTTAAAATAATACATGTAGAAACAGTGCAAAACATCTTGTAACATGGTCAAATGTATGTTGGCATTAAAGTATTGGTAATGCTCATTTGGTGTTTTTTTTTTTCGTGCATTTCTTTCTTTCTTTCTTTTCTATCTTGTTTGTGTGTGTATCTCATACATGCTGAAGGCACTGGAGGTTGGTGTGGTTTGAGACATTCTGGGGGGCATGGTAGTTTACTTTCTTCCAAATCTGATGATTTTTTTCAGTTGTTCTCTAGCAATTCTTGACTTTGTCAAACTGAAATGGATTTAAAAAAAAAATCTTTCATCAAACGAATTTGCACAGTCTGAATCATCCAAGCCTGTTTATCAGAATACCTCTTCACCCTCTCACAGACATGTGACATGAGGCTACCTTAGCTATGCTTTAATGAAACAATAACACATCACCCACAAACAAATATTCACCCCTCCCCCCCCCCCTCCCCTTTCTCCCCTCTCTCTCTTATCCACAATAACCAAACAAACAGTTTTAAACCACATGATATATTTTGGGTTACAGAAATTGAAAAGCAAGCACAATATAAAACACTATCTACACCATGTAAACATTGAAGGCATCAAGAGAAACTCCACACAATGCATGGAAAAGTTAACAACATTTTAAAAAGTGAGTCCAAACAAGAGGTCCAGAAAATTATGGAAATATGTGTCCTGTTATTCAACTGAAACAAAGAAGTATAAATATGATTAACAAAGAACAAAAAGCTTGTCAGCAGTAAATATTGGATGCATATATATGTGAAAAAAAGAAGGAAGAGGGAGAGAAAAGGGGGTAAACTGGACTGAGAAATGGCACCATGATAGTTTTCCAATTCAATAAAGAATTTTTGCAATTAAAATACAAGAATGGTTGTAACCGATTGGATTATTTATGTCTGATCTTTTTTTTCATGCAGACTTTCACTACTCTCAATGAGTGAGTTCATGCGTGTGGTTCTTTCTTCAGCATGAGTGTATATTGTGTGTGTGTGTGTGTGTGTGTGTGTGTGTGTTTTCACAGTGCTTACAATAATGCACATGTAAGAATGGTCATCCAAGATTTGCGCTGACAAAAAGCATATTTCTGAAAGAAAATCTATCACTGGTACATAGGTATGTGCAGGGTATAATCAATACAATCATCACATCATGACCAACAATAATTTCTATTTGTCATCAATTAAAGTATTTATTCAATTGTTTTGTTTACATTATCAAGATCATGATTTCCCTGAACATAAAGCAAACACCTTGATGAAACAAAGAATAAAACTGAAAGGGACCTTGCACTAATTTACTTTCTCTTAAATTCCCATGATGACAATGACAGTTGTGGTTATAAAGTTGAAGGGAATATCAGTAAATACATTATTTCAAAAACATTTGTTTTTTTTTTGTTTTGTTTTTTTGAGAGAGAGCATGAACAGCAGGAACTGTTTTCATTAATATATTTTGAGGGAGGGGTGAGGGGGGGTGGGGGGTGGGGGGGGGGGGCGGATAGCAACTTGCAAAACAACTGCCACTTGCATTCATGCCATTGGATAACAAAAGTACTAACAATGATGAAGGAGTAGAAACGGTAAACAAGGCGTTGGGTGGAGTGGGGAGGCTGGAGGGTGGTGATGGGATTCCAGTGCTCTTCCCCTTGTCCCTGTATTTGCACAAAGACTTTGATTGTTTCATTCAATGTATTCATAAAACCACATCAGGTTTGGAAGTAATTGAATACCTTAATTTTTTTTTTTTTTAACAACTTATCAGTCTTCATATTTTTTTCTATTGATTTATTTGTCAGCTTCAGCTTAGGACACTAAAATCTGCTTCAAACATATCCCTTGGACTCCGTGAAATGGGTATCATTTCAATGGCTACAGAAAAAAACGTTCCTGATTTCCTATTTGAATGCTCAAAATCAAACAACAAATCCAAATATGAATGATATTGGTATAATGCTGTGCATACAGTTGATCAAACTGGTCTTACAGCTGAACATTCTGAAGGATACAATATGGGGGCATCGCTGAGCAAGACGTCTGATCGTTTTTCCTCTCCAGCCTTTTTAAAGATGTAAAACGTAAAACCTTCCACTTAAGAACAGTGCATAAAAAAACATACTTCCCAGTTGGTAGTCCAAAGCACACAAAAATATGCAACAAATACACAGCTTTACAAATGTATATGGAAAGGCAGAATAAAAAAGAACTTTCAAATAGGTGTACACATACAAAAATAGAAACACTATCTTTTACACTTGAGTCCAAAGACACACACACACATATGCCATGAATCAATGTCCCCAGTTTAATAACAAGACGGAAGGAAACCAAAAGAGAAAACAAAATAGAAAAAAAAAACAACAACAGCAAAGCAAAAACTGAGCATAAGTAACAAGTACAAGGCTGGCTCCACAACAGTGGAAGACGTCCTTTCTCTTGGGTAGGAAAACAGACATGTTATAACAGGCACTGCCATTGCATTGTTCACAACACTGCACTGCCATTTCAAAACAGTTCTCTGGAAGAAAACAAGAGAGATAACAGAAAGAAAATATTGCAACAAAGGGAGACTGGAATGGATAAGAAGAAAGCAAAATAGTCAATCTATTATAATTATTTCCTTTTTTTTCCCCCCGCAGAAATTTGCCACATGTGAAAGTGTGACCAGTTGCTAAACAGAATGAACTCCTTCTGAAATATCTGTTACATGAATTTTCACCCCTATTTCCTAATCAATTTATATATTTTTAAACAGAGATATGTAGTACTTTGTAAGAGAAAGCTTGCTATTTATAAAAAAAAAAAACAAAAACAAAAACAAAAAAACAAAAACAAAAAAACTTCGTTAAAAGAAGATTTTATTTTAAAAATATATGGATAAAAACACCTGTTACAAAGTCTGCCTCTTTCTGTATCCACTTCAAAGCTATGAAAAAAAAAGTCAAACTATTTTGAAAACTTTGTTTTATAGCTGGGATATTTTTCTTTATCTTTTCTAAATTAAATTTTTATTGCTTTTACATTTGCAAACTGACAGTGTTAGAAACATAAAATTCCAGCTGATTACCTTTATGTATTCTCTCAGTGGTGATCACGTCTACTCATGACTCTTCACTGCTTTAACAATCACTTCGCAACAGAAAAAAAAAAAAAAAAAAAAAAATCTGAAATTTAAACCAAAAACCACAAAAAATCACTTGCCATTGTATTGGTTACATTCACAGACACGTGACTACAAACTGGGGCACTACACATCAGCTCGTAAAAGAGGCTTTGAACAAAAGATCAGGAACAAAACAGTTATATGACACATGCATATGTCAGTCATAGTCACTCAGGGCGCTTTATATAGACACCCACTGTGGTGATGTTGCCAGCAGAAGGCAAAAATACACATTGATTAATAGAAATGTTTCCACTGTAGAAAGGGAAAGGAAAACACATGCTCCATCATTGCACACATATAAAGCAAAACACAAAACATGGAAAACAAACACAAAAATTATTACGTAACAGAAACTCTTGCTGCTCAATGTGTGAATCAAACAAACCCAAACAAAGATAAAAATTCGTTTCGAATGTTGACATGGCTGTCATTCTAACAGGAAGGAGAATGACTTTTCAAAATGAAAACGACAGCCCACTGTTAATACAGTCTCTAAACATTCCATGTTACTTTCACAAGTGGAAAACCACCACACAGCAAACACAAATCCACAGTAAGCCTTCTACATGCATCACTCTAAGGCAACACTTATACATTCTACTGCTACGACCAAGCTTTTTGTCTTGGCATGAAACTCCTCAACTCATCACTTATTGAGCTGCTTACATCAACAACACCAGAGCAATATCAAGAGTCTGCATTTTCCACAAAATACAGAATAGCAAATCCATGTGCACTACAAATAATAACAGCTTGTGCACTGCACATCCGTAATCATTTCTGGACCTTAACACGAAACTTCCTCAGTGTTCTTCTCAGTGCATTTTTTTGTTTAAAAGGAGCTCTCTTAACAGTCTGCTGGTAAAGATTAGAAAAACTGGCACTGGTCATGTTCTATCATTACGATACATCCATCACTACCTTTAGCCCTGTCAGTTACACAGATGATACTTACAAGTGCTTGGTACAAGATGACACTTCCGTCAAGTGAAAGATTCTCATGCACACATCTGCACCTGCTGTGGAAGCAATAAGGACATGTATACACTGCTGCAGTTCTTTCTTTTTCCTTTTCTCTTTCCTAGAATTGAAATTATCTCCCCACAGGTAGGTTTTGATGAACTGGTTTTTAAATAAAATAACGGGGTGACAAGAAAGAATCCCCAGATCATAGCGAACAAGATAAGGATGGTGAAGGCAGTTCTCCCAGCATCCAGTCAGGCAGGCAGGCAGGCAGGCAGAGTCATGCAGTGTCCTTTCATTCTCCGTGAGAGGCAGGCTTGGTGACGTGTGCCTTTAACCAGCATGCTGCTGACTGTGGTGATGTGTGCCTTTAACCAGCATGCTGCTGACCGGGGGAAGACAGCATCACCCTCCTCCTTTTGATGGTGACCCATGTTCCTCTATGTCCGTCTTGGTGTCTTTTGCTTTAGTTTTTGCTGCAGTGATGATGATGATGATGGCTCATACTGATTCCTTTGGACTCTTTGTTTTTTGAACGACCACTCTAGTGGACCTTGAAAAAAAACAACAGAGAAAAAGACTGTTAAAAATCAAAATCTGACCTCTGCTAGCAAGTAAACAAGACTGCAGAATAGCCACATACATACCAATACACACTTGGATAGATATGTTATACTAAATAGACTAGGGCACACAAACACACCAAAAAACCCAACACACACACACACACACACACACACGCACACATATGCACATACACACACAAACACTCACACGCATGCACACACACACATCATTACAGTGCATGTTCAACTCTGAAAAAAAGCATTTGCCTATTGACCATAAATGCATCTGACCCCTAAATAAAATGACAGACTCAGTTATAGTTTCTTATGAACACCATGCTTCGCAAACCACCGCACCCCCTAAGAAAAAAAAATGGGAAGGAAGAAAGAAAGAGAGAACAACAACCCAACCTTAACAACAAAAATGAATGACAAAGACATAAACACAGAAGGACACACATAGAGACACACAGACACAGACACACAAGAGAGAGAGAGAGACTGAGGGAGACACACACACACACACACACACACACACAAACACACAGATGCATATACACACCTATGCACACACAGTGGCAAAAAGGTTAACTCTCTCCATACGAATGGCGAAAGAGACGACGTTAACAGCGTTTCACCCCAATTACCATCATCAAAATATTGCAAGTGGAAGGCTCTTATACTGAAGACGTGAATGTTGACAAAGAATACCACAATTCTGACGACGGAAGCTAAAGGTTGGGTCATTCAGACACCCACTGGACATCCGAGGGGTCTGTGTAGAGGAGAAGAGAGGACTGGCCGTACTGAGTGAGTTAAGACACTCATCTGCCAATACAGAGTCTGTGAGGGTTTGTGTTTAAATTCCACTCTCACCCTTTCTCCCGAGATAAACCTGGGTCCAGTGTGCAGCACGCACTTGGCGCACTAAAAAAAGAACCCATGGCAACAAAAGTGTTGTCCTCTGGCAAAATTCTGTGGAAGAAATCCACTCTGATAGCTACACAAATGTATATGCATGCACAAAGCGTGCTGAGTTATGCTGCTGGTCAGGCATCTGCCTAGTAGATTTGGTGTTGCTAGCATATATGGAATTGTCTGAGTGCAGTGACACCACCTTGAGAAACTGAAACTGAAACAGAAACAGACACCCCCTCCACCCTATGCACACATACACACATGCTCATACACACACACACACACACACACACACACACACAGAGAGAAAAGGTATAGGTAGTGTGACTCACGGAGGCTGTGTTCCAGCAGGATCTAATAGCTGCCGCTTCTCCTGACAGAGCAGCACAGTACCAATGTCAAGATCATGGCCAGGATCTGGAGAACAGAACACAACAGAATAAGTCTTCATTACCATGTGTATCAGGGTCACACACACACAGACTACAGACAGATGACGTTATAAATCATGGTTACTGTCATCACACACACAGACTACAGACAGATGACGTTATAAATCATGGTTACTGTCATCACACACACAGACTACAGACAGATGACGTTATAAATCATGGTTACTGTCATCACACACACAGACTACAGACAGATGACGTTATAAATCATGGTTAGTGTCATCACACACACAGACTACAGACAGATGACGTTATAAATCATGGTTAGTGTCATCACACACACAGACTATAGACATTTGGCATTATAAATCATGGTTACTGTCATCACACACACAGACTACAGACAGATGACGTTATAAATCATGGTTACTGTCATCACACACACAGACTACAGACAGATGACGTTATAAATCATGGTTACTGTCATCACACACACAGACTACAGACAGATGACGTTATAAATCATGGTTACTGTCATCACACACACAGACTACAGACAGATGACGTTATAAATCATGGTTACTGTCATCACACACACAGACTACAGACAGAAGGTGACATTATAAATCATGGTTACTGTCATCACACACACAGACAACAGACAGATGACGTTATAAATCATGGTTACTGTCATCACACACACAGACAACAGACAGATGACGTTATAAATCATGGTTACTGTCATCACACACACAGACTACAGACAGATGACGTTATAAATCATGGTTACTGTCATCACACACACAGACTACAGACAGATGACGTTATAAATCATGGTTACTGTCATCACACACACAGACTACAGACAGATGATGTTATAAATCATGGTTACTGTCATCACACACACAGACTACAGACAGATGACGTTATAAATCATGGTTACTGTCATCACACACACAGACTACAGACAGAAGGTGACGTTATAAATCATGGTTACTGTCGTCACACACACAGACTACAGACAGATGACGTTATAAATCATGGTTACTGTCATCACACACACAGACTACAGACAGATGACGTTATAAATCATGGTTACTGTCATCACACACACAGACTACAGACAGATGACGTTATAAATCATGGTTACTGTCATCACACACACAGACTACAGACAGATGACGTTATAAATCATGGTTACTGTCATCACACACACAGACTACAGACAGATGACGTTATTAATCATGGTTAGTGTCATCACACACACAGACTACAGACAAATGACGTTATAAATCATGGTTACTGTCATCACACACACAGACTACAGACAGATGACGTTATAAATCATGGTTACTGTCATCACACACACAGACTACAGACAGAAGGTGACGTTATAAATCATGGTTACTGTCATCACACACACAGACTACAGACAGATGACATTATAAATCATGGTTACTGTCATCACACACACAGACTACAGACAGATGACGTTATAAATCATGGTTACTGTCATCACACACACAGACTACAGACAGATGACGTTATAAATCATGGTTACTGTCATCACACACACAGACTACAGACAGATGACGTTATAAATCATGGTTACCGTCATCACACACACAGACAACAGACAGATGACGTTATAAATCATGGTTACTGTCATCACACACACAGACAACAGACAGATGACGTTATAAATCATGGTTACTGTCATCACACACACAGACTACAGACAGATGACGTTATAAATCATGGTTACTGTCATCACACACACAGACTACAGACAGATGACGTTATAAATCATGGTTACTGTCATCACACACACAGACTACAGACAGATGAAGTTATAAATCATGGTTACTGTCATCACACACACACAGACTACAGACAGAAGGTGACGTTATAAATCATGGTTACTGTCGTCACACACACAGACAACAGAGAGATCATGTCATAAATCATGGTTACTGTCGTCACACACACAGACAACAGAGAGATCATGTCATAAATCATGGTTACTGTCATCACACACAGAGACTACAGACAGATGACGTTATAAATCATGGTTACTGTCATCACACACACAGACTACAGACAGATGAAGTTATAAATCATGGTTACTGTCATCACACACACAGACTACAGACAGATGACGTTATAAATCATGGTTACTGTCATCACACAAACAGACAACAGACAGATGACGTTATAAATCATGGTTACTGTCATCACACACACAGACTACAGACAGATGACGTTATAAATCATGGTTACTGTCATCACACACACAGACTACAGACAGATGACGTTATAAATCATGGTTACTGTCATCACACACACAGACTACAGACAGATGACGTTATTAATCATGGTTAGTGTCATCACACACACAGACTACAGACAAATGACGTTATAAATCATGGTTACTGTCATCACACACACAGACTACAGACAGATGACGTTATAAATCATGGTTACTGTCATCACACACACAGACTACAGACAGAAGGTGACGTTATAAATCATGGTTACTGTCATCACACACACAGACTACAGACAGATGACATTATAAATCATGGTTACTGTCATCACACACACAGACTACAGACAGATGACGTTATAAATCATGGTTACTGTCATCACACACACAGACTACAGACAGATGACGTTATAAATCATGGTTACCGTCATCACACACACAGACAACAGACAGATGACGTTATAAATCATGGTTACTGTCATCACACACACAGACTACAGACAGATGAAGTTATAAATCATGGTTACTGTCATCACACACACAGACTACAGACAGATGAAGTTATAAATCATGGTTACTGTCATCACACACACAGACTACAGACAGATGACGTTATAAATCATGGTTACTGTCATCACACACACAGACTACAGACAGAAGGTGACGTTATAAATCATGGTTACTGTCATCACACACACAGACTACAGACAGAAGGTGACGTTATAAATCATGGTTACTGTCATCACACACACAGACAACAGACAGATGACGTTATAAATCATGGTTACTGTCATCACACACACAGACTACAGACAGATGACGTTATAAATCATGGTTACTGTCATCACACACACAGACTACAGACAGAAGGTGACGTTATAAATCATGGTTACTGTCATCACACACACAGACTACAGACAGATGACGTTATAAATCATGGTTACTGTCATCACACACACAGACTACAGACACAAACTGATGTACATCCTCACCAGTGCCCCAGCCACTCCCAGTGCCGCGGCCATAGCGATGGTCATCTTGTCGGAGAAGAACTGTTTGACGCCAATGCTTTCCTGCACGTCTTTGAAGTAGGGGTCGAAGCAACCCTGCAAGCAACACACTTACCATGAAATATGTTACACATTATAATACAAAACAAGAAACACATTGTATTGAAAAATCAAGCTCACTTTCAATGAAACATGTTATGTGTTATAATACAACACACTTTCCATGAAACATCGGAAACAGGAGGGTCGTGCCAACCAGTAGCCACCTTCTGCCCACGTCCTTCATAAACAAACTGCAACAGGTTTCATTTCCCTCCCTTCCCCATCTCTCTTTTTCTCTAAGTGTGTGCGTGCGTGCATGTTCAAGCTGTGAAGGGGATGAGTTTTTTGTCCTGGATGCTGTTAGCTGACTGAATCATGCAGTTTTCAGTTTCAGTTTTTGTCCTGGATGCTGTTAGCTGACTGAATCATGCAGTTTTCAGTTTCAGTTTTTGTCCTGGATGCTGTTAGCTGACTGAATCATGCAGTTTTCAGTTTTTGTCCTGGATGCTGTTAGCTGACTGAATCATGCAGTTTCTGACTGAATCATGCAGTTTTCAGTTTCAGTTTTTGTCCTGGATGCTGTTAGCTGACTGAATCATGCAGTTTTCAGTTTCAGTTTTTGTCCTGGATGCTGTCAGCTGACTGAATCATGCAGTTTTCAGTTTCAGTTTTTGTCCTGGATGCTGTTGGCTGACTGAATCATGCAGTTTTCAGTTTCAGTTTCTCAAGAAGGTGTCACTGCATTCGGACAAATCCATATGTGATACACCACATGTGCCAGGCAGATGCCTGACCAGCAGCACAACCCTATGCAGCCTTAGTCAGGCCTTGAGTGCATGCCTATATATCTGTGTACCTATCAGAGTGGATTTCTTCAACAGAATCTTGCCAGAGGGCAACACTTTTGTTGCCGTGGGTTCTTTTTCAGTGCGCCACGCATGCTGCACTCAGGGGATCTCAGTTTATCGTCTCATCTGAAAGACTAGACGCTCAGTTTCATTTTTCCAGTCGAACTTTGGAGAAAGAGCGAGAGAGCAGGAAATGAGCCCAGACCCTGGCAGAATCATGCAGATGTGGGCACACTCACCTTGTTGTAGACTAGGGGGGAACAGGAGGCAGGAGGCAGCTGCAGCTTGTAGTCACTGATTCCATTTTCTGCTCCACAGCAGTCATACTGCACGACAGAGAGGAGGTCACCATGAACACAAGGGAATACCAGTACGTCACAAATTCAAACAACTGGGTGAAGAAATGAATGAATGATTATTATAAAAAAAAACTGTAGGCAACCTTCTGATGTTTCTGTCAGTCTTTTTTTTTTTTCTCTTTGTCAAATTTCAATCTTCTTCTTTTTTTTTCCCTTTAAAAAAAAATCCAATTTCAAAATATACATATAAGTGCATACATGCACTGAAACACTGGAAGAGGAAGAGGAAGAAAAAGATGATAACAATAAAAATGACAATAAAAGGTGATAGTAAGGAAGAAAGGGATCCGATACAGATAGACAGGTGACAGAGACAGCATCAACTAGAAAACACAAAAACAAGGTGACAGAGACAGCATCAACTAGAAAACACAGAAACAAAGTGACAGAGACAGCATCAACTAGAAAACACAAAAACAAAGTGACAGAGACAGCATCAACTAGAAAACACAGAAACAAGGTGACAAAGACAGCATCAACTAGAAAACACAAAAACAAGGTGACAGAGACAGCATCAACTAGAAAACACAAAAACAAAGTGACAGAGACAGCAACAACTAGAAAACACAAAAACAAGGTGACAGAGACAGCATCAACTAGAAAACACAGAAACAAAGTGACAGAGACAGCATCAACTAGAAAACACAAAAACAAGGTGACAGAGACAGCATCAACTAGAAAACACAAAAACAAAGTGACAGAGACAGCAACAACTAGAAAACACAAAAACACGGTGACAGAGACAGCATCAACTAGAAAACACAAAAACAAGGTGACAGAGACAGCATCAACTAGAAAACACAGAAACAAGGTGACAGAGACAGCATCAACTAGAAAACACAGAAACAAAGTGACAGAGACAGCATCAACTAGAAAACACAAAAACAGTTAGATTAACAACCTTTTACAAACGTCACTCACTATTTTTATTTCATATAACCAGTGTAAAAAAAAAAAAGTAAGTATGAAACAAACATACACATGAATATGCATGCGTCGGTAAGTTAATAAGCAAATGACAGCAAACAAGAAATGAAAATAAGAGAGAGAGAAAAGAAGTGAATAACCAAGACAGACAAATAAAACAGTGATTTCAAACATCTGCCACACTGAAGGCACACAGTCTGACTATTCCCCCTGACTGCATAAATGTCCACGTGAAGAGAAACGCTGCCTACTTTCATGAACAGTCCAACAACAGCACTGGGTATTGCATGCATAACAAGCTGGCCGATGACTGCATTCTCTGGCACCATTTCTGGCCTCAGAGCAGTATCAACACAGACAACAACATATTGGCAGTATCATCCTGGTTCACCTAATCCGGATTCACCTATGCTGAGTCACCTATTCCCTATTTGCCTGTCACTACATTTGTGATCCAGATTAGCCTATTTCCAAGTCGTCTTTGTTCTGATTTGATGTTGTCATTAAAACGCTGTTAGAGAGACTTCTCCTGCACTGCAAACAGTTTTCAGCTGCTCCAAAAGTCCATTCTTTAATGTCTGTGTACAGGGCTGTCTGTTCTGTTGGCCATCTGAGCACTGGCATCTGTCCACAAATATTATGTTAATTCTCAGCAATTTACTGATGGTGTGTGTGTGTGTACGTGTGTGTGTGTGTGTGTGTGTGTGTGTGTGTGTGTGTGTACGTGTGTGTGTGTGTGTGTGTGTGTGTGTGTGTGTGTGTGTGTGTGTGTGTGTGTGTGTACGTGTGTGTGTGTGTGTGTGTGTGTGTGTGTGTGTGTGTGTGTTTGAGAGAGAGGCTGAACATGCAAAACGGGATAGGTGGGTACACCAAATAGGACAAAGAGCTAAACACTCAAGAGGCTGTCAAGATGGAGGCATTCTCAAAGGGTATGCAGATCTGGAACAGACGAATCAGACCTGCCCCACCATGGTAAAATGGTGCAGAGATTGAGGGAGTGCCTCCCTCATTGTGAACAGGAACTACTTTTGTCACTTTGTCAGAATGTACAATCATTGCCCTTTCTGAACAGGAAACTGACACAACTGAAATCATGACTGCCTGAGTGATAGAAAAAAAAAAAAACAAGAGAGGCAAGGCCTTGAAGACTCACTTGTGATAAATTACGTCCCCTAGCATTAATTACAGAGTAATTTCCCTTTTTTACTATCTGCACCAAAACGTTTGCAAAATAAATAAAAATTCCATGCTTAGCAAAAGAAGTTCCTGTTTGAACAAAAAATGATAATAATGACTCCTCTTGCTGATGTGTCAGAATAAGAGGTCAAAGTGCCAAGTTTAGAGAATACAAAAAATATAAATATAACAGTAAATGCAGTTTGCATATAATTAGGCTTCTTTTATTATTTTTTTGTGCCCATCCCAGAAGTGCAATATTGTTTTAAACAAGATGACTGGAAAGAACTGAATTTTTCCTATTTTTATGCCAAATTTAGTGTCAACTGACAAATTATGTGCAGAGAAAATGTCAATGTTAAAGTTTACCACGGACACACAGACACACGGACACACACACACACACACACACAGAGACAACCGAACACCGGATTAAAACACAGACTCATTTTGTTTACACAAGTGAGTCAAAAACCAAACCCAAACACCTCCAACACATTAATGTGCTGACTTGAGGATCTAGCTATGACTTTATTCAGTAGAGAACAGATAAATCTTAATATACCATTGGTAACCTTGCAGCCTCCTTCAGTCTTTCGACTGAATATATGTTTGTAAAATGATATGTTTGTTCTTTGCTTTCTTTGTTATTCTGTGTGTGCATTTGCTCCTGTTAAGATTTTTTTTCTAAGTCGACCTCTTCCATTTGTATATGCTTGCTGTGGTTTGATCGCAGGGCGTGCTCTTGGAGTTGATTTGTGTGCAGTCGTGATGATTTATGGTGTGGTTCTGTGAGGCCTGCTTCCTTGGTGCATGTTTTGACTAGGGTAAATGTGACATGTTTTTATCTCGCTGTCATTTGGGCCATTGTGATGTGAGACTGTGGTATTGCCTGTGATTGATTTACATATTTCAATACCACTTTGTTTGAAGTATGTTAATTTTAGCCAGTGTGATGTGAGATAATCTGAAATATGTATATTTTCAGCAAATGTAATGTGAGACTATGTCTATTTATCTGTCTATTTATCTATTTTATCTTATATCTATCTATCTATCTATCTATCTATATATATATATATATATATATACATATATTATGTCACTTAGTTTTAAATTTGTATATTTTACTGCAAAGTGTGGTGAGCCCCATTTGAGATGAGGGTATGGTATTAGCCTGCATATTCTTCTTCTTAGTATTATTATTATTTCTGTTGCGGCAGTCTATGCTGAGTCAGAGTAACACACATCTTTCTGGAAAATATGGCCTTGCAATAGATTTTTTTTTTTTTTTTTTTATCAAAAGAGAAGAACGAACACTCAAACATGTTAGTGTCAGCACTAAAGTGAAGCAGTGAAGAGAGAAGGAACAGTGACAGAAGACAGGGTCTGCACCAACTTCTTCTTCTTCTTCTGCGTTCGTGGGCTGCAACTCCCACGTTCACTCGTATGTACACGAGTGGGCCTTTACGTGTATGACCGTTTTTACCCCGCCATGTAGGCAGCCATACTCCGTTTTCGGGGGTGTGCATGCTGGGTATGTTCTTGTTTCCATAACCCACCGAACGCTGACATGGATTACAGGATCTTTAACGTGCGTATTTGATCTTCTGCTTGCACATACACACGAAGGGGGTTCAGGCACTAGCAGGTCTGCACATATGTTGACCTTGGAGATCGTAAAAATCTCCACCCTTTACCCACCAGGCGCCGTCACCGTGATTCGAACCCGGGACCCTCAGACTGACAGTCCAACGCTTTAACCACTCGGCTATTGCGCCCGTCCGGTCTGCACCAACAAAAAGCGACAACTCAGCTCAGCACATTGTTATCTCCCTTCTCTACATAAAGTGAAGGGCAGCAAGTGTACAATCTAAATGACTGATTCCAATATAAGTCAAAAATAATTAATGTAACTCTTTACTCTGTCGTTACTTTTCAGTGAAATGAGTCTTCTGTTAAAGCACGGCAGAAAAAACGATCACACAAACACACACTCCACCAACTACTCAACCAACCATACAAAAAAAAACAAAAACCCCCCCAAAAAACACAGCTGATTTCTTCGTGCTTCTCAGTGAAGTCTTTTCATGGTACAGACCCTCTTTTGCACGGCATCCATGAAGTTTTTCGACTCCTCATCACTGTCATAGTTCCTCACACCGCTGTCCAGAGCATCACGGATGATTGGTGCCAGCCGCTCCTGTAATCAGCAAAAATACGAATTCATTCATTCATTGTTTTGTGTGAAGTGGTTTTGGTATTATTTTGTGTTTATAAATGTCATAGTAGGTATGCTTTACTGCTTTACATGTGTGTGTGAGTGCACATGTGTGCATGTGTGTGTGTGTGTGTGCATATATATGAGAGAGAGAGAGAGAGAGAGAGAGAGAGAGAGAGAGAGAGAGAGAGAGAGAGAGAGAGAGAGTTTGTGTGTGTGAATATGTGTGTGCATGTACTTATTTGTACTCAATTCTGTTTCTGTGTCTTTGTAAGAAAGCATGTATGATGTGGTTGCAATAACACAGAGCTCTAACAAAATACACAATATAGACATTACTGAATGACTTTGTGTGGGTGTATAGATGAACTGCAGTAATAGCATGCCTCACGAACACATGCATGAGTAAGGCTGACTTAATAAAATTGTTCAGAAAAACAAACAACCGATTATGGGGAATTAGTGAACTAGCATGAAGGTAAGACATGATAGTCTGAAATGGAGATGGACTTTTTAAGAAAAACCTACATAAAGATAAAAAACAAAACATATCAATGTTCTAAACATGAAAAAGAGATAATGATAATGATAACAATAACAATAGCAATTATAATGCAATTTACAAATGGCCATATATAAGTGCACATATGCACACACATACACAAGCACATTCAAACACACAGAGAAATCAGCACATGACCAATACCATTCAGACAGAAAATGGTATCTCATTACGACAATAGTGATAATTATCGTCATCATACTCACAATATTTATGAATGCTATTTCAAAATCACACATTCTTAAACCACACACACACACACACACACAGACACAGACAGACACACATTCACAAACGTCATAGCTGACATGGCATAAAGCTAAAAACCACAACCACTTACACTGATTACATCCCTAGCAGATGATAGTCACAAAAATGTAAACACTGCCTGCAGGACTCAAATTTTCTATGTTCACACAGGCTCTCCCCCTGCCCCCCCCCCCTCCCCTCCTCCACCTTCCCCACCCCTCCTGATGTATACACTGCCTGCAAGACTCTTGTTCTCCCCTCCCCTTCCCCCTCCTCCCCCCACCACCATTTCCCCCACAGCTGCCCCTCCCCCCCCCCTCCCATCTTTGTCCTGCAGAACCACCACCAGCAGTCATGAAGCTGAAGTTTATGTTCTCTGCACTGAACATTGCGCCTTCACTGGGTGTCCATTGCCTGGTCTGTTGTGTTAACCATTGTAGATCTGTTTCTACATTGTCAAACCCAGTCCTCTCTCTCCCCCCTCCCTCCCCCTTGCAAACCTCCACCCTCCCTACCCCCCACCCTGGCCCTCTCGATTAGACTAAAAAAATCCAACTATTATTTACCCTTTCTGTGTAAACTATTCCTATTTTTTTTTTCTTGTATTCTACTCATTTCAATCACTCACCAAATAAAGTGTGGATCATGACTAATTTGTTGAACAGTCAAGTTCAAGGAATAAAATGAGCTCATTTTCTTTCTCTTCCTCTCACACACTCATACACACTCACACTTGTACGCAAGCACACACACACACACACACACACACACACACACACACACACACGCAGAGGAGGAGGAGAAGAAAAAAAAAAGTTTTGTGTACGGGTACATTACTTGCAGTGCATTGACAGGGATTCTTTCTTTCTGTTTATCTGATTTTGTGGGCTGCAACTCCATGAAAAACTCACAATTACCAGCCGGCTTTTAAATGTATGACCATTTTTTTCCCCCCGCCAATAAAGCACTAGTACTCTACTGATCTATATGGATATGGGAATACACACATACACTCTCTCTCTCTCTCCACATTGTTCTGGAATGTGACAATTTGTGTTCACTGATCCCCTTCATGAGGGGCCATGGCCTTTATTGAATAAAAATGTTCGTTCTCTCTCTCTCTCTCACACATGCATAAGCTGAAAAAAAAACAGAAAAAAAAAAAAAAAAAAAAAAAGAAAAAGAAAAAAAAGAGGACCCAGCGCACAGGCTGGATAATATAGCATTTGAAGGATATATAATAAAGGGAAGTAACTGCAGTTCTATGACTGACAGGAATACCTTGTCCACGTCAATTTCATCTTTCTTGATGTACAGGTAGATGCCAACACCAACAAGGGCTGCGAAGATGATGAACAGCAGTCCGAAGCACTGTGGAAATCATGCTCACATCAACACACTGGTATCCAATAGATAACAACATGCATGCATTGAGTCTGTTGCACATTCTTCTTCACAAGGCAGGAGAAAATATATATATATTTCTTCACCTTTTTCTCTCTCTCTCTTTTTTTTTTTTCCCCCCCCACATTAATTTTCCTGTCAGTACAAAATGTCTGTTTCCCAGGTATTGTTCTAAGTGGGCTTAAAGCAGTGTTGTCTAAAAAAAAAAAAAAAAAAAAAGACAAAACAAAACAAAAAGAATAAATAAAAAAAAGTCTGTTACATATTTGCATGAAATAAAACATAAATTATGATGCATTCATTTCATAATGCAATTGTACAAACGATATGATAAATTCTTAATAAATTTGTGTAAAATATAAAATGATATGCATTCATTTGTCATAGATTTGTGTAAACTACGAAACAATTAAAATTAATTCTGAAACACACTTGTATAAAGTTCAAATCATATGCATGAATTCTGTGGTACATTTGTAAAAATTACAAAATAATTTGCATTAATTCTGCAATTGATTTGCATAATATACAATACAAAACAAAGAGCATTATCATGTAATGGCATTTGTATAAAATATCAAATAACATCAATTATTTCGTTAACACATTTGTAAATCAATACAACATGCATATAAAAAATAAAACATGCATTAATGGTGCAATATATTTTTGTATAAACAAGTAACTGAGTCAAGTGACAAACAGTGATTCTCTTAGTCAAGTGAAATTTGAGTTGTGATATCAAGTTCCAATATATCTGAGTTAAATGACAACTGGTGACATATCCGAGTCAAATTCCTGTCTCTGAGGTTAGTGACTTTCTGAGTCAAGCGACAATTCTGAGTCATGTGGCATCTCATGATGTGTCTGAGTCAAGTTACATATTTGAGTTAAGTGACAACTGGTGACATTTCAGAGTGAAGCAATGTCTGCATCTGACTGTGAAAGAAGGTTTAAGCTCATTGAGATGGATTTCTTATGTTCCCAAATGTGTGTGCATTGTTTCTGAAGCTTCCAAAATGCTGCTGTATGAGTGTATGGAGAAAGGAGTGGGAGTTGCCAGAGATGCTGGATGAATGGGGGAAGAGGGGTGCAGGGGGGTGGGGTGGGGGTTAAAAGGGGGAGGATGAGGGAGAGGGTGACAGGGTGCAGTGGAGGAGGAGGTTAAAAAAAATCATATGAGAAACAAGTGATATTTTTGAGTGGCTTTATATGTAAGGTTTTTTCTTTTTTTCTTCACATTTTCAGTGTGTTGTACTTTTACATATGTAAAAATGCTATTTAAAATTTTTTTTCATGAGGTCATTTAAGTGATTTGATTGACTGATCATACGGAGCATTTCAAACTGACTTGACAGAAGCTTACGATCTCATCAAATCCCACGGGGCAAGCAACACTCACCGTGGCCAGCAGGCACTGACTCTCCCGCACGGCCCCGCAGTATCCAAGGAAGGCGATGATGACGGTGATGGCCCCGAAGACGATGAGGATGTAGGCGAGGGTCTGGTAGAGGTTGGGGTCTGAGACATCGCTGTAGTTGATGATGAAGGGACTCTCGTCGCCCACCGCCTCGTCCACAAACTTGCCAGAGTCCTTGTCCACCACCATCCACACCCCAACACCAACGATGGCAAAGCCAAGGATCTGTTCAAAGTGGACAGAGAAAAACATTTCTTTTATATATATATATATATATATATATATATAAAAGGGTCACGGACAACTGTGCTGCTACGCATATGTGCACAAACTCATCTGCGCACGTGCACACACGCACGCACACACACGCAAGCACACACACATACACGCATGTGCACACACACATTCTTACATACACAGCCACACTCCAATGCCCACAATGGCAAAGCCAAGTATTTGTTTAAAAAAAAAATATAGTGGACAGCGAAAAGAAAGTTGAAAAAAAAAGAAAAGAAAAATGGTCACTGACAACTGCGCTGAAAAGTGCGCGCACACCCACACCCACACCCACCCACACACACACCAATGCCTAAAATGTCAAAGCCAAGTGGACGGGGGGGGAAAGAAAAAAAAAAGAAAAGAAAAGAAAAAGACATGGACGTACAGCTGTGCTGGAGTGCATATATGCACAAATCCCCACAACCAGGCACACCTGGCACACCCACATATTCATATACCCCCCTCCCCAGCCCACACACACACATACCCTACATACCCACCCACCACTCAGTCCCCCACGCACATACCCTATGTACCCACACCCATCTATGCAAGCACACATCCAACATCCACTCAAGCATGCAAACTTGCACACCCACCCACAACGCCCCACCATCCACCCCCCCATACAAAAACACAGATTTGGGGGAGTTAGTTTGCAGCCATAAACACAAACGGATTTATGGATTGAATCCCCCATCCCCCCTCCATTTCAAAAGAGACAGAGATTGTACAGACAGAAAGGTAGTCAGGCAGAAAATAAGATGAAGGAATTCTCCCCAGGCCTTGCTGTATATCTTTCAAATACAGAACCCCTTTGTAAACCTGTGTGGCTTTTCTCACAACAAGCCCTTGGCCTTATCTCCCTTGGGTGTCTTTTTAGCAGGTGCATGTGGAATGCGCATGAACCAATTTCCGTCAGACGTTCATTTCCCCTTATAATCAGTCAGTCTTGTGTGTTAATCATACATTGCTGCAAATAGTTCCTGTTGGTATCATTAGTTTGTATGGAATAATGCCTATGGGGATTACTGTATGTATGTATGTATGTATGTATGTATGTATGTATGTATATATATATGTCTTTTTCACTGGTCTTGTCCTCAGTGTGATTCACATAACATCCAGCCAGGTATTCAACTCATCTGTTTCTGTTCTCTTCCTCTTTCACTCTTTCTGCATTTCTTCACACACACCCCTCCTCCCCCCCCCCCTCTCCTATCCTCCACAAGGGGTGTGGTATGCAATAGCCTCTGGCAAACTGTGCAATAGATCATCTGACACTGAGTCAGTGTATGAGTGGATCAGGCTGTACTGGTCAAGGAATAAGGACAGACTGTATTTAAAACAAACAACAAAACAACAACAACAAAAAAAACAACCAACCAACCAAACTGAAAAAATGTGATGGGTTGTGTAGGACAAAAACTGGTCAGTTCTCGCAAGAATGTGTAGCTGTCATGGCAAACCTTTTCCCAATGGCAGTTCCCCTTCTTTTCGTTTCAGTGTTACATTTTCATTTCTCTCAACTCTTCACCCCTTCTTGTTTGTTTGTTTGCTCACCTTTAACATTCCCTTCTGACACCACCCCCTACCCCCCACCCCCACCCCCTTAGTTTTACTTAAATTATCCTTTCTCATTTTCTTTAAAGCTTTCAAGGATGAAGAGATTTGCCAGGTCTGGTGAGTTTGACAGGAGAGTCAGTGTAACATGTGTCAGGAGGGTGCCACGTTGTTCCCCACAGAGCACCACTCCCCCTCGCCCCCCCCCCCCCCCCCCCTCCCCCCACCCCCCAACCCTCCAGGTATGTCACCTGGTACATGTTCCTCAGCCTGACTTGATTGAAGGAGAAGGCTGCTGCCCTGCTGCTGCTGCTGCTTGGTCTGTATATGTGTGTTTTACTCTTACAGCCCTGCCTGTCACTGCCATCGTGTGTGAATGTATATCATGGCCTCTACTCTTCCATCATGTATCTATGTATGTATGTGTACCACAGCCTCTTCTGTCATGTCTGTATGTGCATCATGGCCTCTTCTGTCATGCATCATGGCCTCCCTGTCATGTCTGTATGTGCATCATGGCCTCTTCTGTCATGTCTGTATGTGCATCATGGCCTCTTCTGTCATGTCTGTATGTGTATCACGGCCTCTTCTGTCATGTCTGTATGTGTATCATGGCCTCTTCTGTCATGTCTGTATGTGCATCACAGCCTCTTCTGTCATGTCTGTAAGTGCATCATGGCCTCCCTGTCATGTCTGTATGTGCATCATGGCCTCCCTGTCATGTCTGTATGTGCACCACGGCCTCTTCTGTCATGTCTGTATGTGCATCATGGCCTCTTGTCATGTCTGTATGTGCATCACGGCCTCTTCTGTCATGTCTGTATGTGCATCATGGCCTCCCTGTCATGTCTGTATGTGCACCATGGCCTCTTCTGTCATGTCTGTATGTGCACCATGGCCTCCCTGTCATGTCTGTATGTGCATCATGGCCTCTTCTGTCATGTCTGTATGTGCATCATGGCCTCTTGTCATGTCTGTATGTGCATCACGGCCTCTTCTGTCATGTCTGTATGTGCATCACGGCCTCTTCTGTCATGTCTGTATGTGCATCACGGCCTCTTCCGTCATGTCTGTATGTGCACCATGGCCTCTTCTGTCATGTCTGTATGTGCATCACGGCCTCTTCTGTCATGTCTGTATGT
>NC_134877.1:12736968-12739468 GCF_041734735.1 Babylonia areolata | reverse complement strand
GAGAAAGTAATCGTTACCCAAACAGCTGCAACAGGTTTTTGAAAAACGCAAATGGCGCGTGAAACACGACACTTAGAAATCCCCTCCCCTCCCCTCCCCATCCCACCACCATTCTCTCTGGGTTACACTTCAATGTAATATTTACATTCTCTCTCTCTCTCTCTCTCTCTCTCTCTCTCTCTCTATATATATATATATACATATACATATGTCTCTCTCTCTATGTGTGTGTGTATGTGAATGTGTGTGTGTGTGTGTGTGTGTGTGTGTGTGTGTGTGTGTGTGTGTGTGTGTGTGTGTGTGTGTGTGTGTGTGTGTGTGTGTGTGTGTGAGAGAGAGAGAGAGAGAGAGAGAGAGTGTGTCTGTCAGTGTGTGTACGTCGGTCGGAGTATGTGGCATCCAACATGCTTTGTCAGGAACAGAAGAACACACAGCTTACGTGCTCTAAAGATTATCATTGATGGAAAAACCTGTCCACGTGCTCTCAAAACAATCGCAACTAATAAATCCGAATTCCCTTTATCTTCAGTGACCTGTCATCCAACGATCCTTACACACCTCAGTCTTCCCACCCACTCCCACACCACCGCACAGACGCACGCAGACACAAACGCACGCGCGAGCACAGACAGATAGACACAGACACACACGCGCACACAGACACAGACACAGACACACACACTCCTTTATCAGACTAGCTGAAAATCGCTTTACGTTCATGTGTTTTGCTGCAGTGTTGCAAGCATGCTTGTCCGCATGACAGACAGCAGGATCCCGAAGATGCTTTTGTATGGCCAGCTGAAGGAAGGCCACCGTGAACTTGGAAGACCCTGCAAGCGCTTCAAGGACACCTTGAAGACAAACCTCAAAGCCTGTGACATAGACATCGCTTCCTGGGAAACTGATGCCCTTGACCGCTCTCGCAGGCATGTATTGGCGAACATGAATAGGCTTCAAAAGCCTAACTCTTGTGCACGTCACACTACTGATGAAGGCTGGCGTCGACCGGGCTACATATTCTGGTTTTTGACATTTCAAAAATGACATAATAAATCAACATTTGGAAAAACCTCTGACGTTCTCTCTTAGAACTGCCCACTTTAAACATCCACTTTTTGAAATGCCAAATTTAACAGCGTCCCCAATGGGTTCGTCACCGGATTATTAAAAAAAAAAAAAAAAAAAAAAAAAAAAAATCCGATCCACGTTTGTCCCCCCAGTTATTTCATGTAGATATAAAAACAACAAAAACAACACACAGAGTACAATCATGAAATATGACGAAGGCTGGAGTTGGTGATTGTGCACATTCACGAAAACAGTCCGCCACACGAGAATGGGATATTGGAGCTCTGAGTCAGAGAGACAGAGAATGAGAGACAGAGAGACAGAGACAGAGATAGAGACAGAGGGGTGTGGGGAGGTGGGGGGGGGAGAGATAAAACAACAAAATTTTAAGCTTCTTTTTTTCGCACACACACACACGCGCGCGCGCGCATATACATAGCACATACAGACACACATGCCTACAAACACACACAACGCATGCACACGCGCATACACACACAAATCGACGTACGCATGTACACACGCGCACACACACACACACACACACACACACACAGGGCCCACACTGGCACCTTGCCGGCACTGACGAACAAACTACTGCCCAGCCCCCAATGCAGCCGACAAGGCTGATTATGCCCAGGCAGGGACACAGGGAAACTGCAGCCACAGACAAGACAGAGATGGCCAGGCTATTTTCTATCCACGGAGCCGTCGGGATTTTTATCTTCTTTTTTTTTCTTTTCTTTTTTTCTTTTTTTACGTCGTCATGGAAACCAGACAACCACTCATGCAAATGCAAATCCCCCTGTTATGTCCTGTCCTTCACAGGAATCGCTGGATGGTCACAATAGAAAAGATGGGGGTGGAGGGGGAGGCGGGTGGGGGAAGGCGGGGAGGAGGAGGTGTGTGTGTGTGTGTGTGTGTGTGTGTGTGTGTGTGTGTGTGTGTGTGTGTGACCGGGGTGGGAGGGATAGAGGTTGGGTGGTGGGGGTGGGGGTGTTGGGGGGGGGGGGGGGGGGGGTCAGTGTTGTTGGACGATCAATATCGGACCAGCAGATCAGCAACGGTAACACGACGTGACCTTTCAGACTTTCATCAGTGGGTCCACGCGTCACATACATATATATATAATACGTACTGTCCCATGCCCACAACCCCATCTCTCTCCCACTTTCCCCGCTCGGCCTCAAAGCCTCCAACTGATCCCACAAAGCATACAAATTATGGTTTTTGCATAAAGCTCTGGCTCCACACCTCACCCCCTATCCACACCCCGCTTCAATGGTGGTGGCGTATGGTGGTCCTTTGAGAGTCAAAAGATGAATTGCTGTGTATTGTGTTGACTTCTATGCTTGACTGATTGATTGTTGTTGTTCGATATGGAATGCTTCAAGTTTGTTTTCAGAAGAACAGAAAATGAATGAAGGATTCA
>NC_134877.1:12701968-12711968 GCF_041734735.1 Babylonia areolata | reverse complement strand
GGCGGTGGAGGGGGGGAAGGTGGTATGGAGTAAATAAGACTGCGAGTGAGTGAGTGTATGCATGTGCCTGAGTGTTATGTCTGTGTGCGCCTGATAGAGAGATGGAGAGACAGACAGAGGGACAGAGATACAGACAGAGACAGACAGACAGACAGAGGGAAGACGGTCGATCGAGTCAACAATGCAATAATAGCGAGTCTGGCACAGTGCCACTGAAATCATTGCGGGGCTGCAAAGGCGTGTGAGGGCACATTCTTTTTTTATGACAAAGCACGGACACACACACACACACACACACACACACATGCACACACACCACACACACACACACACACACACACACAAAAGAGTATAAGTATACACCGCACACATTCGTAAACACATGACAGAAATTTGTAAACGCATCCCATCTGCCTGTCTCGCTCTGTGTCGGTCTGTGTATCTCTTATTCTCCGCTACACTCCATTTACAACGTACACAGCACAGTACAGCACCACACAGCACAGCACAGCACAGCACAGCACAGTACAACACCTTACAACGCAGCACAGCACAGTACAACACAGCACAGTACAACACAGCACAACACAGCACAGTATAGAACAGCACAACACAGAACAGTATAGAATTGCACAACACAGCACGGCATAGCAAAACACACTACAGCAAACAGACAGACAGACAGACATATACGTAGATAGATAGAGTAGATAATATAGAAACAGAGAGAAAGAGAGAGAACGAACGAACGAACGAAATTGTTTTAATGAACTTTGGCCATGGACCACAATTCAAAACCAGGGGACTGGGGATGGGCATGGGAAGGGGTATTATAACACTTGAACAGATGACACAATATCATAATATTCATGGACTTGACATTAATTCTACTTAATTAGGTCTGAGTATATGATTTCTGAGAAAGAGAGAGAGAGAAGGAGAGAGATAGAGAGACAGACACACAGACACAGAGACACAGACAGAGACAGAGACAACGAATATGAAACACAGACAAACAGACGATCACAGACAGAGACCAACCGACCGACCGACCAGAGAGACGGAAGGGCAAAGAACAGACCGAGCTGCTTGGTGGAACCAAATAAGGGCCCCACACACCATTACAGGCTCTGTGACAGAGCCGTTCCAAAGAACCTTTTGTACACCCACCTCTTTCACCCTTCGCTTTCATGTGAACGAAGCACGGCCCAGCAGCTGTTATGTATACTGGCCGTCTGGACGTGCGAGTCGAAGAGTCCATATTACACCTACCTACCACCGAGCTGTAGATAGTGACATTATATATTCACACATCGACGCACACACATACACACTCACTTGCGCACACACGCACGCACACACACGCACGCACTGACACTGACACACAACGACACTCACGTATACACACACACACACATACACACACTCACGCACGCACTGACACTGACACACAACGACACTCACACACGCACGCACGCACGCACGCGCGCGCACGCACGCATACACACACACACACACACACACACACACCGCATCACACAAACACAATCGCAAATACATAACCAACAGCATAATAACCTGTGAAATGTCAAACCCCTTTCACGGTGCCGGACAACAAGACACACTTAAGTTTACGGTATCGTGTATCAGGCAAAAGAACTTGAAACCAGACAACAATGTAACATAAAAGTACTGCTGCTTGCCGCGTCACGTGGGAGAAATTGATTGCCCCAAGATGGCGGTCAGCTGCCGCACAGGCCCGCAATGCGATTTACCACTTCCACTATTTCGTTTGCCAGTGATATCTACCAGTGGATATGCTCTTTGGTGCAAGCTGTGAAGGCAAAGTCCTGATTTTAGTATCCTAAATTCAGGGACCTGTTTTAAAGGCAATTTTCGTGCATATATGAAACGATAATTATTACTATTAGGATATGTTGTGACCCATTTTCAGTGGTTTTCGACTCTTTTGTGAGGGTTACTGTACCCAGTTTTGACAGAGTTCTGTCACTAAACTAATGTACAATTATCTTGCTAGTGCGAAAATCGTCAGTTTGTGCCAATCAGATAGCCGCTCTTGGCGGCCCGAGACGACAGTTGTTGGTTCGTGTTCATGAAAAATGCGTCAATTCGCGTCGTATCATGCCAAATTCATGATTAGAAGGGTCGATTACACGCAACATGTAAATTTCTCATGAATATGCCTACGTAGCAAAACGGACGAAAACTTTCGTTTAAATAGGTCCTAGAATTTTGGACATAACCGCTCTGGTTTACGTTTGGTACATGCGTGCGTAGGTTGGACTGTGTTGGGCCACACAGCACAAGTTTTCAGTCTTTTGTTTTGGTTCTCCTCAATCCCCCCTCTCTGCAGAAGCCACACACTGGACACTGTGCTCCAATTTTCATCATCTTCATGTGTGTGTGTGTGTGTGTGTGTGTGTGTGTGTGTGTGTGTGTCTGTGAGTGTGTCTGTGTGTGTCTCTGTGTATGTCTAAGTCTGTGTGTCTGTGTGTGTGCGGAAGAAGGCGGGGGGCAGAGCTTGCGGAACCGCTCTTGTTTCCTGTGAATGTTACAGGGTGTGACATGGCTGCCGACTGGTGTCTTTTTTTCATGACCCATGCGCGTGCCAAACTCTTCTATTTGAAGCCAATAGTCTTCAGTCTGTGTGTGTGTGTGTGTGTGTGTGTGTGTGTGTGTGTGTGTGTGTGTGTGTGTGTGTGTGTGTGTGTGTTATTGTGTGTATTAGTGTGTGTGTGTGTGTGTGTGTGTGTGTGTGTGTGTGTGTGTGTGTGTGTGTTATTGTGTGTATTAGTGTGTGTGTGTGTGTGTGTGTGTGTGTGTGTGTGAGAGAGAGTCAACACTTACCTAGAGAGAGAGAGAGAGAGTCAACACTAACCTGAACCCCAACCCTATCTAGTCTTTCAGATAAACGCTGTTCGCACTTCACTTTGATATCTTCCGCCGCTGTTGCTGTGTGAACATGGACGTGCCGTCAAATGAAAAGTATACATGGTGGACCAGTGACTTCCTTTTCTGGGGAAAGTGGGCTTCCTTCTCTGCACCCCTTACAATGAATCACAGCACATCTTTATCAATGCCTTCAATTGTTTTGTATTCTTCATCTGCACGTATCCAAGCATATGAAGAATAACAAGTAGTAACTGTTCGAACGATGCCTTTCTCCTAAAAAAAAGAAAAAAAAGAAGAGTAGCAGTACTTAATCTTTGTTTATTCCTTGTTTAATCAATACACTGTAAGCAATACTGACACTATTGATGTTAACTTTAACCCCTTGACTGCTGAACCTGGGTGAAATGAGATCAGTGCGGTCTGAATTCGAAGTGAAGACACTACTTTTGTTTTTGTTTTTGTCAGTTGTGTATTTGATTTTTGCTGAACAAAAGTAATGCAGTCCAAACAGGAAAAGTCCAAATGAAGAATGGTGACCGACACCAGACATGTCAGCTCTCTCTTATCTCAGCGAGGTGACAGCCGTCCACAGACAAACACACTGAGTCGTCGGCAACAGTCAAGGGGTTAACACTCGTCCAATAACGTGCCATCCGCATGCTAACCCAAATCCCAATTAACGTTGTACCCGAAAGCAAACACAAACCGTAATCAATATACTGACTGACCTATATCCCAGTCGAAACCCAGATCAATACTGGTAGTTCCAGAGAGCCATTCTCAACCCTCGATCAATACTGGTTATCGAAAAATATATTGAATGGCTAAAACGTGCACAGCAATCGGTACCGACTGTCCTTGGTGCTAACATAAACCGTTATCAGGGCTGGCATCCCCCAATCACCAATTTAACTCTGATCATATTGGCTGTAACAGTCACTAACCTTCAGTCTGATCACAACTGAATGTCCCAATTGCTTACCCGAAACATTATCAATATTGGTTGTACTGAACACAAACCTAACCCCCGATAAATGACGTAAACCTGATGAAGATTGAATGTTCCGAACACGAACCCAAACCCTTATCTATATTGGCTGTCCAAATCACTAACTTGAATTCTGTTCAATACTGGCTGGCTGCCCCAATCACTAACTTACACCATTATCAATACTGTCTACCCATATCGGCAAGATTGCCCTGGCTCCTAGTGCTTTAGCCTTGGGGGCTGGTAGGCCTTTGGGGACCATCCCAGTACCGACTGTCCTAAAACCCTCTTAGCTGAGAGAGTGGGGATGTAACCTGGACAAGACACTCTCCACTATTATCAAATTCTAGCCCATATGGTCGGGACAGCAGTTACCTCCTGCTGTTCTGATGACCATTGTCGAAAACGACTGACTATCACACCAAACACAATCCTAGCCCCTACTAAAAGCTGTCTGTAAGCTACACATCATTAACCTAAACCTCATCAAGACTGGACAGTCCGAACACGAACCTGAACCCTATCAATACTGGCTGTCAAAATCACTGACGTAAATTCTGATCAATACTGGCTGGCTGTCCCAATCACTAACTTAAACCATTATCAATACTGTCTACCCATATCGGCAATATAGCACTGGCTCCTAGTGCTTTAGCCTTGGGGGCTAGTTGGCCTTTGGGGACCCTGCCAAAGCACTCTGTCGTAAAACCCTCTTGGCCGAGAGTGTGGTGATGTAACCTGGGCAAGACACTCTCCACTATAACCACATTCCAGTCTAGATAGTCAGGATAGCAACTGCCTCCTCTGCTGTTCTGGTGATCGTAGTAGTCGAACAAGACTATCATACGAACAAGACAATCATACGAACAAGACTATCATACATACAAGACTATCATACATATCGTTAACCAAAACCAGATCCAGTAACTGACAATCCCCCAGTACTGACAGTCTCGAACCTTTGCCCTCAGTCCTAACACAGACCCAAACCTCAGCCCCTTGGCACCCCGTAGTCAGCATGCAGTGAACACAGTCAAGAGAAACGCTTACGTGTTGCTGTATTTCAGTCTGCTGTGGTATCATAAACATGGCTGGCTGAGTGCCAGTTCACCGGCTTCTGCTACAGCAATGCTACAGCAGGGCTACATACGTTGCACTTTCTCCCGTTCCTGTCGGATAGTGTGTCTGTGGCATAGCCTCAAAATGTTTAGTGTGTGTGTGTGTGTGTGTGTGTGTGTGTGTGTGTGTGTGTGTGTGTGTGTGTGAGTGTGTGGGTGTGTGTGTGTGTGTTTGTGTGTGTGTGTGTGTGCGTGTGTGAGCGTGCGGATGGGTGGGTGGGTGGGTGTGGGTGTGGAAGGGGTGGGTGGGGAGGTGGGGGGGGGTGTTTGATTGTTAATGTTAATATATATATATATATATATATATATATATATATATATGTGTGTGTGCGCGCGCGCACGCGCAGGCGCGCGAGTAGAGCGAAAGAGAGAGGAATTGGATCAGGGTTGTTTGTACACCCACTGCTGGTCCCTGTTCAAACAGAGGGGTGGTAATGAAACGAACTGAACACGCGTTGTTTTTACCACCGATCACACAATTATGCGAACACGAGAGAGGGAGAGAGACAGAGAGAGAGAGAGACAGAGAAAGAGAAGAGACACAGAGAGAGACAGAGAGAGAGAGAGAGTAAACAAGACCCTGGATTCATTTCTCCAGAGCACAGGTCCTCGGAATTGGTCAAGGTACAAGATCAACGTGTACAACAACAAAACACCAACAAAGAAAGAAAAAGAAACACATATGATGACACAATCATACTTTCATATCGGTGTCAAATATCGAAGCATACCTACATTCTTTTTTTTTTATCCTTCAATAACTGATTAACAATCACTCATTTGTTATCTGCTTTTTGACACAATTTTAGAATATTATATATATATATATATATATGACAATTAATGAGCATGTGCCGACAGAGAAATACGAGAGACAGTCAGAAAATGGAAAAGAGACAGACAGAGACAGACAGCCACTGAGACAGGGAAACAGACAGACAGACAGAGACAGACAGCCACTGAGACAGGGAAATAGAGATAGACAGACAGACAGAGACAGAGAGAACAGGGCAGAACAGAAGGATTACGACAATCGCATCAACATTATGCCAAAGGAAGCACAAGACGATCGCGCCAACACCAACCCTTAGCTGTCACTGTAGCCTCTGGGAATGTTGTTGACAGACAGACAGACAGAGAAACAGGCAGGCAGGCAGGCATTCAGACAGGCAAGAAGCGAGAGGGGGAGAGAGAGGGGGGAAGAGAGAAAGTGGGGAGGAGAGAGAGATGGGGGGAGAGAGGAGGGAGAGAGAGAGGCAAGCAAGTAGGCAGGCATACAGATACATAGGCAGACAGACTGGCATACAGACATGCATACAGACAGATCAGCATGCCTACAGACAGGCATGAATACAATGCAAACAGGAAGACAGACAGACAGGAAGGCAGGCATACATACACACATATATATCCATATATATATATATATATATATATATATATATATATATATATACAGACATACTGGCAGACAGATAAATAAATAACAAGCAGGCATACAGACAGACCATTTGGTATAAACAGCAAGCCAACGCAGACATAAAAAAAAAAAAAAAAAAAAAAAAAAAACATATGGGGAAACCCACTTCGTCTCTCCGGTGTGATGACCAACTTACTATTTCCATAACCTTTTGTCCCCTCAGACTAAATGAGTCCAAATATTAACCATTTATGGCCAAGGGCAAAACACTGCTAGATCTAAAAGGTCGTCTAGAAATGGGGAGTTCGTTGCAGTATACTCCCAGTCTGGTGGTTGAATATATACATACCGTGTCAAACTGATGCAAACTAGGCCGATGGGTTTTGCTCTGTTTGGCCGAAATTCGCAGTTTAGTCAGTAATAAGATACAATGTCCCCGCTGTGAGTGTACCATCTGCCAGCCAATCAAACGCTATTTCCGGCCGCATCTGATAGAACATAATTTTGGCGTGTGTGTGTGTGTGTGTGTGTGTGTGTGACATAGATCTGCACACGTACTTTTCCGTCTGCTTTCTCAATCTCCTACCCTCTTTCTCTCCCTCTCTCTATCTCCTTCCCTCTTCTCTTTCTCTCCCTCTCTCAATCTCCTTCCCTCTTTCTCTCCCTCTCTCAATCTCCTTCCCTCTTTCTCTCCCTCTCTCTATCTCCTTCCCTCTTCTCTTTCTCTCCCTCTCTCAATCTCCTTCCCTCTTTCTCTCCCTCTCTCAATCTCCTTCCCTCTTCTCTTTCTCTCCCTCTCTCAATCTCCTTCCCTCTTTCTCTCCCTCTCTCAATCTCCTTCCCTCTTTCTCTCCCTCTCTCTATCTCTGTCTCCCTCCCTACCATCTATTCTGTCCTCCCCCCCCCCTCACCCTCACCCCTCTCTTCTGTGACTGACTGTGCATGCTTGCATCATTCAGCTGAGTTGTCCGTGGGGGAGTTTTATTTGGGGTGGAGGTGGGACAGAGTGAAAGGTTGAGGGGTGTGTGTGTGGGGGGGGGGGGGGGGGGGGGGGGGGGGGGGGGGGGGAGGGGGGGGGCTCGGGAGTCAAGGCGTGGAGAGGGAGCGGAGGGATGGGGGTGGTGGTGGGTGGTGGTGGTGGTTGGGAAGGGTGTGTGTGTGTGTCTGTGTGTCTGTGAGTTGGGGTGGAGGGTGGGGGAGGTTGGCTGGGGGGGGGGGGGGGTGTACAATGTGTACGGCACATGGAGAGAGAGATTCAGGGTGTATGGTGTCTGTGGGCTGACTGACACCAACCACCCCTTCCATTCCCACGATAGAACCATACACCGCAACACTTGTCAGCATCCTGACACTGCGATACATCATGTGTGTAGTGTGGCTTGTCATACACCGCAACACTTGTCAGCATCCTGACACTGCGATACATCATGTGTGTAGTGTGGCTTGTCATACACCGCAACACTTGGCAGCATCCTGACACTGCGATACATCATGTGAGCAGTGCGGCTTGTCATACACCGCAACACTTGTCAGCATCCTGACACTGCGATACATCATGTGTGTAGTGCGGCTTGTCATACACCGCAACACTTGTCAGCATCCTGACACTGCGATACATCATGTGTGCAGTGCTGCTTGTCATACACCGCAACACTTGTCAGCATCCTGACACTGCGATACATCATGTGTGTAGTGTGGCTTGTCATACACCGCAACACTTGTCAGCATCCTGACACTGCGATACATCATGTGTGTAGTGTGGCTTGTCATACACCGCAACACTTGTCAGCATCCTGACACTGCGATACATCATGTGTGTAGTGTGGCTTGTCATGGCGGTCACCTCCTCCTCCCTACCTACCCGCCCCCCCCTCCTATATTTTATTTTGTCTCCCCTCGTACGCGTGCACGCATGCACGCGCGAAACATATAACGCAGTGGCACGCACACACATACACACAAACACACACACGTGCACAAGCACACAACATAGTACACAAACGCACACAGGTATGCACACAGAGAGAGAAGCACGTGCACAATAAACACACACACACAAGCGCGTGCGTACACACACTCACACACACACACACGTGTGTGTGTGTGTGTGTGTGTGTGTGTGTGTGTGTGTGTGTGTGCTCGCCTGCCTAACCGGTCCTAAAGCCGACCTGTCAACTAACAAACGATATACAACTGCCTGCCTGCCTAACTCACTAATAACACATCCGAGAATGATCTATTGCCCACGGCTCAAACCGTTACGGAACCGGCCCTCTTATAGTTTTTACAGTCTACAGACTGAAAGCGATAATTGAAACCAAGCTTACCAAGCCTACAAGTACAAATTCTTCCTGGCCAGTCAAGCGAAACGGCGCGACGTGCTCAGTCTTGGTCGGTCGACGTGTGTCAGCGGTCCGACATCAGAATGATTTGTCACAACGTGTGGGCTTGCTGGCTTCCAAGTCGACTGCCAAACTACTTGTCTACCTACCTACTGTGCTTGAGGGTTTTGGGGGTATATTTGTTTTGGTTGTTGTTGTTCATTTCGGGTTTTTCCTGCTCACTTGATTACATCACAGTATTTACACTAAGTGAACTCGAATCAGAAATGGAAATGCAAAGGAGAGGCGAGGAAATGATGAAATGAGGAATAAGATTAAAAACAACAACAACAAAATAGAAAAAAGAGAGAAATATTTTACACACACACACACACACACACACACACACACACACTGCTGCACACGTTCTGCCACAACTCTAGAGGAGCATTACTATCCTGCCATTCTTCACTTTTCTCCAAGCTGCTGCTGCTAAACATCACGACGATCACCGCAACTGGTGCAGCTCTGCTCTTGCCGTAACCACCACAGCAAGCACCATAATCGCTATCATCATCATCATCATCACAGCCACTACCTCTGCTTGAAAACCTAAACCATCATCTACCATTCACAAAAAAAAGCAACAAAAAAACCAAATAAACAAAGCAACAACAATTACAATGATACAGATACAACAACCACCACTAAGAACTACTGATAATACTGCTGCTACACACTGCTTTTAGTCCTGCTACAACCCCTGATAAGTATTTTTTGCCACTCTTTTTTTCTTTTCGTCCAGCTGATCCTGTTGCTGCTAAAGATACGTTACTACTACTACTACTACTACTACTACTACTATAGCTGCTGCTGCTACTCCCCCGCAGTTGCCATAACCGCCATTGTAAGCAGCACCAACGCTGTCGTCATCACACCATTTTTGGAGCTTGAAGACCAACTACTTAAACTGGTGCTACTGCTGCCACAATCACCATTGCAGCTACTTTTCTGCCATTGCTACTACCACTGCTGCTCTGCCGGTCAGCACCAGTTGTTTGTAGAATCTGCTCTGAGAGCTGTTGTGACTTCTGTCATTGCTGTATTACGATCAGCACCAGTTATTATTACTGCTTATTTGAAGAATCTGCTCTGAGAGCTGTTGTGACTACTGTCATTGTTGGTCTGGCAGTCAGCACCTATTATCATTACTGCTTGATTGTGGAATCTCCTATGATGG
>NC_134877.1:12686968-12696968 GCF_041734735.1 Babylonia areolata | reverse complement strand
CCTCTCTCCTTTCTATCCCTACTTTATCCCCCCCCTCCCCCTCTCTCCTTTCTATCCCTACTTTATCCCCCCCCCTCCCTCTCTCTCCTTTCTATCCTTACTTTATCCCCCCCCCCCCCTCTCTCCTTTCTATCCCTACTTTATCCCCCCCTCCCCCTCTCTCCTTTCTATCCCTACTTTATATCCCCCCCTCCCCCTCTCTCCTTTCTATCCCTACTTTATCCCCCCCTCCCTCTCTCTCCTTTCTATCCCTACTTTATCCCCCCTCCCCCTCTCTCCTTTCTATCCCTACTTTATCCCCCCCTCCCCTCTCTCCTTTCTATCCCTACTTTATCCCCCCCACCTCCCCTCTCTCCTTTCTATCCCTACTTTATCCCCCCCTCCCCCCTCTCTCCTTTCTATCCCTACTTTATCCCCCCCCTCCCCCTCTCTCCTTTCTATCCCTACTTTATCCCCCCCCTCCCCCCTCTCCTTTCTATCCCTACTTTATCCCCCCCCCTCCCCTCTCTCCTTTCTATCCCTACTTTATCCCCCCCTCCCCCCGCCTCTCCTTTCTATCCCTACTTTATCCCCCCCTCCCCCTCTCTCCTTTCTATCCCTACTTTATCCCCCCCTCCCCCCTCTCTCCTTTCTATCCCTACTTTATCCCCCCCTCCCCCCCTCTCTCTCCTTTCTATCCCTACTTTATCCCCCCCCTCCCCCTCTCTCCTTTCTATCCTTACTTTATCCCCCCCTCCCCCTCTCTCCTTTCTATCCCTACTTTATCCTCCCCCTCCCCCCCTCTCCTTTCTATCCCTACTTTATCCCCCCCCCTCCCCCTCTCTCCTTTCTATCCCTACTTTATCCCCCCCCCTCCCCCGCTCTCCTTTCTATCCCTACTTTATCCCCCCCCTCCCCCTCTCTCCTTTCTATCCTTACTTTATCCCCCCCCTCCCCCTCTCTCCTTTCTATCCCTACTTTATCCTCCCCCTCCCCCCCTCTCCTTTCTATCCCTACTTTATCCCCCCCCTCCCCCTCTCTCCTTTCTATCCCTACTTTATCCCCCCCCCCTCCCCCGCTCTCCTTTCTATCCCTACTTTATCCCCCCCCCTCCCCCTCTCTCCTTTCTATCCCTACTTTATCCCCCCCTCCCCCTCTCTCCTTTCTATCCCTACTTTATCCCCCCCTCCCCCTCTCTCCTTTCTATCCCTACTTTATCCCCCCCCCTCCCACGTTCCAGTCTCCGTTCTGTTCCACTTCCTGTCCTCTATGATTTGGCCTTGTCTCCTCCTCGGGAAAGACTTTACTTACTGGTACTTTGCATGTATGCTATAAATAGCCGATCTGCCCCTGCCCCCTCTCCCGCCTCCATCTCCTCCCTTCCCCCTGTATATATTTATTTTATTTTATTTGTGTGTGTGTGTGTGTGTGTGTGTGTGTGTGTGTGTGTGTGTGTGTGTGTGTGTGTGTGTGTGTGTGTGAGTGTGTGTGTGTGTGTGTGTGTGTGTGTGTGTGTGTGTGTGAGTGTGTTTGTGTGTGTGTGAGTGTGTGTGTGTTGTGTGTGTGTGTGTGTGTGTGTGTGTGTGTGTGTGTGTTTGTGTGTGTGTGTGTGTGTGTGTGTGTGTGTGTGTTTGTGTGTGTGTGTGTGTGTGTGTTGTGTGTGTGTCGTGTGTGTTGTGTGTGTTTGTGTTGTGTTGTGTGTGTCCCGTGACGACCACTCAAATTCGTAGACCAGCGTCGACTCATGATTACAACCCGTGCTCTCATTTCTTGAGAGTTATCAATAGATAACGCATACATTATTGATTGTCGACAGAACTTGTACCACCTGTGTGTGTGTGTGTGTGTGTGTGTGTGTGTGTGTGTGTGTGTTGTGTGTTGTGTGTGTGTGTCTGCGCGCGCGTTCCCCCCCCCTTTCTTAAGACCATGTTTATGCCTTTATTTAGTATTATGTAGTTACCAGTGTAGATCCTGCTCAGGACGGTGAACTTGGTGTTTAAAAAAACAAAAACAAAAACAAAAAACCCGGAGCACACCAGTCCATGTAAATAACGAATTGTGTCTAGTCTCGCGTGGCCTCTCTCTCTCTTCCTCTTCACAACTCTCTGTCTCTGTCTCTCCCTTTTTGTCTGTCTGTCTCTCTCTCTCTCTCTTTCTCTGCGCCATAACACACTCCCTTCCCACTTACACACCCTGTGTAGCATGTATAAATAAATAAATAAATAATTATATAAATAGTGGATAAGCGCTTTCAGTTTCCCGCTTCAACACAATGACCTGTATTGACGTAAACATACACCTCAGTGTCTTTGACACCTTGAAACTGACCCCCCTCACCCCCACCCCCCCCCCTCCCTCTCTCTTGGCCACATATCTCCTCACCTCCTCCTCCTCCTCTCCTTTTCACCTCAGTTCTACTTTTGTGGCTATTTCTTTTTCTTCTTTCTGCTTCTTCTTTTTGTCCCGTGTGTGTGTGTGTGTGTGTGTGTGTGTGTGTGTGTGTGTGTGTGTGTGTTGTGTGAGGCATGGTGAAAAGAAGCTTTTAGCTAATCGTTTTACCTACCCGCAATAAAACATTCGAGTTCGAGTAAGAGTTCTCTCTCTCTCTCTCTCTCTCTCTCTCTCTCACACACACACACACATTCACACACACACACTCTCTCTCTCTTTCTCTTGTGTAAAGCACTCAAAAGGAGAAGTGTATATGTTACATAATGAAGACTTTTGAATGAATGACTTCAGCATCTTACTCTGTATCCCCCTTCAAAGGGGCTGTGGCCAATATGGATAATCTCTCTCTCTCTCTCTCTCTCTCTCTCTCTCTCTCTCTCTCTTGTACTCTCTCAGTCCTAAGAACTCCAACAGTCAAGCGTTCTCAGGTCGGTCCTGTCAGTCTCAGAAGCCATGCCAGATGATGGATGGTGAGGGGTGAGGTGAGGTGGGGGTGGGGGTGGAGGTGGGGCGAGGGCGGAATGGAGGGCACAGTACAGACTCTGCCCCTGCAGAAAGAGGCATGGAATGTCATGGTATGGCACACTGTAATAGTGTCATCCCGCACACTCTCTCTCTCCCGCTCTCTCCCCCTCTCACTCGCTCTCTCCCGCTCTCTCCCCCTCTCACTCTCTCTCTCCCCCTCTCACTCTCTCTCTCCCCCTCTCACTCTCTCTCTCCCGCTCTCTCCCCCTCTCACTCTCTCTCTCCCGCTCTCTCCCCCTCTCACTCTCTCTCTACCGCTCTCTCCCCCTCTCACCAAGTGCAGGATGTCATGTATGCCACTGTAAAGTGTCATCCCCACACTCTCACTCTCTCCGCTCTCACTCTCCCTCCTCTCTCCCACTCTCTCCTCTCTCTCCTCCCCTCCTCCTCTCTCTATCTTCTCCCCTCTCACCCTCTCCTCTCTCTCCGCTCTCTCTCCCCTCTCACTCTCCTCCTCTCTCCCCCTCTCACTCCCCTCCGCCTCTCACTCTCTCCTCTCTTCCCTCACTCTCTCTCTACCGCTCTCTCCCCCTCTCTCTCTCTCTACCGCTCTCTCCTCCCTTCCCTCTCTCCCACCTCTCCCTCTCTCCCCTCTCCACCCCTCCTCTCTCTCCGCTCCTCCCCCTCCTCTCTCCTCCGCTCTCTCCCCTCTCTCTCTCTCCCGCTCTCTCCTCTCACTCTCTCCGCTCTCTCCCCCTCTCACTCTCTCTCTCCCGCTCTCTCCCTCCTCTCACGCTCTCTCCTCTACTCGCTCTCTCCCCATCTCCTCTCTCTCTCTCCCTCTCTCCGCCCCCACCTCCACCCCCCGACCCCACCTGCTCTCCTCCTCTTCCTCTCCATCTTTCATTTCCCGTTTTTCCTGTTTCAAGAAAACTCAGTCAACCGCAAAACACATAACGCAGACATCTGCAGGGAGATTAAATACACTAATATATTCTTGCGTGCACGAACATGACGCAGATACATACACACACTGCCGAACGACACTCATTCACACACATTTCAAGAAACACATGCACACACACACTATGAGAGAGAGAGAGAGAGAGAGAGAGAGAGAGAGAGAGAGAGAGAGAGAGAGAGAGAGTATATATATGTTCTTTTCCTCCCAGTGTATTCCATTACTTCTATGCTGATGCCTTTCTTTAGTATTGTGTCGTGCAAACCCTGTTCAGGGCGTGGACTGGATGTTAAAACAACAACAACAAAAAAACACACCAGTGCTTATCTATTATCCTCGAATATACAGACTTTGTCTTGTCATGTCCTCCGAAACCGAAACCCGGACAACTTTGACGTCCCCAATCAATCAGTGAATCACTCACTCACTTACCAGTATAAGGAAGTTCCAGATGATCATCACATATTTCAGGCAGGCGGCGCACCCTTCTAAAGCCATGGCAAGATGTGGCAGATACGGTTCTTCAGCAACAAACAAACAAACTTCTCTGGACCAAGTTGGGTCACAAGTCGAGTGGAAAGGTGTACTGTAACTCTACCCAGGATATTGTTCACTTCCAAGCTTTCACAAGTTGCAAGCGACCCGCACACTGCTACTGAACCACCGCCACCGTGACTCGTACGAATCCCGAGAAACGGAACACACTGAGAGCGAGACGACTGTGGTGTGTGCGTGTGCGTGTGTGTGTGTGTGAGTTTGTGTGGGTGTGTACTCGACGCTCCACTTGCTTGCAGCGTGCGTGCGTGCGTGGGCCTGTGTGGTGTCGGTGTGCACCCTCCTCCTCCTCTCCCCCACCCCACCATCCTCTCTCCGTCTCCACACGACGGCAAAGCTGATTATATGGTACAGGCTCTTTTCCAAAAGAAGCAAGTCGGAATGAAAACAAATTGTTCATGTGACCAGCGAGAAGTTGTAAAGTGTTGTCAGTTTTTTTGAGACCGGCGTTGATAAAATGGCCGTGCTGCCGTTAGACTGGCTGCTCAGTTCAGTTTTAGTTTTAATGAGGTATTGTATTGTATTGTATTGTATATTGTATTGTATTGTATTGTATTACTCGTTTTCGTCACAACAGATTTCTCTGTGTGAATTTCGGGCTGCTTTCCCCAGGGAGAGCGCGTCGCTGCACTGACAGCGCCACCCCTTTTTAAACTTTGTTTTTCCTATCGAAGTGGATTTTCTACAGAATTTTGCCGGGGTTGAGGTGTCAAAGCTTGTGGATTGATCCATGCACACCGCATCGCGTCAGATGTTTTTTGAGAAGAAGGAGAAACAGGAGCAGACAGGAGCAGATTCCTGCCCTGCGCACAAAGCCCAAGGCGCCGCGTGCTCAGACACGAGTTATCCGGCAGTGAAGTGGTTCATTGGTCATGGACAGTTTCGGTTTCAGTGTCTCAAGAAGGCGTCACTGCGTTCGGACATCCGTTAACGCTACGCCACATCTGCTGACTAGATGCCTGGCAAGCAGCTTAACCGAACGTGCTAAGTCCAGGCCTCGAGTGCATGCATGTGATATATTCATTTGTGTACCTATCAGAGTGGAATTCATCTCCAGAATTTTGTAAGAGGATAATCCTTTTGTTGCCGTGGGTTCCATTTCAGTGCGCCAAGTGCATGCTGTACACTGGACCTCGATTTATTGTCTCATCCGGACTACGAGGGATGTTCATTAAAGATTTCCCGTGAATAACTTCCATTTGTTGTAGGAGGCTGAAATTGCACATGTATAATAATGCATATCTTTATAGTTCACGTGGTAATTTGCATCTTTGAACTCATAAGTTTCTCTTTTACAGGTGCAGTGGTGGAGTAATGTGTGATAATGGATCCAGTTGAATGCAGAGCGGTCATCAAGTTTCTGTAGTGGAGAGGCCGCACACCGAGGGAAGTGTTCGATAAGGAAGCCTCATTGTATGACGTGGTCAAGCACTGGCAGCGTCAGTTAACGTGTGATGGGACATCGTTGGAAACGACTTCCATTCCCGGGCGGCTACAGTCCGCCATTGATGAAGACACCATCCAGCAAGTGGAGGCCGCCATTGATGAAGACACCATCCAGCAAGTGGAGGCCGCCATTGATGAAGACACCATCCGGCAAGTGGAGGCCGCCATTGATGAAGACACCATCCGGCAAGTGGAGGCCGCCATTTTGGAGGATCGCCGCAAAACCGTCCGCCAACTGGCCCAAGATGTCAAGATCATTGTGGGGTCTGTGGAAACAAATCACCCATGACCATTTGCACAAACGGAAGTTGTCTGCACGATGGATTCCACGGTTGCTCACACCTTTTCAGAAGCATGAACGAGTCACGTGCTCCCAGGCTCTTTTGGCCATATACCAAGAAAACCAGAAAGACTTCTTCGCCAGACTAATCACGCAGGATAAAACATGGGTCCATCACTATGATCCAGAGACTAAAGCCTAGTCGAAGCAATGGAAGTATTTTGACCCACCACCTCCGAAGAAGGCACGTGTCAAACCCTCAGGGGGCAAGGTCATGCTCAACGTCTTTTGGGACCAGCGCGGAGCAGTGAGGATGGATTTCCTGGCAAAGGGTAATACAAATACTGGGACATACTATATTTCATTGCTGCAGAAACTGCGAGAGGCCATCAAAACCGAGAGGCATAGCATGCCGATCAAAGGTGTCCGTCGCCTGCCAGACATCGCCCCGGTTCACAACTCGCATGTTGCCCAAACGGAAGCACTGTCTTTCGGCTATGAATCCTTCCTCAGCCCACCCCCCATACCCCACCACCCTTATTCTCCCGACCTTGCACCATCTGACTTCTATCTATTTCCAACCATGAAATCATGTTTGAAGGGCAAGCACTTCCCAGACAATGAAACGCTTATTTCCGAGATGAAACCGTGGCTTCTGGCGCAAGAGTTCTACAGGCAAGGTCTTCACAGCTGCATAAAGTGATGGGAGAAGTGTGTCTTGGTGGTATCTAAAGAAAAAGACTAACAGCTGTGCCAAGTTTCGTTCCTCTCAGTCATGGGAAGTGGGTCAGGGGAAATCTTTAATGAACATCCCTCGTAGACGCTGTGTTTGATTTCAAGGGCATCAGACTTCTGAACTGATTCTGTGTTCACCAGAAGGTTCAAGGCTCCGTTTCGGCATGGTGTTGTGTCTTTGGGAAAGGCACTTTCCTCTGATTTTCCTTTCTTCTCCCAGAAGTGAATGGTTTCAAACGGCAGTATGAGCTTGAGAGGACTGAGCCTCGCCTTCCTGTGCAAAGCTGTAGACAGTGGAGAGAGAGACAGAGACAGAGACAGAGAGAGAGAGAGAGAGAGAGAGAGAGAGAGAGAGAGAGAAACGCAAACCACAGCTCTTCTTCTTCGTTCAGTTTCAGTTTCAGTAGCTCAAGGAGGCGTCACTGCGTTCGGACAAATCCATATACGCTACACCACATCTGCCAAGCAGATGCCTGACCAGCAGCGTAACCCAACGCGCTTAGTCAGGCCTTGAGGGAAAAAAAAAAAAAAAAAAAGGGCTGCAACTCCCACGTTCGAGGGCTGCAACTCCCACGTTCACTCGTATGTACTCGAGTGGGCGGGCTTTTACGTGTGTGACCGTTTTTACCCCGCCATGTAGGCAGCCATACTGCGTTTTCGGGGGGGTAAATCATTGCTAAAAAGTCAGCTTTAATGTTCAGTTAAAACGGTATAGCCGACTGTGTCAGTTTGACACTAGCGCTGTACAGTACAAAAGCGATCTGTGGGATCGTCAGAGGGCGGGCCGCGCCAACTTCTCTCTCCTTTTCCCGCCTGCTTCAACTTGTGAGGAGAGGTGTGGAGAGGGGGGTTGAGGTGGGGGAGGGGGGGTCGTGCGGAAAAGACTATCTTTAGGCCGGTGGGTTGTATTGGTGGAGTGATAAGAGAATCAAATCAACAAGGTCAGGTGGGAGGGGTGAAGGGAGTGTGGAGGTGGGAGGGGTTGGGGGGGGGGGGGGGAGGGCGGAGGGGTAGGACGCAGACTGAAAGCACTGTGTGACAGGTGAAGGGTGACAGTGGATCACCCACCTGGCGGGCAATGGAGGGACGGGGCCGAACAGCACAGCATGCACGTACAGAGCTCTGAATACAACAACACGTCTTGACGCTTTGAACAAGCACTGTACAGCACAAACCACTGCACCTACACTCTGCAATGTGTTTGAAAGGGTGCCATGGGTGGGTGTGTTTGAAGGGTGCCATGGGTGGGTGTGTTGGGGAGGGGGGTGGGTGTGTTGGGAGGGTGCCATGGGTGGAGGTGTTGGAAGGCTGCCATGGGTGGAGGTGTTGGGAGGCTGCCATGGGTGGAGGTGTTGGAAGGCTGCCATGGGTGGAGGTGTTGGGAGGGTGCCATGGGTGGGTGTGTTGGAAGGCTGCCATGGGTGGAGGTGTTGGAAGGCTGCCATGGGTGGGTGTGTTTGGAAGGCTGCCATGGGTGAGTGTGTTGGAAGGGTGCCATGGGTGTGTGTGTTTGAAGGGTGCCATTGGTAGGTGTGTTTGAAGGGTGCCAGGGGTGGGTGTGTTTGAAGGGTGCCAGGGGTGGAGGTGTTTGAAGGGTGCCATGGGTGGGTGTGTTTGAAGGGTGCCAGGGGTGGGTGTGTTTGAAGGGTGCCAGGGGTGGGTGTGTTTGAAGGGTGCGTTGGAAGGGTGCCATGGGTGGGTGTGTTTGAAGGGTGCCATGGGTGGGTGTGTTTGAAGGGTGCCAGGGGTGGGTGTGTTTGAAGGGTGCCAGGGGTGGGTGTGTTTGAAGGGTGCCAGGGGTGGGTGTGTTGGAAGGGTGCCATGGGTGGGTGTGTTTGAAGGGTGCCATGGGTGGGTGTGTTGGGAGGGTGCCATGGGTGGAGGTGTTGGGAAGGGTGCCAGGGGTGGGTGTGTTTGAAAGGTGCCATGGGTGGGTGTGTTTGAAGGGTGCCATGGGTGGGTGTGTTTGGAAGGGTGCTATGGGTGGGTGTGTTGGAAGGGTGCCATGGGTGGAGGTGTTGGAAGGGTGCCATGGATGGGTGTGTTTGGAAGGGTGCTATGGGTGGGTGTGTTTGGAAGGGTGCCATGGGTGGGTGTGTTTGGAAGGCTGCCATGGGTGGGTGTGTTGGGGAGGGTGCCATGGGTGGAGGTGTTGGAAGGGTGCCATGGGTGGTGTGTTGGAAGGGTGCCATGGGGGGAGGGTGCCATGGGTGGGTGTGTTGGAAGGGTGCCATGGGTGGGTGTGTTGGAAGGGTGCCATGGGTGGGTGTGTTGGAAGGGTGCCATGGATGGGTGTGTTGGAAGGGTGCCAGGGGTGCGTGTGTTTGAAGGGTGCCATTGGTGGGTGTGTTGGGAGGGTGCCATGGGTGGGTGTGTTGGAAGGGTGCCATGGGTGGAGGTGTTGGAAGGGTGCCAGGGGTGCGTGTGTTGGAAGGGTGCCAGGGGTCCGTGTGTTGGGGAGGGTGCCATGGGTGGGTGTGTTGGAAGGGTGCCATGGGGGGAGGTGTTGGGGAGGGTGCCATGGGTGGGTGTGTTTGGAAGGGTGCCATGGGTGGGTGTGTTGGAAGGGTGCCAGGGGTGCGTGTGTTGGAAGGGTGCCATGGGTGGGTGTGTTGGAAGGGTGCCATGGGTGGGTGTGTTGGAAGGGTGCCATGGGTGGAGGTGTTGGGGAGGGTGCCATGGGTGGGTATGTTGGGGAGGGTGCCATGGGTGGAGGTGTTGGAAGGGTGCCAGGGGTGGGTGTGTTTGAAGGGTGCCATGGGTGGAGGTGTTGGAAGGGTGCCATGGGTGGGTGTGTTGGAAGGGTGCCATGGGTGGGTGTGTTGGAAGGGTGCCATGGGTGGGGGTGTTGGAAGGGTGCCATGGGTGGGTGTGTTTGGAAGGGTGCCATGGGTGGGTGTGTTTGAAGGGTGCCATGGGTGGGTGTGTTTGGAAGGGTGCCATGGATGGGTGTGTTTGAAGGGTGCCATGGGTGGGTGTGTTTGGAAGGGTGCCATGGGTGGGTGTGTTGGGAAGGGTGCCATGGGTGGGTGTGTTGGAAGGGTGCCATGGGTGGGTGTGTTGGAAGGGTGCCATGGGTGGGTGTGTTGGAAGGGTGCCAGGGGTGCGTGTGTTGGAAGGGTGGGCAG
>NC_134877.1:12656968-12676968 GCF_041734735.1 Babylonia areolata | reverse complement strand
TGTGTGTTGTGTGTGTGTGTGCCAGTGTGTGTGTGTGTGTGTGTGTGTGTGTGCGTGCGTGCTAGTGTGTGTGTGTGCCAGTGTGTGTGTTTGTGTGTGTATGTGTGTGTGTGTGTGCCAGTGTGTGTGTGTGTGTGTGTGTGTGTGTGTGTGTTGTGTTGTGTTGTGTGGTGTGTGTTTATAAATATATGCGTTGTGTATATGTGTATGTACTAAGTGTTCGTGCGTGTGTTTGAGTGTGCTTGCACGCTCGCACGTATGATGGTGTGTGTGTGTGTGTGTGTGTGTGTGTGTGTGTGTGTGTGTCTTTGTGTGTGTGTACTGCCACTATGTGTGAAATGGAACAAAATGCCAAACACAGAGGACGAGGCTTTGCATGGAGTAAACAACCTTTATTCCACAGAAGGCGACATGCCCACACATCAGTGTGCCCTACATGGCTGATCAAAAACAGCACACTGGGATGAAGCAGGACTTTTTTTTTCAACACACATCTTGTGGACATTTTGTTTTTCTTTTTTCTTTTTCTTTTTTCATGACACAAGACACTGACAACAGCAGCAGTACAATGCTGACTGCAACTGAAGGGAAAAGAAAAAAACGACATAATAACACCTCGCGTATTTCTGTCGGCACAGTCACTCTCTGTCTCTTTCTCTACTGTCTGTCTGTCTCACTCTCTCTTGTATCTGTCCGTCTCTCTCTCTCTCTCTCTCTCTCCACACACACACACACACACACACACACACACACACACACGTGTATAAAAACAACAACACACAAACAAAAAACCAACAAACGTTGTAACATCACAAGCATCTTTGACTATTGCAACAGATTATAATGCCCCTACCGTAACACGTAAAACTATTGGCAGTATACGATACATTTCCTTTCATAGGCACTGTTCAAAAAGCTAACAATCATACAGCTCAGTGAACCATGCCTGATATATATGTAACAAGAATGACAAATCAAAGCCCACACATTCATGCATGCGCGTGCACGCTGGCATATACCTTATGCTTGCACACATGCGTATGCACTGCACAAGCACACGCATAAACACACACACACACACACACACACACACACACACAGACTCACACACACAGAGTGAAACAGGTATATCTAGCCACTCTGTCCCCTCTGACAGTATTATCGGTATTGTCGATATTCTCCCGCTCACAAAGAGAACTTTCAATATACATGAAGGCCTATGCATGGACCTATATGACCTTCCCGATCCATTGGCTTAGGGTGTGAGTGTGCATGCACGCGCATGAAGTTGTAAGCATTTTGGTCATGTCTTTCTTCTTTGCTTAAATAGTGACTTGGAAAGAGTAAGTAAAGAAGAGAGATGAGATTACGAGGATTACGACGATGATAACAGAGGAGGATGAAGAGGGGGAGGAGGAGTAGGAGCATTGAGGGGAGAAAGAGAGGGGGAGGGAGAGAGGGGGAGAGAGAGAGGGAGAGAGAGAAGGGGAGAGAGAGGGAGAGAGAGGGAGGGGGAGAGAGAGAGAGAGGGAGAGAGAGAGGGAGAGAGAGGGAGAGAGAGAGAGAGAGAGAGAGGGAGAGAGAGGAAGAGAGAGAGAGAGGCGAAAGAGTACAAGACGAGAAAGTGTGTGTGTGTGTGTGTGTGTGTGTGCGCGTGCGTGCGTGCATGCATGTGTATGTCACGGAGTGTGCGTGTGTGTCGCGCGTGCATGCGTGTGTGTTTGTGTGTGCACGTTTGATTGTTACATTTATACTTCACTGACGTGCTTCAGTCTCCAGCTTTTGCTGGCCGTGTGTACGCGTGTGAAGATGCGTTTGTTTGCGTGTTTGTGTGTGGACATGATTGATGCAGGTATGTTTATATATATGTATGCCTTTTTATTGTAAACGTTGCCTGGGATGTGTAAGCATCAATTACTTTTCACGAACCTATATCCCCATACATCTCCTCCTCGAAAGCTCATTTCAGCCGACACAACCAAACAGCGCAGAAACAAAAAGAAAGAAAGAAAAAAAGAAAAAGAAAAAAAAAAAAAAAAGAATCCAAAATCTCTGTCAGGAAAATCTTTTTGGTATGTGGTATGTGGTGTTGTTATCAACCAGAGTATCACGCTATCAAGACATCATGTACATGTTTATATATACATGTCCGGTATGTGCTGACAAATCTACCTGGCAAATCATATCCTCAAACCCATGATGATTATGCAAGTGTATGATGTGATTAGTTAAGTACGTGAATATTACTCTGTACTGCGGCCAATATCATGGTTGCTGAAGCGTTCGTATCGCATGGATATAGTTTTTTTGGTTTACGCTTAAACTCTATCTATAGTACGCTGACAATGTGCATCTAAGTCATGAGTCAGGTTACGCTAGTACGCTGACAATTGCATCTAAGTCGTGAGTAAGGTTACACTAGTACGCTGACAATGTGCATCTAAGTCATCAGTGAGTCAGGTTACGCTAGTACGCTGACAATGTGCATCCACGGCATGAGTCAGGTTAAGTTAATACGCCGACAATGTGCATCCAAGTCATGAGTCAGGTTAAGCTAATACGCTGACAATGTGCATCTAAGTCGTGAGTCAGGTTACGCTTGTACGCTGACAATGTGCATCTAAGTCGTGAGTCAGGTTACGCTTGTACGCTGACAATGTGCATCTAAGTCGTGAGCCAGGTTACTCAGATAGCTTTATACGTCAGCATGGTTGCAGTCTGTTTTCAGCTGATCAGCCTGTGGAGGAGTAAGAGAGCGAGCGGTAAGATAGGATGGGAAGCTGAGATTGATATTATTATTATGTTTTTTATAATACGCCCCCTCAACCCCCACCGCCCCCCCCCTCACCCCCCCCCCCCCACACACACACCACGATGACATACTCAGCTGTAATAATTCGAACATGATACAGTGTAAAGAATGGTAATTAAAAACAACAACAACAACAACAACACACACACACACACAAAACAAAACAAAAAAACAACAACAAGAAAACAGAGACGGATGCACTCTAGAACCTCTGAATATATGTCTGTTACCTGTTTAAATGAATTATCTAATCGTTTAAAACTAAAAACAAAGGCTTGGAAATCCTATTTCTGCCCAACGATGTCCCCCAAAATAGAAATGAACTTCTCAGTTTTTCGTGTTATTGATGCTATTGCCAGTTACTTTTATTAAGTTAGAAAGCTAGTTAGTTAGATAACTTATCGCGTAGTTGACTGATTACTTACTCATTTGTTTGTTTGCATATGGGTGTAAAATGCAGATAGTAAAGAAGGGAAATTACTCTGTAATTAATGCAAGGGGACTTAATTTGCTTTAAACTGATCTTTCTCATCTTAAACATTACATTTTGAAATTATGCTCAATACATAAAAAGCTTGGATTTTTTTAAAAAGTGTATCACAAGTGAGTCTTGAAGGCCTTGCCTCTTTTGTTTCTAGTGTATCAACTGATACAGACACTAATTAATCTGCTTCCTTATCTGTTCCCTAATTCATGCATTCATTCATTCACAAAAAAAAACCGATATAATTATGGCCTTTCGTCACACCGCTGGAGTCTGGTGAAACCCCGACCTCGGGTTCTAGCAGACATTGATTATGCCTCTGAACAGTCATGTGTCGCACAGTCATGTGTAGCACAGTCATGTGCAGCGCAAAGTCAAAGGCAAAAAGCACTGCCTGCTACGCGACACAAACCACAGACCACAGACCCCCCCCACCCCCACCCCCCATCACCCTGCATCCTTCACGTCAGTGACTCTGACAGCACTCATGCCACATTGAATGTAGCTAGCAGACACTTGACAAGAGTCATGCCACACTACATGTAGCGTTTAGACACTTGACAGGAGTCATGCCACATTGCATGTAGCTAGCAGACACTTGACAGGAGTCATGCCACACTGCATGTAGCTAGCAGACACTTGACAGGAGTCATGCCACACTGCATGTAGCTAGCAGACACTTGACAGGAGTCATGCCACATTGCATGTAGCTAGCAGACACTTGACAGGAGTCATGCCACACTGAATGTAGCTAGCAGACACTTGACAGGAGTCATACCACACTGAATGTAGCTAGCAGACACTTGACAGGAGTCATACCACATTGCGTGTAGCTAGCAGACAGTTGTCAGGAGTCATACCACATTGCGTGTAGCTAGCAGACACTTGACACGAGTCATGCCACACTGAATGTAGCTAGCAGACACTTGACAGGAGTCATGCCACATTGCATGTAGCTAGCAGACACTTGACACGAGTCATGCCACATTGCATGTAGCTAGCAGACACTTGACACGAGTCATGCCACATTGCATGTAGCTAGCAGACACTTGACACGAGTCATGCCACATTGCATGTAGCTAGCAGACACTTGACACGAGTCATGCCACATTGCATGTAGCTAGCAGACACTTGACACGAGTCATGCCACACTACATGTAGCTAGCAGACACTTGACAGGAGTCATGTCACATTGCATGTAGCTATCAGACACTTGTCAGGAGTCATGACACACTACATGTAGCTAGCAGACACTTGACAGGAGTCATGACACACTACATGTAGCTAGCAGACACTTGACAGGAGTCATACCACACTACATGTAGCTAGCAGACACTTGACAGGAGTCATACCACACTACATGTAGCTAGCAGATACTTGACAGGAGTCATACCACACTACATGTAGCTAGCAGACACTTGACAGGAGATATGCCACACTACATGTAGCTAGCAGACACTTGACAGGAGTCATGTCACACTGCATGTAGCTATCAGACACTTGACAGGAGATATGCCACACTACATGTAGCTAGCAGACACTTGTCAGGAGTCATGACACACTACATGTAGCTAGCAGACACTTGGCAGGAGTCATGCCACACAATGCATGTAGCTAGCAGACACTTGACAGGAGTCATGCCACACTGCATGTAGCTAGCAGACACTTGACAGGAGTCATGCCACACTGAATGTAGCTAGCAGACACTTGACAGGAGTCACACGACACTAGATGTAGCTAGCAGACACTTGCCAGGAGTCATGCCACATTGCATGTAGCTATCAGACACTTGACAAGAGTCATGCCACACTACATGTAGCAGACACTTGACAGGAGTCATGCCATATTGCATGTAGCAATCAGACACTTGACAGGAATCTTGCCACACTTCATGTAGCTAGCAGACACTTGACAGGAGTCATGCCACACTGCATGTAGCTAGCAGACACTTGACAGGAGTCATGCCACACTGCATGTAGCTAGCAGACAGTTGACAGGAGTCACACCACACTACATGTAGCTAGCAGACACTTGGCAGGAGTCACACCACACTACATGTAGCTAGCAGACACTTGACAGGAGTCATGCCACACTGAATGTAGCTAGCAGACACTTGACAGGAGTCACACCACACTACATGTAGCTAGCAGACACTTGGCAGGAGTCACACCACACTACATGTAGCTAGCAGACACTTGACAGGAGTCATGCCACACTGAATGTAGCTAGCAGACACTTGACAGGAGTCACACCACACTACATGTAGCTAGCAGACACTTGGCAGGAGTCACACCACACTACATGTAGCTAGCAGACACTTGACAGGAGTCATGCCACACTGAATGTAGCTAGCAGACACTTGACAGGAGTCACACCACACTACATGTAGCTAGCAGACACTTGACAGGAGTCATGCCACACTGAATGTAGCTAGCAGACACTTGACAGGAGTCACACCACACTACATGTAGCTAGCAGACACTTGACAGGAGTCATGCCACACTACATGTAGCAGACACTTGGCAGCAGTCATGCCACATTGAATGTAGCTAGCAGACACTTGGCAGGAGTCATACCACATTGCATGTAGCTAGCAGACACTTGACAGGAGATATGCCACACTGAATGTAGCTATCAGACACTTGACAGGAGTCATGCCACATTGCGTGTAGCTAGCAGACAGTTGACAGGAGTCATGCCACATTGCGTGTAGCTAGCAGACACTTGCCAGGAGTCATACCACACTGCATGTAGCTAGCAGACACTCGACAGGAGATATGCCACACTACATGTAGCTAGCAGACACTTGACATGAGTCATGCCACACTACATGTAGCTAGCAGACACTTGACAGGAGTCACACCACACTACATGTAGCTAGCATACATTTGGCAGGAGTCATGCCACACTTCATGTAGCTAGCAGACACTCGACAGGAGTCATGCCACACTGCATGTAGCTAGCAGACACTTGGCAGGAGTCATGCCACACTGCATGTAGCTAGCAGACACTTGACAGGAGTCATGCCACACTGCATGTAGCTAGCAGACACTTGACAGGAGTCATGCCACACTGCATGTAGCTAGCAGACACCTGACAGGAGTCATGACACACTGAATGTAGCAGACACTTGACAGCAGTCATGCCACACTACATGTAGCTAGCAGACAGTTGACAGGAGTCATGCCACACTTCATGTAGCAGACACTTGACAAGAGTCATGCCACACTGTATGTAGCTAGCAGACACTTGGCAGGAGTCATGCCACACTTCATGTAGCTAGCAGAAACAAGCAGACCCGCACGTCACGCAGTACCAGCGTGTTGGTACCAGGAAGCACAAGACCACAAAGACAAAAACAGGCATCGACAGAGTGACGCGAGTTGTGAAGTCAGTAGTGACCGGTCACCAGCCAAGCCAGACACGAACGGACGGCCCAACGGCTGGTACGCACACTTCATCGTACTTCTGAAGTAGCGCCCTCTCATAGAGCAAAGGTTGAGGAGAGCATCATCGACATGTCACTGACATTCTGTTTCTCATGTCGTCACATCAACTGACTAGTAAGTATTCTGAAGCCACTGATATACAGTATTTCAAGTATGAAAACAATGATATATTATTTCAAGATGTCCCTCCCGCCCCCCCCCCCCTCCCTCCCTTTTTTTTTCTTAAAAAAAACTTCACAGGTGTATGCTGACCATCATAATGTCTTCGTGTGGTGTGGGCAGTGGTGGTCAATGGACCAATGAGCACTTAGGGTTTTCCTGTGAGTCATTTGGGGCATGTGACAAACTGTCCCCAGCTGTACTTGGACACTGACAAGTTCTCCGGCAAGGAACGTAACCAAGTTACACGACCACGTCACCTGACCAGGTCACACGACCACGTCACATGATCTCAAACACCAGCACGTCCTGGGTCTCGGCCTGCAGGGCGTCGCTGGACACGTAGACCACGCCGTTTGGGCCGACGGCCAGGGCCTCGGGATAGGAGAGCCCGTGGATGGTGGTGAGCAGGTTGCCGGCGAAGCGCCCAAGGGAGGACAGCCTGACGACCTTCTGGCCCTCCTTGTCCACGCACAGCACGCCGCCCTGGGGGTCACAGCACACGCTGCGCGGGTTGTGCAGGCCGAAGGGGCCCGTGCAGGGGAACTTGAAGCGGACCTCCCCGCTGGGCGCCAGGCGGTAGATGCACTTCTTGATGCAGTCCGACACCACCAGGTCGCCCTCCGGGGTGGCGCTCAGGTAGCTGGGCCGCTGGAAGAGCGGCGTCATGGAGGCGTCGTGCGAGATGGTCTGGAGGACCCTGCCCTGAAGGTCGATGAGGTGGAGGCAGCCTAGGTCCAGGCAGCTGGCCGCCAGGGTCTCCTCGCGCACCTTGGCCAGCCCCCAGTACTCGTGCTGCGTGATGACCCAGTGCGTGGCCTCCAGCTTGTCGCCCACGCTGATGACGTACAGTTTCCGGTCCTGCGCCGTGACGGCCACCTGCCGCTCGGACAGCTTGGCGATGCGCAGCGGGGATGGCAGGGCCAGGCGGCACACGGTGGTGGTGGAGGAGCCCATGTTCATGCCCTTGATGCAGGCGTTGGCGGAGTCCACCAGGATCAGCTGGCCCCCGGGCAGCACCGCCATGTCCCAGATCTCGGGCTTCTCCTTGTCCATGCCCGTCCGCGTCTTGATTCGCTTCAGCAGCTTGGGCGTCCTCCGCTGGGGCAGCCCAGCTCCGCTGTTGCTGCTGCTAGTGCTGCTGCTGTTGCTGCTACCGCTGGGGAAGAGGAAGGGAGGTAACCCCGAGGTGGGAGAGTCCGTGGTGGGGGTGGTGGGGATGGGGGAGGAGAGGGAGACGCGGAGGGCCAGGTGCTGCAGGTGGCGGGTGACGCCTCTGGCCGCCTCCTCGTCTAGGGACACGGATGCCAGCGGGGTCTGGAGGCGGGGCAGGGCGTCCACCCGCGTGATGAGCCCCTCCACCTGCTGGCCCAGGTCCGAGTCCGCCTCCTGCATCACTTCCCAGTCAGACCCCACCTCCACCAGGGATCGCGTCAGGTCCCGCGCGTTGGCCAGGGCCGTCAGCAGCTCCTCCCGCTCCCTGGAACACCAACGTCACCACCACGTTACTCCGACCGTCTCCCATCCAGCCTCCTCCTCCTCCTCCACCACCACCACCACCACCACCACCATCACGTGACTCACCTCCACCACCCCATGACTCTTACCATCTCCAATCCCACGTCCTCCTCCTCCACCCCCACCCCCACCACAAACACCGCCCCATTCATCAATAACATCAAAAATCAGCATAATCAACAACAGCAACAGCAACAGACATCATCATCGTCGACGTTGTCGATGGTGACGTCTCAACAATGAAAACGACGATGACACACAACAAACGCCAGCAACGACAACGAAAACAACATGGGCAGCGTTGTTGGCACTCCAGCAATTTCTAATGACTTATGTTCCATTTCCGCTGCTGCGGCAGAAATTGGTGATGCTACTGTTGATACTAGGCTGCCATCAAAATCATGGCCACGTAACTATATGCTTGAATGGGTTTTTTTTTTTTAATCCCTGAAAAAGAAAAAGGAAAAAAAAGAAGAAGAAATAAATAGCCTAGCATCAACTACTGAAATCAGATAATTCAGGTAGCAATAACAGCTGCCGTGTAAGCAACAACAAGAATATCAACAAACAACAGCTTGCTGCGACGACAGTCATCATAACAGGTTCCAATTTGGGAACAATATCAAAACATCACACACACACACACACACATACACACACACACACACACACACACACACACACACACACCCGGCTGAATCTGGCAGACAGAGACTGACAGATAGACAGACAGAAACAGACAGACATACAGTGACAGACAGACAGATACAGAATGAAACATACAGTCAGCGAGACAGCCAGCCAGAGACATACAGACAAGACAGCCATCCAAAGACAGACATACAGACTGAAACAGACAGAAACAGACTGACATACAGACAGAAACATACAGACAGAGACACACACACACACACTCAAACCCACAGACACAGACCTCTTTTCCTCAGGTGTTGTCCAGACATACAGACAGAGAGACACAGACCCACAGACAGCCACAGACACAGACCTCTTTCCCTCAGGTGTTGTCCAGACATACAGACAGAGAGACACAGACCCACAGACGGCCACAGACACAGACCTCTTTCTCTCAGGTGTTTCGCAGACATACAGACAGAGAGACACAGACCCACAGACACAGACCTCTTTCCCTCAGGTGTTGTCCAGACATACAGACAGAGAGACACAGACCCACAGACAGCCACAGACACAGACCTCTTTCCCTCAGGTGTTGTCCAGACATACAGACAGAGAGACACAGACCCACAGACAGCCACAGACACAGACCTCTTTCCCTCAGGTGTTGTCCAGACATACAGACAGAGAGACACAGACCCACAGACACAGACCTCTTTCCCTCAGGTGTTGTCCAGACATACAGACAGAGAGACACAGACCCACAGACAGCCACAGACACAGACCTCTTTCCCTCAGGTGTTGTCCAGACATACAGACAGAGAGACACAGACCCACAGACACAGACCTCTTTCCCTCAGGTGTTGTCCAGACATACAGAGAGACACAGACAGCCACAGACCTCTTTTCCTCAGGTGTTGTCCAGACATACAGACAGAGAGACACAGACCCACAGACAGCCCCAGACACAGACCTCTTTCCCTCCACCAGCGCCGTACAGTGGGTGAGGTAGGTGTTGTCCAGACGGGCCATCAGCTGCTCCTGCTTGGTCTGCAGCAAGTGCATGGTCTTGATGAAGAACTCCTTGAGCCGCTCCACGTCGCTGACCTGGGCCATGTGGCCCGCCTCCACGTTCTGGTTCAGGGCCTGGTTGATGCGGGCCAGCTTGCGGATGTAGCCGTCCGTGCGCCCCTCCAGCTCCTTCAGCCAGGCCCGCTTCTTCTCCGCCGTGTCGGCCAGCGGCGTGACGCCCGTGCACAGCTTGTGGAAGGTCAGGTGGCACATGGGGCACAGCGGTGTGCGGCACTGCGGGCAGTACAGCTCCAGAACCCGGTCGGCGTGCGCGGTGCAGAAGCGCTTCCGCCGCCGGTGCACCTCGGGGCGGTTGGAGTCGGAGTAGTCGACGACTTCGTGCCCGCTGGAGGTGGGGATCTTGCCGTGCACGGAGTGGCAGAAGGCGCACAGCTTGTGGTCGCAGTCCAGACAGAACCTGACGGCGTTGGCCTTGTCGCACAGCGAGCAGGGGGCGGTGAGGGGCGGGGCGGCCGCGCGCTTCAGGCAGTCGGCCAGGTCGTTGAGGAAGAAGCTGGCCTTAAAGGCAGACCCCCACTGGCCGCGGGGCAGGGAAGGGTCCGGGCAGTCCACCACCTGCTTGCAGACGGGGCAGGGGAAGCGGTGCCCCTGCAGCTCCCGGCAGTTGCTGATGTAGTCGTTGAGGCACTGCTCGCAGAAGCTGTGCAGGCAAGGGATGGTCTTGGGCCGGCGGTACGTCTCCAGGCAGATGTGGCACTCCAGGAACTTGGACTCCAGCTCTAGCACCGACGCCATCTGCACGGCAGACACGAGAGGGTTAACTGTTGTGACCATGAAAGGTACAGGACGACGGCAACAACAAGGACAGTGCCGTTGTCACCTTCACCCCATTGATATCATCTTCTTCTTCTGCGTTCGTGGGCTGCATCTCCCACGTTCACTCGTATGTACACGAGTGGGCTTTTATGTCTATGACCGTTTTTATCCCGCCATGAAGGCAGCCATATTCCACTTTCGGGGATGTGCGTACTGGGTATGTTCTTGTTTCCATAACCCACTAAACGCTGACATGGATTACAGGATCTCTAACGTGCGCATCTGATTTTCTACTTGCGTATACACACGAAGGGGGTTCAGGCACTAGCACGTCTGCACATTTGTTGACCTGGGAGATCGCAAAAATCTCTTCCCTTTACCCACCAGGCGCCGTCATCGAGATTCGAACCCGGGACCCTCATATTGAAAGTCCAACGCTTTAACCACTCGGCTATTGCGCCCGTCTATATGATCTATTGCTGCTGTCTCTGCACACGTTGGTGCTGCTACTGTTAGGTTAAAATGTTAGAGTTAGGTTAAAATGTTACAGGTCTAACAGCCTTCTACGACCATCGGGGCAATGAATTCATGTCCACTGTGTACAGGGCTCGGCATCGGAAGGCACGGCCCAACCCTTTCCACCCGCTGTTTTAACTTTCCGCAACCGAAGTCAGGAACCCAGTCACACCTGGGTGCGGTGAGGACAGAGGGAGTAAAGTGCCTTTCCTATGGACACAGCACTATGCCGAAACGGGGCCTCGAACCCCGAATCACTGGTGAACACTGGATCACCCATCTGATTCTGACACGACGCCTGCACAAATGACAACGACAACGACAGTGACAAAAGTTTATAAGATGGAAGCTTCTTTCCACCCACCACATCCCCACAAAATGTCCAATCTTATCACAGTGAGGTAACACCGACAGCCTTTCACTGACGAGTCTACTCGTTAGCAGCAGTCAATGGGTTAATATATACCGTGCAGTGTTATAGACCAGCATACTCGTTAGCAGCAGTCAATGGGTTAATATATACCGTGCTGTGTTACAGACCAGCATACTCATTAGCAGCAGTCAATGGGTTAATATATACCGTGCTGTGTTACAGACCAGCATACTCGTTAGCAGCAGTCAATGGGTTAATATATACCGTGCTGTGTTACAGACCAGCATACTCATTAGCAGCAGTCAATGGGTTAATATATACCCTGCTGTGTTACAGACCAGCATACTCGTTAGCAGCACTCAATGGGTTAATATATACCGTGCTGTGTTACAGACCAGCATACTCGTTAGCAGCAGTCAATGGGTTAATATATACCGTGCTGTGTTACAGACCATCATACTCATTAACAGCATTCAATGGGTTAATATATACCATGCTGTGTTACAGACCAGCATACTCATTAGCAGCACTCAATGGGTTAATATATACGGTGCTGTGTTATAGACCAGCATACTCGTTAGCAGCACTCAATGGGTTAATATATACCGTGCTGTGTTACAGACCAGCATACTCGTTAGCAGCACTCAATGGGTTAATATATACCGTGCTGTGTTACAGACCAGCATACTCATTAGCAGCACTCAATGGGTTAATATATACCGTGCTGTGTGACAGACCAGCATACTCATTAGCAGCAGTCAATGGGTTAATATATACCGTGCTGTGTTACAGACCAGCATACTCATTAGCAGCAGTCAATGGGTTAATATATACCCTGCTGTGTTACAGACCAGCATACTCGTTAGCAGCACTCAATGGGTTAATATATACCGTGCTGTGTTACAGACCAGCATACTCGTTAGCAGCAGTCAATGGGTTAATATATACCGTGCTGTGTTATAGACCAGCATACTCGTTAGTCGCACTCAATGGGTTAATATATACCGTGCTGTGTTACAGACCAGCATACTCATTAGCAGCAGTCAATGGGTTAATATATACCGTGCTGTGTTATAGACCAGCATACTCGTTAGCAGCACCCAATGGATTAATATATACCGTGCAGTGTTACAGACCAGCATACTCATTAGCAGCTGTCAATGGGTTAATATATACCGTGCTGTGTTATAGACCAGCATACTCATTAGCAGCTGTCAATGGGTTAATATATACCGTGCTGTGTTACAGACCAGCATACTCGTTAGCAGCAGTCAATGGATTAATATATATACCGTGCTGTGTTACAGACCAGCATACTCGCTAGCAGCACTCAATGGGTTAATATATATCGTGCTGTGTGACAGACCAGCATACTCGCTAGCAGCACTCAATGGGTTAATATATACCGTGCTGTGTGACAGACCATCATACTCATTAGCAGCAGTCAATGGGTTAATATATACCGTGCTGTGTTACAGACCAGCATACTCGTTAGCAGCAGTCAATGGGTTAATATATACCGTGCTGTGTGACAGCAGCTGCGTTGTCACTACCTTTAATTTGATTTTTTTTTAAAAACTGAATGAGAAGCTCCTTTAACTCACTCAGTACGGCCAGTCCTCTCTTCTCCTCTACACAGACCCCTCGGATGTCCAGTGGGTGTCTGAATGACCCAACCTTTAGCTTCCGTCGTCAGACTTGTCGTATTCTTTGTCAACATTCACCTCTTCAGTATAAGAGCCTTCCACTTGCAATATTTTGATGATGGTAATTGGGGTGAAACGCTGTTAACGTCGTCTCTTTCGCCGTTCGTATGGAAAGAGTTAACGTGTGCAGAATCATGCCCGAAACGAAAGAATTAATGCCAGAATAAATCTGTCAAAACTGCCCCGCCTCTCTGTCCCCATCCCAGCCGCTGTCCCCGTCTCAGAGAACACCAATGGATGTGTGAATGAGAGAGTACGCCCTTCCCCATTCCTTACCAAACACATTGTTGAATTTATATCACACACACATGCTCACACGAACGCACAAACGCGTTAACGAATACACGCACGCGTACACATTCACACGCATACACATCCACTCTCTCTCTCTCTCTCTCACACACACATAATTGCAAACACTTCTCTCCCTCTACAGTACACTCGGCTCTCACACCCTCCACACACACACACACTGACCTGAAATAGTTTGAAGACGAAAAAACAAAGTCATATATCTCGCTGACTGCGACAGACGGACATTGTTTTGTTTTGCTGCAATGTTTGTGCCACTTTCTCCGGCTAAAAATACCCTGTCTCTAACACACACACACACACACACACACACACACACACACACACACACACACACACAGAGTATAAAAACAACCACTGATGAAAACGGGGAGAGAGAGAGAGAGAGAGAGAGAGAGAGAGAGAGAGAGAGAGAGAGAGAGAGAGATTTTTATACTGGAGACACAAGGAACAGTGTGATGTGGTGTGTGTGTGGGGGGGGGGGGGGAGAGTAGTACATAAAAAGTATAAACATAAACAGGAAATCAAATACAAACACAGACAGGCTATAGTAGGAATTTAGAGATATAATATGCATATGATGATGATGATAATAATAATAATAGGTAGTACTTATATGGCGCAAACTCCCCATGCTCAAGGTGCATCGCATGAAACAATACATAATTATACACTGGTGCATAATAACATACCTCTGTACATGAAGAAACAACACATAATTATATGTACACTGACAACACTACAAATGGCAGATAAGAACAATCAAACACACGCACACACACACACACACACACACACACACTCACACACACACGGGCACACGCACGCACGCACACACACACGCGCACGCGACAAAAAAATGCCCTACACACACACACACACACACACACACACTCACACACACACACGGGCACACACACGCACGCACACACACACGCGCACGCGACAAAAAAATGCCCTACACACACACACACACACACACAGACGCTCGTGCACACACAAACATCCCCCCCCCACACACACACAACATGATGATTTCAATACAGGGTCACACGCAAAAGCTTGTTAGAACATGTGGGTTTTCAAGTTTGTTTCGAAAGAGGAAAGCGTTGGTAAGTGACGGAGATCCAGAGGAAGAAAATTCCAGACAGAAGGTGCTTGATACTGAAAGGCCCTTTGGCCAAAATGTCTTTGGAGAGGTTTTGGGGACTCGAAGGAGCTTTTCAGCAGAAGACCTAAGAGAACGCGAAGGGGTGTAAGTAAGATGGACAGAAGATAGGTAAAATGGGAGATGTCCTTCAAAGTGGCGATTTTGTACTGAATTCTGAACTGCCCTGAATGGATAAACAATGTAATTATTTGTATGCGCGTGCTCATATTTACACACACACACACACACACACACACACACACACACACACACACACAGCGTATCATTTTGTATGCTCTCTTGAATGCACACCACATTTACAACATGAACAATGCGAAGGGGCCCGTGTGGGTGGATGGCTCAGACCATGGCCGCAACTGCACCCAGTTCGTGGATCGGACGATTCTTGTCATGTCCAAACCTGTGAGTAAACAGCCCGGTTTGTCATTACATGTTTGCTTTTGTGGCTAGATGTGCCCAACTCAGCACCGCCCCCCCCCCAACCCCTAAGCCTCCTCTATCCAACACCCCCCACATCCTTTCAAACAACTGACTTTGCGTGGACTGCACAATGTCAACAGCCGTTTACCTGAGGCTGCTCATTCAACGTTCGTATTTATACTGTTAAGAAATTTACTGTGATGTTATTAGAACAACGCCCTTCTATTCCGTCCCTCAACCCCCACTCTTCCCAGGTGTGTTCGTGTGTTTTGAATTAATGATGAAATACATGTCTTCACTTTTAACAGCTACTATTTCTTAAAATAAGTAATTAGTTTTTTTGTTTGTTTTTTTTTTACAACGGGACTGAAGGCGAATTTATGTACTCTGATTCAGACAATAAAGTGATTGATTGATTCCACGTGGGTCTCTTCCGGTTTTACTGTCGTCCTAAGTGTTTCAGGAATGTCTCCACTCTGTAGAACACACACACACACACACACATACACACACGCGCGCGCAGACAATGTCTATGTAGAATTGTTGGATGGTCCGCCACTTGTTCATTGTGTTCCACACTGGTGATCCGGCACTGTCGGCAAAAAAGTGTTTCAGGGATGGCAGGTCCAAAGATCCTCACTCTACAGCATTCATATATATATGTATATGTATGGAAACATGATTGATGGATGACCCCTGGTTCTCTGTATACTGTCTGTCTTCTACTTTCCATTACACCATCAACATCAACTTACTGATGACTCTGTCGTGGTTGATGCATGCTGGTTATTTTCTTGTTTCCGGCCTAGCCCAGCAAACACTGACATGGAATTTCAAGATCTTTGACATGCGTATTTGATCTTTTGCATGCATATACAAACGAAGGGGGTTCAGGCACTAGCAGGTCTGCACGCATGTTGAGCTGGGAGATCGGAAAAACCTGCACCCTTCACCCAGCAGGTGTGCCGAACCGGGGATCGAACCCAGGAAACTCAGTCGGGCGAGAGCCCAGCGATTTAACCATTCGGCCACCACACCCGTCTGTCTGTCTGTCTGTCTCTCCTTTCGGGTTATGTTTACTATTCAGTGTGTTATATTTTGATTTCCACTTGAACTGTTTCAACGAATATTCTGTTTATCTTATGGTACTGTGTCTGCTGATTGTGTGTATAACGTGAAAAAGCACGACAGAAGTTCTCAGCTTGTCAGTTGTTGTTCATGTTCTGTCCCCCCCCCCCCCGCCCCCCCCCCACCCAGTACTGTGTAACTCAAACACTGTAGCCCAATTTGTCGTGTTTCTTGAATCAGTAATAGACTACAAACTAAATGTCTCCGCTACAATAGGTTTGACCTGACATTAAAACAAAGAACAATACACAGACAGAATACCCACCCCACCCCACCCCACGCCCTCAGACTACTGACATTAGGACAATAAAACAAATAAAACTAATCCACATTAGGAAAACAAAACAAAAATAAAAACTAATCCACCGTTTCATCCAGCAAGGCCTATAAATTCAGAACCGTGGTCAGTTCTTGCTCACAACAACCAGCATCGTCTCTAAAACTTTGGCAAGCACAAATAATCACGCACCGAATGTGAGCCAAGTGAAGGAACCCTCAATGGACACAGTCATGTCTATCTCAAAGCATGGCTCTGTCACATGCGTCGAGTGAAACAGTCTCACAATTATTATACAGGGTTCACATAAATTCACAGACTACTTGGGAAGCTGCACTTCATGGGGGCCTCGTGAAATGCTGCTGTTTTCGGCAAACTACAGCCATACAGCCGATGTATACAGCCACACAATGTATACAGCCACACAGCTAATGTATACAGCCACACCGCTAATGTATACAGCCATACAGCCACACAGCCAATGTATACAGCCATACAGCCACACAGCCAATGTATACAGCCACACAGCCACACAGCCAATGTATACAGCCACACCGCTAATGTATACAGCCACACAGCCAATGTATACAGCCATACAGCCACACAGCCAATGTATACAGCCACACAGCCAATGTATACAGCCACACCGCTAATGTATACAGCCACACAGACAATGTATACAGCCACACCGCTAATGTATACAGCCACACAGACAATGTATACAGCCATACAGCCAATGTATACAGCCACACCGCCAATGTATACAGCCACACCGCCAATGTATACAGCCACACAGCTAATGTATACAGCCATACCGCTAATGTATACAACCACACAGCCAATGTATACAGCCACACAGCCACACAGCCAATGTATACAGCCACACAGCCAATGTATACAGCCATACAGCCAATGTCAACAGCCACAAGCAAATGTCAACAGCCAGTGTATACAGCCACACAGCCAATGTGTACAGCCATATAGCCACACAGCCAATGTATACAGCCACACAGCCAATGTCAACAGCCATACACCCAATGTATACAGCCACACAGCCAATGTATACAGCCACACAGCCAATGTCAACAGCCACACAGCCAATTTCAACGTCCATAAGCCAATGTCAACAGCCACACAGCCAATGTCAACAGCCACACAGCCGATGTATACAGCCACACAGCCAATGTATACAGCCACACAGCCAATGTATACAGCCACACAGCCAATGTCAACAGCTACACAGCCAATGTATACAGCTGTACAGCCACACAGCTAATGTATACAGCCATACAGCCGATGTATACAGCCACACAGCCAATGTCAACAGCCATACAGCCGATGTATACAGCCACACAGCCAATGTCAACAGCCATACAGCCAATGTTTTCAGCCACACAGCCGATGTATACAGCCACACAGACAATGTATACAGCCACACAGCAAATGTATAAAGCCAACGTATACAGCCATACAGCCAATGTATACAGTCACACAGCCATTGTATACAGCCACACAGCCAATGTTTTCAGCCATACAGCCACACAGCCGATGTATACAGCCACACAGACAATGTATACAGCCACACAGCCAATGTATACAGCCATACAGCCAATGTATACAGCCACACAGCCAATGTATACAGCCATACAGCCAATGTATACAGCCATACAGCCACACAGCCAATGTATACAGCCATACAGCCAATGTATACAGCCACACAGCCAATGTATACAGCCACACAGCCAATGTATACAGCCACACAGCCAATGTATACAGCCATACAGCCAATGTATACAGCCACACAGCCAGTGTATACAGCCACACAGCCAGTGTATACAGCCACACAGCCAATGTATACAGCCACACACTCAATGTAATGAATCCCACTGATAACCAGAGGTGCTTTATTGCCATTTTATACGAACTGAAAATCAACAACTGTAGTTTATAAATCACATGTAATTTTTCATGCTGACACATCCATGTTTCAAACGCTTTGTTCAGTCAGACTTTTCACGGTTGACGTGTGCCTGATAACAGCCGACCGGGTTTGTTGTGTCCAATGACCTTGGCCTCCAGTCGTGGCAGACGATAATAAAAAAGAAACAAACAGCCTGCATAACTGAAACCGTCACTCGAAAGCATACCTGCTTTAATGAAGTGTTCCCTAACGTTTTGTGAAGTATGTACGTAACATGGTTATGATCAGCCGATCCTCCAGTCCGCATAAATGCTACGTGTGTATATCTCCATACGCGTTCGTATCAAGTGCTAAAAAATGCGTACAACAGTCGCATGGGCCATGCAAAATTAATGTCATGGGCGAAAATCGTACAAAGATAATGATAATTGTTTAAAACGACCCATCCACCCACACAGGCCGTAATGTCTGGCATAAAAACAACAACAAAACTACCACATCTGCAAAAGCATGCCGGCAGGATTTCGGGCGACCGACATTGTGAGAATTTGCAGCGAAGGAAGGGAGACAAACTATGCCAAGGTCTCGGCAGGTCAGCCTTGTTTTGCAGGAGTTGTCTCCGCTACGTGTGGGAAGCATTAATTGTTGTCAAGTGTTGATCTGACACGAACATTGTTGGTGTCATGTTCTCTCTTTCTCTCCCTCTGTCTTTCTTTCTTCCTTCCTGACAGACTGTTTGTCTCTCCTTAACAGATATGCACCCACACCCACCCACCCACCCACCCACACACTTACAACACCCCACCCCTACCCCCTCCCACACAAACGGCACACACTGACGGGCGCGCGCGCCGTATATCAGTACACAACCCCACCCACTACACACCCTCACGGCACATACATGTGGACACACACACACACACACACACACACACACACACACACACACACGCAAGCATGCACACACACACACACATGCTTGTACACATACATGTATACATACTAATGCTCTCTCACTGATTTGCTCATTCACACACACACACACACACACACACACACACACACACACAGAAGGGGGAGAGAGAGTCACAGAGAGAGAACGAGACAGAGAGAGAGAGAACGAGACACAGAGAGAGAGAGAGAGGAGAGAGAGAGAGACGAGAGAGAGAGAGAGAGAACGAGAGAGAGAGAGAGAGAGAGAGAGAGAGAGAGAGAGAGAGAGAGAGAGAGAGAGAGAGAGAGAGGAACACGCATGCACGACACGTGCGGCCGG
>NC_134877.1:12641968-12646968 GCF_041734735.1 Babylonia areolata | reverse complement strand
AATAACCGGAAGACCCAAACTGTCCTGTGGTTGTTGTTGGTGTGTTGTTTTTTTTTGTTTTTTTTAATACTTTATCGCTGTTCCCTTTCAGAAAACGAGGACATTTGGGCCTAGGATAGAATATCTATCTATCTATGTAAATGTATAGGCCATTATTTTGTCATTGTTATCATTTCCATCATTGAACACACACACATACCCCCTCCCTCTCTCTCTCTCTCTCTCTCTGTGTGTGTGTGTGTGTGTGTGTGTGTGTGTGTGTGTGTGTGTGTGTGTGTGACAATCAAAACAAATACGTACTAGGGCGTTCCTGTTCTCTTGATCTTATATCACATAAACTTACAGGCGGGCCAACAGCAATACGAGAGCTGTATGATCAATGGCTTCTCCACTGCAGTGGAAATTCATTAACAGCTATGCTGGGAAGTCCATTAACAGCTAAGTCTTTTGTGATGGACTACGACTCCATAGGAGGCAAAATTGCACTGGCTCTTAGTGCTGCTGCCTTGGGGGCTAGTTGGCTTTTTTTGGAAACCATCCCAACACCGACTGTCCTAAATTCTCTCATGGCCGAGAGAGTGGGGATGTAACTTTGACGAGACACCGGCTCTTTACTATAATCAAATTTTGGCCCAGATGGTTGGCAGAGCAGTTGCTTCCTCTGCTGTTCTGATGGTCATAGCTGGACACGACTGACTATCATACAATACAAAATTACGGCATTATAATGTCTGTCATGGAAGGAGTCACACGCGCCCATTTTATGTCCTAATACATGTCTTAACATTTCCGTCTATAAATGATGCCAATAACAACAACAATAGTCATAATAATGACAATGATACTGATAACAAATAATCATGAGGATAGTCTTGAGCTTTGGTTTCGTGTTTGTGTTGACTGAGTTTCTCTGCAAGTCACTGCAGTGGTTGGCAAGCACAAAAGCCGAGTGGTTACAGGGTTGGACTGTCAGTATGAGGGTCCCAGCTCAGTATGAGGATCCCTGGTTGGACTATCAGTATGAGGATCCCTGGTTGGACTTTCAGTGTGAGGATCCCTGGTTGGACTTTCAGAATGAGGGTCCCTGGTTGGACTTTTAGTATGAGGGTCCCTGGTTGGACTTTCAGTATGAGGGTCCCTGGTTGGACTTTCAGTATGAGGATCCCTGGTTGGACTTTCAGTATGAGGGTCCCTGGTTGGACTTTTAGTATGAGGGTCCCTGGTTGGACTTTCAGTATGAGGGTCCCTGGTTGGACTTTCAGTATGAGGATCCCTGGTTGGACTTTCAGTATGAGGGTCCCTGGCTGGACTTTCAGTATGAGGATTCTGGGTTGGACTTTCAGTATGAGGATCCTGGGCTGGACTTTTAGTATGAGGGTCCCTGGTTGGACTGTCAGTATGAGGATCCTGGGCTGGACTTTCAGTATGAGGGTCCCTGGTTGGACTTTCAGTATGAGGGTCCCTGGTTGGACTTTCAGTATGAGGGTCCCTGGTTGGACTTTCAGTATGAGGATCCCTGGTTGGACTTTCAGTGTGAGGATCCCTGGTTGGACTTTCAGTATGAGGGTCCCTGGTTGGACTTTCAGTATGAGGGTCCCTGGTTGGACTTTCAGTATGAGGGTCCCTGGTTGGACTTTCAGTATGAGGGTCCCTGGTTGGATGGACTGTCAGTATGAGGATCCCTGGTTGGACTTTCAGTATGAGGATCCCTGGTTGGATGGACTGTCAGTATGAGGATCCCGGGTTGGACTTTCAGAATGAGGGTCCCTGGTTGGACTTTCAGAATGAGGGTCCCGGGTTGGACTTTCAGTATGAGGGTCCTGGGCTGGACTTTTAGTATGAGGGTCCCTGGTTGGATGGACTGTCAGTATGAGGGTCCCTGGTTTGTATTTGTATTTGTATTTCTCTTTTTATCACAACAGATTTCCCTGTGTGAAATTCGGGCTGCTCTCCCCAGGGAGAGCGCGTCGCTACAATACAGCGCCACCCTTTTTTTTTTTTTTTTTTTTTCCTGCGTGCAGTTTTATTTGTTTTTCCTACCGAAGTGGATTTTTCTACAGAATTTTGCCAGGAACAACCCTTTTGTTGCCGTGGGTTCTTTTACGTGCGCTAAGTGCATGCTGCACACGGGACCTCGGTTTATCGTCTCATCCGAATGACTAGCGTCCAGACCACCACTCAAGGTCTAGTGGAGGGGGAGAAAATATCGGCGGCTGAGCCGTGATTCGAACCAGCGCGCTGAGATTTCTCTCGCTTCCTAGGCGGACGCGTTACCTCTAGGCCATGACTCCACTGAAAGTTGGACTTTCAGTATGAAGATCCCTGGTTGGACTTTCAGTATGAGGGTCCCTGGTTGGACTTTCAGTATGAGGGTCCCTGGTTAGTTGGACTTTCAGTGTGAGGGTCCCTGGTTGGACTTTCAGTATGAGGGTCCCTGGTTGGACTTTCAGTATGAGGGTCCCTGGTTGGACTTTCAGTGTGAGGGTCCCGGGTTGGACTTTCAGTATGAGGATCCCTGGTTGGTTGGACTTTCAGTGTGAGGGTCCCTGGTTGGACTGTCAGTGTGAGGGTCCCTGGTTGGATGGACTGTCAGTATGAGGATACCTGGTTGGACTTTCAGTATGAGGATCCCTGGTTGGATGGACTGTCAGTATGAGGATCCCTGGTTGGACTTTCAGTGTGAGGATCCCTGGTTGGACTTTCAGAATAAGGGTCCCTGGTTGGACTTTCAGTATGAGGGTCCCTGGTTGGACTGTCAGTGTGAGGATCCCTGGTTGGACTTTCAGTATGAGGGTCCCTGGTTGGACTTTCAGTGTGAGGATCCCTGGTTGGACTTTCAGTGTGAGGATCTCTGGTTGGACTTTCAGTGTGAGGATCCCTGGTTGGACTTTCAGTATGAGGGTCCCTGGTTGGACTTTCAGTGTGAGGGTCCCTGGTTGGACTTTCAGTGTGAGGATCCCTGGTTGGACTTTCAGTGTGAGGATCCCTGGTTGGACTTTCAGTATGAGGATCCCTGGTTGGACTTTCAGTGTGAGGATCCCTGGTTGGACTTTCAGTGTGAGGATCCCTGGTTGGACTTTCAGTATGAGGATCCCTGGTTGGACTTTCAGTGTGAGGATCCCTGGTTGGACTTTCAGTATGAGGATCCCTGGTTGGACTTTCAGTGTGAGGATCCCTGGTTGGACTTTCAGTATGAGGATCCCTGGTTGGACTTTCAGTGTGAGGATCCCTGGTTGGACTTTCAGTATGAGGATCCCTGGTTGGACTTTCAGTATGAGGATCCCTGGTTGGACTTTCAGTGTGAGGATCCCTGGTTGGACTTTCAGTATGAGGGTCCCTGGTTGGACTTTCAGTATGAGGATTCCTGGTTGGACTTCCAGTACGAAGGTCCTGGGTCCCTGAAGTTGGAATCCCCGTCACGAAGCCTGGTGGGTAAAATGTGGTGACTTTCTCGATTTCCCAGGTCACAAAATGTACACACCTGCTAGTGCCTGAACCCTCTACGATGGTTTGTATACCCAAGCAGAAGATCCAATACGCACGTTAAAGATCCCGAAATCCAGTTCGGTGGGTTATGGAAATAAGGACATACCCGGCATGCACTCCCCACCTGCCCGAAAACGGGAGTATGAACTGCCAACATGGTGCGGGTATAAAAATAAGAAGAAGCGTGGTGTTGGCCAAGTGGTTCACTCATCACAATGGACTGAGTGGTTGCTTGGCAGATGAAAGGAGACAGACAGTTGAATCACGGACGCCAGACGGGTAAGAGGGGGGGACGGGGTTATCAGTCACTGGGGTTATCAGTCACCACATTATCAGCGTGTGACTTCACGCAGACGGACGTATAGTAGGAGCCTCCACACACGTAGGCCTAGATATCAGTGTGGACTAGTTCAGCTTCAATGTCAGTTTCAGTTTCAAGGAGATGCCACAGCGTGCAGACACATCAATAACACGCTACGCCACATCCGCTTTATCAAACAAACAAACAAACAAACAACAAGAGAAGCAAGGCCTTCAAGACTCACTTGTGACACGTGCCGTATCCCGTACGGCAACTCGGAAGCGGTAAATGGCGTTTTCGGACTCCGGAACTAGTCTCAACAAAATAGACCGTTAATGATCCGGAAATACGACTTCATACGGGAGACGTACAACCTATTATTGGTATGACTGTGAAGATTTTTTCCCCCTACTATACGTAAGCCAAATTTGGTTCTGGGAGACAATTATTTCCAGAGAAAATGGCAATGTTAAAGTTTATAACGGACACACAGACATACCTACAGACAGACAGACAGACAACCGAACACCGGGCTGTAACATTGACTCACTTTGTTTACACAAGTTTACTCACTTTGTTTACACACACACACACACACACACACACACACACAAGCAAATGCTTTACATTCGCATAAACCTAATATGCTGTTCAGGCCTTTAGTGGGCCTGTCTCAGTGGTCTGGGTCAACTTTGTTTTTTGATAAAACAACTAATTCTTGCTAAAAAAAAAAAAAAAATCACATACCGATGGAACAGGAGACCCCCCCCCCCCCCACTGCACTGTGACAGGTTTTGAGGCTGGTTAGTTTTTTGTTTTAGTTTTGTTTTGTTTGTGGATTTAACTGAGTCCCGTTACAGCACAGTCTGGAGAAGAAGCAAACTCCAAGGGCGCGTCAAAGCGTGTGGATGACAAAACTACAAGCCATGACGTTTTTTCCAAATACAGAATTTAATTGTACACAATATTCTTGGAAACCTTTTCTGAGAAAATAGGGCTCTATATTTACAGAAAAAAAAAACAAACAGAATCACAGTGAACATATTTCTTACTGAATGACAAAATTACACTGAAACGGAACTGTTGAGTGCAAACAGGCTCTGCACAGCAAACATTCCGCTTTGTATTGTACTGACACAGCTTCATAGCGTACTGGGGGTGTGGGGGGTGTGTGTGTGAGGAGTCTCGACAATACATTTAGTCAGCCAGACAA
>NC_134877.1:12609468-12631968 GCF_041734735.1 Babylonia areolata | reverse complement strand
TGTAGCAGTGGTGATGTGGACCTGTCAGTGTAGCAGTCAGTGTAGCAGTGGTGATGTGGACCTGTCAGTGTAGCAGTCAGTGTAGCAGTGGTGATGTGGACCTGTCAGTGTAGCAGTCAGTGTAGCAGTGGTGATGTGGACCTGTCAGTGTAGCAGTCAGTGTAGAAGTGGTGATGTGGACCTGTCAGTGTAGCAGTCAGTGTAGAAGTGGTGATGTGGACCTGTCAGTGTAGCAGTCAGTGTAGCAGTGGTGGTGTGGACCTGTCAGTGTAGCAGTCAGTGTAGAAGTGGTGATGTGGACCTGTCAGTGTAGCAGTCAGTGTAGAAGTGGTGATGTGGACCTGTCAGTGTAGCAGTCAGTGTAGAAGTGGTGATGTGGACCTGTCAGTGTAGCAGTCAGTGTAGAAGTGGTGATGTGGACCTGTCAGTGTAGCAGTCAGTGTAGAAGTGGTGATGTGGACCTGTCAGTGTAGCAGTCAGTGTAGCAGTGGTGGTGTGGACCTGTCAGTGTAGCAGTCAGTGTAGAAGTGGTGATGTGGACCTGTCAGTGTAGCAGTCAGTGTAGAAGTGGTGATGTGGACCTGTCAGTGTAGCAGTCAGTGTAGAAGTGGTGATGTGGACCTGTCAGTGTAGCAGTCAGTGTAGCAGTGGTGGTGTGGACCTGTCAGTGTAGCAGTCAGTGTAGAAGTGGTGATGTGGACCTGTCGGTGTAGCAGTCAGTGTAGAAGTGGTGATGTGGACCTGTCAGTGTAGCAGTCAGTGTAGAAGTGGTGATGTGGACCTGTCAGTGTAGCAGTCAGTGTAGAAGTGGTGATGTGGACCTGTCAGTGTAGCAGTCAGTGTAGAAGTGGTGATGTGGACCTGTCAGTGTAGCAGTCAGTGTAGAAGTGGTGATGTGGACCTGTCAGTGTAACAGTCAGTGTAGCAGTGGTGGTGTGGACCTGTCAGTGTAGCAGTCAGTGTAGCAGTGGTGGTGTGGACCTGTCAGTGTAGCAGTCAGTGTAGCAGTGGTGGTGTGGACCTGTCAGTGTAGCAGTGCAGTCAGTGTAGCAGTGGTGGTGTGGACCTGTCAGTGTAGCAGTGCAGTCAGTGTAGCAGTGGTGGTGTGGACCTGTCAGTGTAGCAGTGGTGGTGTGGACCTGTCAGTGTAGCAGTCAGTGTAGCAGTGGTGGTGTGGACCTGTCAGTGTAGCAGTGCAGTCAGTGTAGCAGTGGTGGTGTGGACCTAACCCTACTGCCTTCCGCACACACCGCGTTCCTCATCATGTAGTGTGTGTGTGTGTGTGTGTGTGTGTGAGAGAGAGAGAGAGAGAGAGAGAGAGAGAGAGAGAGAGAGAGAGGAGTTATTAGGTCAACATAGTTGGCGTTGTCTTTGTTCACATGTGTGTGCACGTCACCCACCCACTGCTGCTGGTGTTTGTCTGTTCCCCCCCCCCCCCCCCCCCCTCGATATTTGAATAAATCTCGTCCGTCACTAAAAGCGTTGCCGATACTACTTGTACATCTCGTCCGTCACTGACTAAAAGCGTTGCCGATACTACTTGTACATCTTGTCCGTCACTAAAAGCGTTGCCGATACTACTTGTACATCTCGTCCGTCACTAAAAGCGTTGCCGATACTACCTGTACATCTTGTCCGTCACTAAAAGCGTTGCCAATACTACTTCTACATCTCGCCCGTCACTAAAAGCGTTGCCGATACTACTTGTACATCTCGCCCGTCACTAAAAGCGTTGCCGATACTACTTGTACATCTTGTCCGTCACTAAAAGCGTTGCCGATACTACTTGTACATCTCGTCCGTCACTAAAAGCGTTGCCGATACTACTTGTACATCTCGCCCGTCACTAAAAGCGTTGCCGATACTACTTGTACATCTCGTCCGTCACTAAAAGCGTTGCCGATACTACTTGTACATCTCGTCCGTCACTGAAAGCGTTGCCGATACTACTTGTACATCTCGTCCGTCACTAAAAGCGTTGCAAGTATCTACTTGTACATCTCGTCCGTCACTAAAAGCGTTGCCGATACTACTTGTACATCTCGTCCGTCACTGACTTAAAGCGTTGCCGATACTACCTGCACATCTTGTCCGTCACTAAAAGCGTTGCCGATACCACTTGTACATCTCGCCCGTCACTAAAAGCGTTGCCGATACTACTTGTACATCTTGTCCGTCACTAAAAGCGTTGCCGATACTACTTGTACATCTCGTCCGTCACTAAAAGCGTTGCCGATACTACTTGTACATCTCGTCCGTCACTAAAAGCGTTGCCGATACTACTTGTACATCTCGTCCGTCACTAAAAGCGTTGCCGATACTACTTGTACATCTTGTCCGTCACTAAAAGCGTTGCCGATACTACCTGTACATCTCGCCCGTCACTAAAAGCGTTGCCGATACTACTTGTACATCTCGTCCGTCACTAAAAGCGTTGCCGATACTACTTGTACATCTCGCCCGTCACTAAAAGCGTTGCCGATACTACTTGTACATCTCGTCCGTCACTTTTAAAAGCGTTGCAAGTATCTACTTGTACATCAGTCTCGTCCATTACTGAAAGGTAATCCCATCCGTTACTGAAAGCGTTAAACTGGCACTGACTTGTATAAACACACACATGTAGTACTGATCTGAGTTATTACCACTGGTACGTATCACTATGCAGTTGAATGGTTCGTAGCTTTCAGAACACACACGTACACAGCAGTCAGAACGGAATGGAACCGAATAAAGTGAGCGGTACAGTGAAGCGTTTCTCGTTTCACAGCCTGTCAGATCGTCGGAGAGACATGACGAGTCCAGGTTTCACTGTCAATGACCACAGACTACACTCTGATAACCAACCACCCGTGTGCAGACTGACTGACTCAACAACAGTGCAGGCACCAGTATTTGTGAAGCGTTTCTCATTTCGTAGCCTGTTAATTTGTCCCGCCAGACACATGACCACTTTCGATGCCGACATCAGCGGAGAGACTTCGCCAGAACTACTAGTAACTTGACCTCAGTCCTCAGCTCAGTGTGTGCAGGGGGGGGGGGGGGGGGGGGGGGGGGAGTAGAGTCGGCTGTGATCACCACGACTGGCCACTCACTGACTGGTCAGCTGGGTGGACTGAAGGCACAGGAGGTGTCAGTGTCAGCACGTGCAGACAGCTGCAGCACTGAAGACAAAAAGAGACGTACATTTATCACAGGCATGGTGTTCCTCACAGTTCGCACAAGTACTGACGCGCGCGCGCCGAAGCACTCGCGCTCATACATGCCCCCCCCCCCCCCCCCCTTCCCCCCCCCCCACACACACACTGCGAGCGCACAGACACACACACCAACACAAAGCACAAACCCCGACCTCAGTACGCACAAGCATACCCAAACACACAAGCACACATCACTGAGGGCGCGCGCCCCCTCCCTCCTCACCCACCCCCTCCCCGATCACAAGCATAAACATCTGTACCCCACTCCTCCACACACACACACACACACACACACACACACACGAACACACCGTGGCACACACCAACACACACATACACACACTACACACATGCACACACACACACACACACTACACACATGCACACACACACACACACACACACACACACACACGAACACACACACACACGAACACACACATACACACTACACACATAACCCCCCCCCAAAAAAAAAAAAAAACCAAAAAAACACAGCACACACTGATCCTACGCAGATGCAAGCAGTGACTCGTTTCTGTCGTCGGAAGGAGGGATAAGAAAAAACCCAAACAAACAAAAAAACAAAAAACAAAACAAAACAAACCAACAACAAAAAACAAATAATAAAACAGTGGAAAAGTCAAAGAGCCTATTTTCGAACCTCCGTTTTGACTGTGTGTACCTAATGTGGGCGAGCCTTCAGGGCCCGGATTGGCCTCACCAGTCTAGAGATCAGGTTGGGTTCAATAGACAATAGGTCATATGACCGGAAGAACATAAAATCAATAGGTCATTTTGAAAATCAATAGGTCAAATATCACCCGGTTAATGCAAAAGTGGGAACGCCAATTCTTCTCGCCGAAGCTCGCGAAAGGCACCGATAAAGATTCGTTTCGGATTTCGTTTCGTCACGGATCCGTATTTTAATAAACCAGTTTATAGTCATTTCCTGTAGGAGCAGACGACAAAGCGATCGCGATCGTTAAAGAGAGAGAGAGAGAGAGAGAGAGAGAGAGAGAGAGAGATGGTTACTTTGGTTGACCGACTGGTCATAAAAACAATAAGTCATGTGACCTGGCAACTTGAAAAACAATAGGTCATTTCAAAATTAAATGCGTCAATGACCGATGACCGATGTCGAACCTGATCCCTGCTGTCAGTCACCTCCGGACCCACAGCCACCGACAATCTATCCACGTTTCCGGAATGAGGGGGTACATGAAACTCTTCTTGCCTTGCCTTGCCTTGCCTTGCCTTGCCTGTCTCTGTCTCTCTCTCTCCCTTCTGTCTCTCCCTCTCTCTGTCTTTCACATAATGTGTCTATCTGTCCATATCCCTATTACCCGTCGCCTTATTTGCTGTATTTTTATGTCTCTTACATCTGTGTTTAAAATTTTATCGTTACTTTTCTGTGTTAATTTCACTTGAATCATTCATGTGTAGCATTCATGCTAGGGTTTTGTTGTTGTTTTTCCCTTGGTGTGTGTGTGTGTTAGTGTGTGTGTGTGTGTGTGTGTGCGTGTGTGCGTGTGTGTGTTACTCGCTTCCGTTCCGTACAGATGTGAGCGATGTTGTGTCTCTCAGTTTGACGCTGTGTTATACTCGTACATTATACATGTATTAAGTATTCAGTATAACTACATTTATATGCGTACATGTTTGTGTGTCTCTTAGAACAACGGCAGATGTGTAAGTCGGCCAAAGTGCTAATATCTTCACCGTTGGAAAATAAAGATTCATTCATTCATTCATTCCTTCATTCTCTTTCTTGAAGCCATAGTCATCTTCGAATCCGAAGGACGAACATCACCTATGTATATGATACGTCTGCAGTCACCAGTGTGTGTGACGGGCCATCAAATTCATCCTTCGAAGGCCCTGAGGTACATCATTCTCCCAGTCGTGACCACTGACCAGTAACAGTGCACAGGATCAATATGTAAGCACAGGGGGGTGGGGTGGGGGGCGTAGGGGGGGGGGTACCCGTTATGCCGCCGTCCCGCTATTCGATGATTTTTCACAGGGGGTCACGTTTTTCTCTCTATGTCTTTCTTTCTTTCCGTTACACGACTGACCATACCAACATCGACTTGCCCATCACTCTGTCGTGGCTGATGCATTAGTGCTGGGTATTTTCCCGGCCTGTCTCCATAACCCACCGAACACTGACAATGGACTACAGGATCTTCAACGTGCGTATTTCATCTGCTTGCGTATTCACGCAAAGGAGGGTTCAGGCACTAGCAGGTCTGCACATATGTTGACCTGGGAGATCGGAAAATATCTCACCCCTTTACCCTCCAGGCGCCCCCCGTTACCGAGATTCGAACCCGGGCCCCTCGATGCCCCAGCAGTGGCCATTGACCAGGTGACAGTGCAAAGGGGTCAGTATGTAAGCACAGGACCACGCTTCAACTCTGTGTCTGCATCCACTTCCCTGACGTCCACTGACAACTGGGGGAAACATCTACATTCACCACTTCATCATCTCTGTGTCGTTGTGTGTGTGTGTGTGTGTGTGTGTGTGTGTGTGTGTGTGCGCGCGCGCGCAATATGTGTGTGTGTGCGCGTGTGCGCGCGCAGTGTGTGTGTGTGTGTGTGTGTGTGTGTGCGTGCGTACGCGCAATGTGTGTGTGTGTGTGTGTGCGTGCGTGCGCGCAGTATGTGTGTGTGTGTGTGTGCGTGCGTACGCGCAATGTGTGTGTGTGTGTGTGTGCGCGTGCGCGCGCGCAGTATGTGTGTGTGTGTGTGTGTGTGCATGTGCAGTATGTGTGTGTGTGTGTGCGAGTGCGTGTGTGTGCGTGCGCGTGTGTGTGTGAGTGTGCAGTGTGTTGTGTGTGTGCGTTTGTGTGTGCGTGTGTTCATGCGTGTGCGTGTGCGCGCGGGTGTATGTGTGTGCGTGCGTGCGTGCGCGCGCGTGTGTTTGTGTGTGTATGCGAGCGCGCATGTGTATATATGTGTGTGTGTGTGTGTGTGTGTGTGTGTGTGTGTGTGTCTCTCTCTCTCTCTCTCTCTGTCTCACTCTGTGTCACGAGGGCTGAAGACAAAGTACAGCCCTGTGTCTGATCGATATACAACACATGTTGCTGTCGGACTCGGAAAGAAAGCCGGGGGGTGAACAAAAGTTTTTGTTTCCCGTTTGCCTTCCGGCACACATACACAGGCACCGACACACACTTGGGACACACACACACACACACACACACACACACACACCTTCAGTTTTAAGGAGGCGTCAAAGTATGAGGACGGATCCACACACACGCCACATACACAGACACACACATATACTGACGCGCGCGTGCGTGCGCGCACACACTCACACACACACAAAGACACACACACAGACACACACACACACACACACACACACACACAAAGACACGCGCGCACACACACACACACACACACACGCCAGCATACACTACACCCCACCCTCCCTCCCCTTCCAACACACCACCCCTACCCTGTGTGCCGACAGAAATCCATCATCCTCACGTCACAAGAGGCCGCTTGATGAACGAGTACACAGGTAACAACAGCTCCCTCCTCACTCACCACGCCCCCTCCCACACCCCGACACGGCCCCTCCGAGTCTACACAGACTGGCTCCACCTTGTGTCTCGTGCCCGTCAGTCGTACATGTATGTCATGTAGTTTCTCTCGATATATATTCATACTTCACTGACACGCAAAAACAACCAACCAACATGACCCAGCAAGCAGTATCAGTAGCTCAAGGGGGCGTCACTGCGTTCGGTCAAATCCATACACGCTACACACACACCACATCTGCCAAGCAGACGCCTGACCAGCAGCGAAACCCAACGCACTTAGTCAGGCCCTGAGGGGAAAAAAAAAGAGATAAATACATAAAAATACTACTTCAGTACTACTACTACTACTACAACTACTACTATTTATAAGGCACAAAATCTTGATGAAGTCAACGCTAAGCGCGCGCGCGCGCGCGCACACACACACACACGCCCATACCCTCCACCCTCAACCTCACACACATTTTTACAAATATATACATGCACACCCGCACGTTCCAATATTCCGTTGCTCCCACAGTGTAGACATGCATACACACATATGCCTCATCCTCTACACACACACACACACACGCGCGCGCGCGCACACACACACACACACACACACACACACACACAAGCACGTCAAAATAGTTTCCTCAGCTGACACCAAGAATCACGAACAGTGTGTCCACTGTTGTCACACTGAACCACAAAAACCTTACCGGACTTTGCAGAGCGATAGCATTTCAGGCATCCACTGACTGACATCGACACAGCACTGACTTGCACTTAGTAAAACAGAAGAAAAACCGACAGGCACACTGAGTTGAGACTTTTAGAGCCACGTGCTGAAAGTTACAGACCTGTCACACACACACACACACACACACGCACAAATACACACATAGACAAAAATACACGCACACGCACAAACACACACACACACACAAGCACACGCACACGCGCGCGCACACACACATAAACACACACACGAACAAGCACACACACACACACACACAGACTGCAGTACAAAACGCCAAGTACACATCAGCACAGTGTACGCACACGCATACTAACGCGCGCGCGGCGGCGCGTACGTATTCAAGTACTCGCATTAAAATGCACGGAATCACGGATTCACACACTCACATAAACACACACACACACACACACACATTGAAGCATTCAAGTACTCGCATTAAAATGCACGGAATCACGGATTCACACACTCACATAAACACACACACACACACACACACATGCACGCACGCATACAAGCCAACACACACACACACACACACACACACACACACACACACACACACACACACACACACACACACATTCAAGCATTCAAGTACTCGCATTAAAATGCACGCAATCATGGATTCACACACTCACATAAACACACACACACACACACACACACACACACAACACACATACACATGCACGCACGCATACAAGCCAATACACACACACACACACACACACACATACATCCACCCCACTTCCCCATCCACACACACACACACACACACACACACACACACACACACTGACGACTCCATCTCACCTGCACACACTGCACCGCACATAGCGTGAAACTGCCACCATAGCCGCTACCGTCTCCTTTTGCCACTGTCACGACAGCTGGGATGGCTTGAAACACAAGTAGGTAACTCCCTTCCCCTGCTCTCACGGGGCGATATGGCGCACGACACACAGCAGACAGTTACTGTTCAACACACAGGAGTTTATAGGTCCATGGGACAACCGAATTGCCCTCTAGCGTAGCAGAAGCCACCAAACATAATGCCCTCGAGGTCAGTTGCTCGTATTCACCGCTGTAGATTTCCTGACAGCTGGCTTGGGGAAAAAAAAAGCAGTCGTTCTTTTTCCCCCCTTGTTGTGTGACTGAATGAAGCGCCACGTCTACTCAGTGGTGTGTGTGTGTGGTGGATATGTGAGAGTGTGTGTGTGTGTGTGTGTGTGCGGCGTGTGTCGGTGTGGCAGTGGTTGTCGTGGTAGTGGTGGTGGTGGTGGTGATAGCTGCAGTGTGCGTGCTTCATGTCACCTGTCGCGGGATAGAGGGTTTTCCCCGGCAAAACACACACACACACACACACACACACACACACACACACAACGCAAGCAAGTTCTCGCTGATAGGGATACATAACCCACTGACTTGTACTTGAGTTTCACACACACACACACACACACACACACACACATACGAATACGCGCGCACGCACTGGCACGTACACACACACATACGCATGCACACACATATACATATAAAGAATTATTATAGAGAATAACATAATATGGAATATACATAATTACAGCCAAGGCTGACGAAATTTGTTCACGAATGTTTCTTTTCATAATATGCTCATGTTTATGTTTAAACGTGTCTTTTCAACCTTAAGGTTTTATGACAAAAAATATTCTGTTCCATACACAAACGCATGCAAGCACTCTGATGTTCATCCTTCGGATTAGAAGATGACCATGGCTTCAAGAATCAAATGGAAGATCGGTGGCCGTGTGGGTCCGGAGGTGACTGATGAGGCCAGTCCTGGCCCTGAAGGTCGCCCACAAGTGGGAAACAGGTGAGTGAGTGCGGTTGTGGCAGTGGATACTATTCGGGCCTTGCGCACAGCACGCTTTCGTTGTGCCTCGGCGATGCGCCTGGCTTCAGCTGCACGGGATCCTGTGGTGACCTTGCTGTGCCAATCCGTCCGGACAGTCCAGAACAAGCGTCTCCCACGTGTTGATGTTGACGCCCAGGTCTTTGAAGGACTTTGAGGCAGTCTCTGTAGCGTTTCTTCTGCCCTCCAGCTGAGCGCTTGCCCTGACACAGTTCTCCGTACAGCAGCTGCTTAGGCAGTCGACTGTCTGGCATTCTGACCACATGTCCAGCCCACCTGGCCTGGGCTTTCTGCGGGAGGGTGTAGACGCTGCAGAGGCCAGCTCGTTCCAGGACTTCCGTGTCGGGAACTTGAACTTTGTCCTGCCTCCTGATGTGGAGGAGTCTGCGGATACAGCTCAGGTGGATGTGATTGAGCTGTTTGGCGTGTCTGTTGTAGACAGTGCAGGTCTTGCTGGCGAAAAGGGAGGTGGTATGGATCACTGCACAGTAGACTTTCAGCTTGGTGGTTGAGCTGAGTCCTCTCCACTCCCAGACGTTCTCATGGAGTCTCCCAAAGGCGGTACTTTGGCAATTCTGCTGTTGACCTCAGCGTCTATTTTCACTGCGCGAGAGAGCGTGCTGCTCAGGTAGGTGAAGTTGTCGACTGCCTGGAGGTTCTGCTTGCCTGCCCCAGGTAGAAATCAACGAGGACCTAGACATCCTCCCCACAGAAGAGAAAGTCAGGAAGGCAGTGAAGCAACTGTCTGTGGCAAAGCTCCAAGATCAGATGCAACCCCTGCTGAGGCCCTACCATGATACAAAAGCTGACTGAACTCTTCCAGTCCATGTGGAACGAGGGACAGATCCCACAACAGCTGAAAGTTGCCAGTATAGTCCACATCTACAAGAGGAAAGGCAGCCACCAGTCTTGTGACAACCACCGAGGCATCTTCCATTGCTGGGAAGATTCTTACCCGTGTCCTGCTCAACCACCCTCTCCAACATCTTGAGCATGGTTCAATTCCGGATTTCCAAAAGCTGCTCCCGTTTTGCCATTATCAAGAACCGAATCACCTGTATACATTTTAAAAAAAAATATTATTACTATTTCTATATTTATTTTCCATAATCATGAGAGCATGCAGAGCTCTTTAATATATTAGTCGATTTATTTTTCGAGATTTGTGTAGTCTATAACAAAGTTGGGTTTTCTCAATTCCCACGATGGTGTGGTTGAGAATGGCGGTTCTCTCTCTCCCTCTCTTTCTCGATGCACACTTCCACTGTCCATTCCTTGGCAACTTCGAACACAGTTACGTTAGCACAGTTAGCATTGTTTCGGGGTTAGTCACTGATCTTGTTCTGTGTGTTATGGTTGCCGTTGTGAGGCCACACATTGAACTAGCGGGTATCAAGTTTCCCCCACCGATCCTCCCCCTTCCTCCCACTCCAAATCTCGCCACCTGGGACCCCCCCTCCCACCCCAAATCTCGCCACCTGGGACAGAGAGAGAGAGAGAAAGAGAGATCAGAGAGAGAGGCAGCAATGTAGTTTTGTGGTGCTTGGGATAATCAAAACAGAGCGGTGGTTCACGCCGAAGAGAGAGAGAGAGAGAGTCAGACCCAATGATAAGGATTTCAGCCTTGCTTTTATTTCCCATCTGTCCTAACCAATCTACATTCACTACATTTTGTACACAAATATACCTACATGGAGGAGGGGGATGGTGAAAGGAGAAAAACAACCCCGTGCAAATGAATATGCATGTCGAAGAAGGTACACACACACACACACACGCGCGCGCGCACATACACACACACACACACACTCCCTCACTTACACATGATACGTATTTATATAACATACACAGACACGCTCACACAGAGATGACATGTGGACGGGAGAGATAGGGGTGAAAAAGAGAGAGTGCGGAATGGAATTATCAGTCATAAATATTACTGATGAAAAAATATATGTCCAGACAGAGGACGCCAATGCTAGCACCGGGGAGGACGCTGCCGATGCCAGCACCCAGGACGCCACTGCCAGTCAGTTCGAGAAAGATGGAGCCACCGACGGCGACATGCGAGATATTCCTATCAAAGTCAGACTACTTAAACTAGAAATCATGTGGATTTCAGGAAGTGTAACATAGCTTTGTGTTGGGCAGACGAGAATGGTTTCACCTTTTCGTCCTCCAAAACTGAGTGTATTCATTTTCACAACTTTCGCCAGTTCTATCCGGACCCTGAAATCCGTCTGGGAAAATCCACCATCCCGGCGGTCAAGGAAGCCAAATTGTTAGGGGTCGTTTTTGATCAGAAGCTGAACTTCCTCAGCCATATCAAACAGCTGAAAATGTCTTGTCAAAAAGCCCTGAACATCATGTGGTGGCACACACAGACTGGGGTGCTGATAGAACTCTCTTGCACCTCTACAGAGCCCTGGTCCGGTCCAAACTGGACTACGAAAGTGTAGTATACGGCTCGGCCAGACCGTCTTACCTGAAACTGCTGGACCCTATACACCACCAAGGGCTCCGTCTCAGTTTAGGTGCTTTCCGCACCACCCCTGTGCACAGCCTGTATGCAGAGGCGGGGGAACCGCCTCTCTCCAACCGCAGATTGAAGCTGACCCTAAATTATTACTTGAAACTGTTTTCTGAACCTACAAACCCTGCTTACGACGCTGTATTCAACAACCCTTTCGACAAGAAATTTAAAGACAACCCAAACTGCATCCCTCCTCTTGGACTCCGCATTCAGCCGCACATAGAAAATGCCGATCTGGATGTCGGTGGCATCTCAGATTTCTCCAAGTTCCCCTGTGGACCTTTAGAACACCTGAGGTCCGATTCGATCTGGCCTCGTACCGTCAAGACTCCACCAGTTCTCTGGCCTACAGAACTTACTTTTCAGAACTCTGCCACAAATTTCCCACTTTTCAAAGAATCTTCACTGACGGTTCCAAGTCAGAGGACGGAGTCGCTGCATCTGCGTTCTGTACCGCCTTTCCTGACCAGCCGTCAACAGAACACATTCTGTCTGACAGCTCAGTGTACACTGCGGAACTGACCGCACTGGTTCTGGCGGTAAAAATGGTTCTCTCTTCGAAACAAAAGATTCATATGATCTTTTCCGACTCCTTGTCAGCCCTGGAGGCGATCGCCTGCAGGAACATCACTCATCCCAAACTGCTGGAATTTTATGAAGCTTTTACTCTCGCAACGAAGAAAGGATACGAGGTTGTGTTGGCCTGGGTTCCCGGACATGTTGGCATTCGTGGTAACGAAAAGGCAGACCTGCTGGCCAGGAACGCTGCAAAGAGAGAATTATCCAGATCCTTTGTACTATACACAGACATGAAGCAGAAGGTGAACACTTATGTTAAGGATCTTTGGCAAGAGGAGTGAAACACCCAGACGGACAACAAGCTCTTTCAGATCCGTCCAGACCTAAAAGAGACCCGCCCTTCAGGGGTGAAGAACAGAAAGGAGTCTGTTCTGTGCAGACTGCATGCGCGGCACACTTTTTTTTTTATACTCATTCTTACTTGTTGAAGGGGGAAGAGGCCCCTCGATGTCTTCCCTGTGATGAGCCTCTCACCGTGAAACACGTGCTCATTGACTGTTGGGATCTGCACGACGTTAGACACTGACATTAAACGGCGGTGATGTCCCTCCGTGGGCGCTGATGGACTTCTTAAAAGAAGTGAACATTTTAAACCAGATTTGAAAGTTTAAACTATGGAAGTTTTTTTTTTAAGTTTGGAGTGGAAAATTTGAAGGGGTGACTCGTTTTAATTGTTTGTTTTTACCCTTGTAGTAATTAACGCGGCGATAGCCTTGAGATGGCCTTAGTGGTCGGAGAGGCTCTAAGCACCATAATTTCATTTCATTTCATTTCAACATAGCTTTGACTCATTTGAAGATTATGTCAGCAGTCAGCATTGGAAGAACCACCACAAAGACAGGCTTTGCAGATGACCTAAAATGTCTGGCACGCAGCGAGCAAGAACACGTCATTTAAATATTTGTAACTTAAAAAATGAAACTTGGTTAAAACATCACCTGAATCTTTTGTAAACAAATTTCTAGGATTTTGTGTTATCTTTTGTGGATTCTAAAAATGGAAGAGAATGGTGGGAGATTACAATGTAGATGAAAATGTTAGGAATTTAAATCCCAAAGAATCGAGCAGATTAACCTGTTTTCAGATTTCTTCAAACTACGCATATTTATTTTGGTAAAATAAAAGAAGTTGAAATGTTAGGTAATTATAGGTGTCATTTTTGGCTCTTTTCTCCTTAAAACTGTCAAAAACTGAAAGTAAGAGCGTTTAACTATTGAAATTTATCAGTCATAAATGTTACTGACAAAAAAATGAATGTCTTCGGGGACAGAGGACGCCTACACCAGCATCGCGGAGGACGCTGCCGATGCCAGCACCCAGGACGCCACAGCCAGTGGGTTCCAGACAGATGGGGCCATCGGCACCGACAGGTGAGATATTCCTATCAAAATTGGACTGTACTTTGACTAAAAATCTTGTGGATTTCAGTAAGTGTAACATAGCTTTGACTAACTTGAGTGACTCGCGAGCAGTCAGCATTGGAAGAACCACCACCACAAACACAGACTTTGCAGATGACCTTAAATGTCTGGCAGGCAGTGAGCAAGAACTCATCGTACAAGTGTGTGTAACTAATTTAGAAAATGAAACTGGGACAAAGCATGACCTGAATCTTTTGTAAACAAAATTTGAGGATTTTGACCCAACTTGGCAGATTCTATATATGGAATAGAATGGTGGGAGATTACAGTATAGTTGAAAATGTTAAGAATTTTTTTTGTAAGATTTTTTCAACCAATGGATATTTATCTTCGCAAAATAAAAGGAATTAAATTGTGAAGTAATATTGATAGGTATAATTTTTTGGCAGGTTTTTCCATGAAACTGTCAAAAATGAAATTAAGTGGGTTTGACTATTGAAGTGAAGTATGTGTCATAAATGTTACTGATGAAAAAATGTATGTCCAGAGGGACAGAGGTCGTCGACACGACACCGCCACTGCCAGTGGGTTCGAGACAGATGGAGCCTCCGACGCCGACAGGTGAGGCATTACTATCTAAATGAGACTATACTTTTAAACCAGAAATGATGTGGATTTCAGGAAGTGTAACATAGCTTTGACTCACTTGAAAATTAATCAGTCAGCATGGGAAGAACTAGCACAAACGTAGGCTCTGCAGATGACATTAAATTTCTGGCAGGTAGCCAACAGGAACTCGTGATACAAGTGTCTGCAATCCATTAAAAAAATGAAACATGCATACTTACATTCTTAAAACGCTGAATCAGAAGGAAATGTCCTGATGATGAACAGCAAGAAATAAGTCGCCAAATACAGAAATGGGTGCTAAGGACAGTGATACAGACCTGTGAACTCCTTACTGAGCTATGTTAGTGACCAGTTCGCCATGGAATGCAACTGGTGTGATGGAGACATTTGCAATTTTGTGATGCTTGCAACCTCTGTGGGATGAATATCAAAAGTGAATGATGTCTCTAGAGAAAACAAATATATTAGGAAATGTCAAAAATGAACGCTAGCAAATGCAATGATACATGCCAACTGTTACTAAAAGACATAAAAATGATGCACTAGTTGTCAAAATGATCCAATATGCAGCACTATGTGCCAATAATATTTTAGCATAACTTGTTTTGTAAACTCAACCATTGGCTTCATTTGATATGTTTTTACTTGAAAAAAAGCCCCCTCTCCCTTTCCCAAGATCCCAGAAAGCCCTGACACCATGTTTAAATACTTTGATTGACAGTCTTAAATGTATCTGGCCATTTGTATGTGGTCATGTTATCAGGGATCAGGGATCTGTGATGTCAACAAGCATGCCGCAGGACTTCAAGAGGCCTCTGAAAAAGCTAAGTTGACCCTCCCTTATCTCTCCATTATCTTTCTGTCTTGTCTGTCCCAGTGTGTGTGTGTCCGTCCATTTGTCTGTCTCTCCCTGGATGGTTGCCCTGAGTGGATGTGTGCACCGAGTTCAGCATGGTGTTGAGCTTAACCCTAACCCTCTAACCATCACTAACAACCTAACCCTGACCCTTCCTAACCCTAACACACTGCACAGTATGGATGCCGTGTGTGTGTGTGTGTGTGTGTGTGTGTGTGTGTGTGTGTGGATTGTGAAGAACAAATAACTGCGGCGCGAATGCCTTGAGTTTCCTTGTTTTCAGGCAGACCATTGAGGTACAGCGCCATGACTGGGGTCATAACCAGAGCTGAGCAGGACACCACCAGCAGGATCCAGGATCATGGGGCCACCACTGCTTTAGGGTTTAACCCGAAGCTTTATAATAACAAATACAGAACACATTTTAACGATTAGATTTTTTTTAAAAGTGTATCACAAGTGAATCTTGAAGGCCTTTCCTCTCTTGTTTTATATTGTGGTTGTTCTAGTATGATTTTGTGTGTGCAGATATCCATTTGTCCAGAAAATATATTTTAGTGCAAATTACCTGACTAATGTTTGTAATGAACAAGTTGAAAATGTGACAAAAAACAAAACACTGATTTCAAAACAACAGCATGTCACTAAAAATACATAAAATGGGAAAACATCACGTGTTTTGTATTCTTTATTCATTTCACTTTCAGAAAATATATACTTTTATGGGTCTTTCTCCAATAACAAAGAGCACAGAATTTTTTGAAAATTTATACCCATTTTTTGTGAAAAAAACCCTGGCAAATAGATTTCACTTAAATCTTATTTTCCTGGCTACGAAAGGGTTAACATCATCATTGTCATTATCATCATCATCATGAAAAACATTGTTTTAACTGACATTATCATCGTTGTCGTCGTCATAATCACTAACCACCACCACCACCACCATCGTCAACGTCAACGTCGTCGTCGTCGTCGTCGTCTTTATCATCTTGAGTACGTGACCGACAACACTAACTACATGGTCCCCTTTGTCACAACGGGAAGGGTGCAGAGTGGTTCAGACTCTTTTCTGCCAATACAGTGTCTGTGAGGGTGTGGGTTCGAATCCCCCGTCTCACCCCGGTCTCCCAAGTTTGACTGGAAGATCAAACTGAGCGTCTGGTCTTTCGGATGAGACGATGACGGGCGCAATAGCCCAATGGTTAAAGCGTTGGACTTTCAGTCTGAGGGTCCCGGGTTCGAATCACGGTGACAGCGCCTGGTGGGTAAAAGGGTGGAGATTTTTACGATCTCCCAGGTCAACATATGTGCAGACCTGCTAGTGCTTGAACCCCCTTCGTGTGTATACGCAAGCAGAAGATCAAAACACGCACTTTAAGGATCCTGTAATCCATATCAGCGTTCGGTGGGTTATGGAAACCAGAACATACCCAGCATGCATACCCCCGAAAGCGGAGTATGACTGCCTACTTTGCGGGTTAAAAACGGTCATACTCGTAAAAGCCCACTCGCGCATATACGAGTCAACGTGGGAGTTGCAGCCCACGAACGCAGGAGGAGACCTGTGTGCAGCACGCACTTGGCGCGCCGAGAAGGAACCCGTGGTAGACATAAGTGTTTCCTCTGGCAACATTCTGTCGACAAAATCCACTGAAGGTACATAGATATATGTGTGCTCTCAAGGCGCAATGCCGAGATGATGTTCCTGCCTCACAGACGTGGTGTAGCGTGTATGGATTTGTCCCGAACGCAGTGACGCCTCTTTGGGAAACGGAAATTGAATCTGTCAGAGCAAAAACTACTACTACCACGACGACAAACCGGCTGACTGTGCCAGCAGTGGCAACAGTGGAGTGGAGTGATGGTCTAGAGGTAACGCGTCCGCCTAGGAAGCGAGAGAATCTGAGCGCGCTGGCTCGAATCACGGCTCAGCCGCCGATATTTTCTCCCCCTCCACTAGACCTTGAGTGGTGTAGTGGTCTAGACGCTAGTTATTCGGATGAGACGATAAACCGAGGTCCCGTGTGCAGCATGCACTTAGCGCACGTAAAAGAACCCACGGCAACAAAAGGGTTGTTCCTGGCAAAATTCTGTAGAAAAATCCACTTTGATAGGAAAAAGAAATAAAACTGCACGCAGGAACAAATACAGAAAAATGGGTGGCGCTGTATTGTAGCGACGCGCTCTCCCTGGGCAGCCCGAATTTCAGACGGAGAAATCTGTTGTGAGAAAAAGAAATACAAATACAGACATTGCACGATGAGCCAATGGAACGGAAATAGATTATGACCTCACCTGTCGCTCAGTGGTAATATTCATGCACAAAATTCATACTGTGCTCCCCTCACACTGATAATGACCCAGCGCAAAGCCGCGTCTTTCTTTTTCTTTATTTCTGTCTTTCTTTCTTTCAAGCTATTCATTCAGCGATGAGCAACTGGGACAGGAATAGATTACGAACAATGAGAGTTAAAAACCCGCCTTTCCCAAAACTTCCCTGGTGATTTACACACACACACACACACACACACACACACACACACACACACACACGGGTATATTCTATACAAAATGGATACTTAATTCTTTCTCACACCTGTGCCATAATCACTGAAAGCATTTCAGAACATTTTTCTGGTTTTCAACTGCATTGCTCTTTTTTGGGGGAATAAGTTATATTGAAACGGAGATGAATTATTTATTCTACTGCTGTTTGTCATCAGCTAGGTCATGCAGAAGAGACATGGGTTTATAGATAATTTTCTGGGAATGGATCGCACAGAACAGGACAGCAAATCGAAATAATGCAGTTATTCTTTTCTTTTTGATCTTCACACAGACAGGTTAAAAATATCGACGGAAACTCATCTGATATCGATCACGATCACGATTAGTGTTTGTAACCCCCCCCCCAAAAAAAAAAACCCCTCAAAAAAAAAAAAAAAGAAAAAAAAAAAGAAAAAAAAAAAGTCGGATGACATTTCACACATCAAAATCGATTCGGAGATCGTATTCACATTTTCAGGACAACTCAAACGGTCTGTAAAAGGAAAAGATGTCACAATCTGAACATGTCCATACCACATTAGCTACCGACCATCAATAGGTCTCTGACCAAAACAATCTGGGAAGAATGCATTCATAATTTGTGCTTCCAGTTTCAACCATGCAAATCCAAACTAGTTTGGAGCAGTATCAGTAGCTCAAGGCGTCACTGCGTTCGGACAAATCCATATACGCTACACCACATCTGCCAAGCAGATGCCTGACCAGCAGCGAAACTCAACGCGCTTAGTCAGGCCTTGAGAAAAAAAAAAACAAGAAAAAAAACCCAACAAAATAAACTAAAATAACCACACACACACAAAAAATAAAAATAAAAATAAAAATAAAATAAAAAAAATTGATAAATACATAAAAGAGAACTACTACTACTAATATTTAGTTTGGAACAACAAACTCTCGAACTGCCGAAAGCCATGCATGATTATTTACCACCCGAGTTAAGCCACGTCGATAGAGTTAATAAAGAAAGTGGGTGGACAGGCGCAAAAGCCGAATGGTTAAAACGTTGGACTTTCAATCTGAGGGTCCCGGGTTCGAATCTCGGTGACGGCGCCTAGTGGGTAAAGGGTGGAGATTTTTCCGATCCCCCAGTTCAACATATGTGCAGACCTGCTAGTGCCTGAACCCGTTTCGTGTGCATACGCACGCAGACGGAAGATCAAATACGCACGTTAAAGATCCTGTAATCCATCTCAACGTTCGGTGGATTACGGAAACAAGAACATACACAGTATGCACACCCCCGAAAACGGAGTATGGCTGCCTACACGGCGGGGTAAATAAACAAAATGGTCATAACCGTAAAATATTTCATGTATGTCTGAGTGTGTATGTGTGCGTGCCTGAAATCTGATTGAATGACACAGGAAACGAATGATAAGCGCCCAGTGGCAGCCGTCAGTCGGTTCTACCCACGTAGGCAGCCTGTTGTGCAAATCAGCCCGTGTTTGTAGAGGGTTTAGAGCTTGGTCTCCGACCGAGGATAGGCGCTGTATAAGTATCCATGTCAATCAATCAAAATCAAAATGGAGTGGGGAGACACGGTTTTGGTGAAGGAGACTGACAGATGTATATATACAATCCAACCAACCAAGATGCCCGTCAGACCGGCTTGCACAAACGATTTCAGCAATGCTATGTTTCCCTAGCTGTCTCTGAGATTTCCCATGGTCTCCAGGACTTGTGTTAGAAAAGCATAAGATGAATAGATAAGCGGTAAGCGGGTTCTGCTGCGCGGACGAAAGTGCCGGAGAAGCGTAGTATTAATTAACTCTCTCCATACGAACGGCGAAAGAGACGACGTTAACAGCGTTTCACCCCAATCACCATCATCAAAGTATTGCAAGCGGAAGGCTCTTATACTGAAGAGGTGAATGTTGACAAAGAATACCACAATTCTGACGACGGAAGCTAAAGGTTGGGTCATTCAGACACCCACTAGACATCCGAGGGGTCTGTGTAGAGGAGAAGAGAGGACTGGCCGTACTGAGTGAGTTAAACAGGCTCATCCCTGTTATCGCATCCTTGACAAGGTGATAATGACGTGACCCAGTTGAGAGTCTCAGACTCAAATATAGTGTGTTGTTCGTGCCATCTCCTCTTATTTATTTTTTCTTTATTTAATTTTCCTGCTCTTATCTGACATTCGCTTTTCTTCGAGTTTTTACAGGTAATAGTGTGAGAAACGCTGAATACGAAGAGCTAAAAAAAACCAACCCTTTTCTTGCAATTTTTTTAAAAGGTATTTTCCTAATTTTCTTAGACTATTGAACGAGGGCCCCCATCTGTCAGTTGTAGCATCTGTTCTCCAGGGGACTGTGTTGTTCGGAGTCTGTCGCTTTGTATTGGTCAGGGTGTGGTTCACGACAATAGACGTGTTTGATTTTAGGAAACTCCGAGGGTGTGTATGAAAATGATACGTATTTGATGTAACCAATACTCCTTCTGTGTTCATGAGCTGCAACTCCCACGAATGTATGAGTGGGGCGTTTCACATGTGTGACCCCGTTTTTACCCCAGCCATGTCGGCACCCATACTCCGTTTTCGGAGTGTGCATCATGCTGGGTATGTTCTTGTTTCCATGTCCCATCGGACACTGAAACTGATGGATTAGAGGATCTTTACTGGATCTTGAGTGTGTGTGTGTGTGTGTGTGTGTGTGTGTGTGTGTGTGTGTGTGTGTGTGTGTGTGTGTGTGTGTGTGTGTGTGTGTGGAGGGAGGAATTGTGTTTTTATTGTCCCGTGACACATATCGGTGATTGAAGACATTTTGTTAACGTATTTATGAATACATTTGAGTGTGAAATTTGAGGGTGAAATTTGAAAAAAAAAAACCCCATCTAAATACAATTGCAATTATCGCTTCTTGGCCTTTTTCGCTAAGATCAAAGTGTAGTGTGTGTGTGTGTGTGTGTGTGTGTGTGTGTGTGTGTGTGTGTGTGTGTGTGTGTGTGTGTGTGTGTGTGTGTGTGTGTGTGCGTGTGTTTGTGCTCTCTGTGTGTGTGCGTGTGTTTGTTGTCTGTGTGTGCGTGCGTGCGTGCGTGCGTGTGCACATGCCTATATGCGTGTATGTGCGCGCGCGTGTGTGTATGGTAACATGAATAACTGACCACTAGTCCATGTCCACTGTGGGGGGTCACGCTCGGGTATCACTTGCGGCCAGGCGGCAGTGGTCATGAACTCTCTGTGTCCAGTTTGAACGAGGCAGACCGTGGCGGTCCCCACAGTTCTCAGGAAACTGGGGGAGGGGAGGGGAGGGGGGAAGACAGGGGGCAGAGGGTGGGAGAGGGGGAGGGGGAAGGACAGGGGGCAGAGGGTGGGAGAGGTGGAGGGGGGAGGACAGGGGGCAGAGGGTGGGAGAGGGGGAGGGGGGAGGACAGGGGGCAGAGGGTGGGAGAGGTGGAGGGGGGGAGGACAGGGGGCAGAGGGTGGGAGAGGGGAAGGGGGGGAGGACAGGGGGCAGAGGGTGGAGGAGGGGGAGGGGGGGAGGACAGGGGGCAGAAGGTGGGTGAGGGGGACAGAGGGGGACGGAGGGGGGGGGGAGCACAGACGGAAGGGGGTGGGCTGTGGGGCCGGGTGGGGGTGGGTGGGTGGGTAGACTTGACCCATTTCTGGTTGAACGAACGGAGGGAGGGAGGGAGGGAGAATAGAAAAGGTGACTGCCTGGGCCTGAGGGGTAAGTGGGGTGTGGGGTTGGGGGACATGAATTGTTTCAGGCGGGTCTCTGGCTCTGTGTGTGTGTGTGTGTGTGTGTGTGTGTGTGTGTGTGTGTGTGTGCCCGTGTCTGTGTGTCCGTTTGTCTGTGTGTGCGTGCGTGCGTGTGTGTGTGCGTGTGTGTGTGTGTGTGTGTGTGTTTGTGTGTGTGTGTGTGTGTGTGTATCTCTATGTATGTATGTATGTATGTACATCAGTGTGTGTGCGTGTGTGTAACGTGTATCTCTCTATGTATGTATGCATGCATGTATGTATGTATGTACGTCAGTGTGTGTGTGTGTGTGTGTGTGTGTGTGTGTGTGTGTGTGAGTGTGTGTGTGTGTCCGAGTGTGTCTGTGTTTGTGTGTATCTCTCTATGTATGCATGTATGTATGTAGGTACGTCAGTGTGTGTGTGTGTGTGTGTGTGTGTGTGTGTGTGTGTGTGTGTGTGTCTGTCTGTCTGTCTGTCTGTCTGTCTGTGTGTCTGTGTCTGTGTGTATCTCTCTATGTATGCATGTATGTATGTAGGTACGTCAGTATGTGTGTGTGTGTGTGTGCGCGCGCGTGCGTGCATGTATGTATGTATGTATGTATGTACGTCAGTGTGTGTGTGTGTGTGTGTGTGTGTGTGTGTGTGTGTGTGTGACGGGGGAAACAAACCCAAAAGACGGCAAGAGAGAAAGGACTGTACTGACCGACCTGTAACATCTGTTGCTGTCACATGAAAGACACCCGGTCAACGAACACTTTGTTCTCCGCCTTCCTTCTTTAACTCACTCAGCACGGCCAGTCCTCTCTTCTCCTCTACACAGACCCCTCGGATGTCCAGTGGGTGTCTCAATGACCCAACCTTTAGTTTCCGTCGTCAGAATTGTGGT
>NC_134877.1:12579468-12601968 GCF_041734735.1 Babylonia areolata | reverse complement strand
CCTCATCCGAATGACTAGCATCCAGACCACTACTTCTTAAGGTCAAATGGAGGGGAAGGAAACCCCGGCCTGTCGAGCGTGGGATTCGAACCCATGCCCTCAGATTCTGTCACTTCTTCAACGGGCACGTTACCTACCACAGGGACATCACATCACTGTGTGTACACGATCGAACATCACCTCCAGTGCCTGGCTTGTCTGTACGGAAGTCACGCGCAGTGTCTTCACAGTCTTAATAATTAATTGCAATGTTTTTAAAAGCGAATATGTGAAATGCTTTTATTTGAGAACATATGTTTATTACTCTTGTTTAATCAAGTAATCCGCGTGTGTGGGGTGGGTGGGGGTGGGGGGTGAGGGTGGGGGGGTGCGGGTGTGTGCTGATTATCTGGTTGCGGTTTTCCGCAATTTATCTTTATTCTTATCTTATCTGTCTATTATAATCAATGTGCAGTATAGTAGGCTATGTTTATAATTATATTCAAATAATGTTTCTTAATTCTTTCTGTTTTTACATTAAAAATACTAGTTATTACCTGCAGTGTGTGGATGTATGTATGAAACGGTGTATGTGATATTTTTTACATTTGTATCTTCGTAATATTCGTAAAAGCTGTTGTTGACTTTTACAGTTATGGTCCCCATGTTGTTTACTTGTCTATGTTGTGATAATGCACCTGACCAAATTTCTCCAGTTAGAGATAATAAAGTTATTCTTATCTTATCTTATCTTGTGCTGTCTCTCTGTCCGGTCGTGGAATCCCATAAAGAAAACACAAATAGTTCCTTTCGCGGAAACAGCATTCCGAGGTCGTCTATTTTCTTTTCCTGTTTGGCCAGCCTGGATTAAAGATGGTTTATTTTTGTTTCTTAAAAGTGTCACGTCATTTTCTGAAACTAAATCGGTCGCAATGCTTTTCTCTTTCCTTCGTTTCAGTGATGGTGAGCGAATGTGTGTATATACATATTATGTGGTGTGTTTTTTTAATTTGTAGACAGTTATATCATCTACAAGTAGGTATGTGTGTGTGTGTGTGTGTGTGTGTGTGTGTGACAGAGAGAGAAAGAGAGAGGGAGAGAAAGAGAGAGAGAGGATGAATGAATAAATGTGCGTATGTGTGCTTGTCTGTGTGTGTGATTTTTTAACATTTTTACTCAGTTGATGACGAGGATGAGGATGAAAACAGTCACGAGAATCCTCTTGTGTGAAAATCCTCACACACACACACACACACACACACACACACACACCGTGGGAGACACACACACAGACACACTGACACACTGACACACACACAGACACACACATACACACACACCGTGAGAGACACACAAATAGACACAGACACACAGACACATACACACATTCACTCTCTCTCACACACACACACACTCTCTCTCTCTCTCCCTTTCACACACACACACACACTCTCTCTCTCTTTCTCTCTCTCCCTCACAGACACACACACACTCACACGCACACACACACACACACACACACACACACACACACACACCTCCGGGGACACCAACACTTTCTTTATTCACAATGTTTATTTCGGTTCCATCCTCGTCTTTTATCCACACCTACACATACACAACTACACTAAGCACTGTTACACTGGCATGCTCCCCTCCCCCCCCCTGACCCCACCCCCACCCCGCCCCCCGCACCCCCTCCCACCCCCCTGTTGTCCACAAACATTCCCTCACAACACCAACACTCAACCCCCTCCCTCTACCCCCCCCCTTCCTTCCCTCCTCCCCCCCTCCCCCCCACCACACCCCAGCAGTGAAGGAACCAACAGGGCATGTAACAATTCCCTAGTGCTCCTGTCACTACAGTCCATGGCTTGGATACGTCATCATTCGTTTTACAAGTTGAACAATGTCATACACAGTCACTATTGCATCATTGTCCCCCCAAACGCCACACCTCATGCAGATTCAAAGTCAAAATTTTACGTGCAAAAAACGTACGTTATATTCATGCCCCCCCCCCCCCCCCCCAACCCCACCCCCACCCCACCTCCTCAGCCCTCTCCCCCCCCCCAACACACCCCTCCAAATTCACACACAGACACAAGTCCACACACGCACTAGACACAGACAGGCAGGCAGACAGACAGACAGACACACACACACACACACACACATTCTGTATGCTTAAAATTCCTACTCTTGAATTTATCCGTCTTACTAGTATGACATAGTCGACTCCTTTACAGTCTGATTTAACTTGATTTAAAATGATATCTTTGGAAAACAAACAAACAAACAACCCTTTGCTGTGCTGGTGATATTCTTTGGTTAACGAAGTCACTCTGTGCGTTCAATTAAAAAAAAAAAAAAAAAAAAGGTTCTGAAGGCCCTTTACCCATTTACTTCCCTTCTTAAGTTGTGACGTAGTTGCTTCCCTTCCACTGCAAACACCGCAGTCTGAAGTGAGATTTTTTTCTTTCTTTTTTTTTCATGACAGGGTAGTGTCGTAATTTATATATAACACTTTTACAGCATTTATGGTCAGACAGACGGCAATTGAATTCACTTATTTATTTATCTATTTATTTATTCACCAACCCCCTTCCCCTAATTTCGCATTGACTCTTTCTATTAAAACACTAATGCGCTTACAGTATCATGGACACTGATACCGTGTTCGCTCAAAAGCATTGTATGTATGCTTACATCTAAATGCACACACGCACGCGTACGCACACACACAAACACACACACACACATACATACATAAACACGTGACACAAACGTGTCAGTCACGCGCTCATAAGTCAGTATGATAAAACTATGTGCGTAAAGTTCTATTACACATGCGCCAGAACACGAAGGCGTTTGCGTACGTCACGTTGAACAGACCACCCCCCTCTTCCTCACCCGGCCTCGTTCGCATGCACACACTCCACACGACATAATTATCTACTGTTACATGTAATCTCTGTCTCTCTCTCTCGCACACACACACACACACACACGAACACCAGGACACGACAACAAGATCGACGGAGCACCCCAGAAAGAAAAACAACAACAACATCACATTGCTTTGACAACACAAACACAAATATGTCAAGGGGGGGGAGTGTACGTTATCTTGCCACCCACACGAAGAGCGCAAATACCACTGTCAGTCTCGAACTCCAAACAAGATCTCTCTCTCTCTCTCCCTCCCTCTCCCCCCCCCCCAACACACACACAACAAAGAGAAAAAGGGCAAGAAAAAGGAATTTATGCTCCTCAATGTATCTCGCAACATACATACATCTTCCTAGACAGAAGTTTTACTGAGGGGAGGCGCAAAAAACGGGCATCATACATAAGCTTCTCTCATCCGGACTGTTCAAACGAGAGAGACACCACCACCACCATTTCCGGGATTCAGGCGCCAGACTTAGCGGCAGCTGGTATTTCGCTCCGTACAGGGAACTGTGTGTGAGGCTTTGAAGCCCTGATTGAGAGAGGGAAGGAGGGGGGGGGACAGAGGGAGAGAGAGAGAGAGGGGGGGGACGTGAAGGGAGATAGAGGGAGGGAGGGAGGGGAGGGAGAGAGAGAGAGAAAGGGAGGGAGAGGAAAAGCGAGAGAGAGAGGGGGATGGAGAGAGACAGAGGGAGGGGGACGAGAAGGGATACAGAGAGAGGTGGACGAGAAGACAGAGGGAGGGGGGGGGCGAGAAGGGAGAGAGAGAGGGAGGGAAGGAGGGGGTGAGAGAGAGGAGAGACAGAGGGAGGGAAGAGAGAGAGGGGGAGGGGAGGGAGAGGAAAAGTGAGAGGGAGGGAGACGGAGAGAGAAAGGAGGGAAGAGGAAAAGCGAGGGAGAGAGAGAGAGAGAGAGAGGTGGAGAGAGAGAGAGAGGGAGGGAGAGAGGGAGGAAGGGAGGGGTAGAGAGATATATATAGAGAGGGAGGGAGGAAGAGAGATAGATAGGGGAGAGAGAGAGAAGGGGGGGAGAGAGAGAGGGACAGAGGGGGAGGGAAAGAGAGGGAGGGAGGAGAGAGAGAGAGAGGGAGGGGGAGGGAAAGAGAGAGAGAGACAGAGAGAAAGGGGGAGACAGAGACAGAAAGAGAGAGAGAGAGGGGGGGGGGGGCGATGGAGGGAGGGGGAGGGAAGGAGTGAGAGAGAAGGAGGGGGTGTGCGCAAAGCGCTGTGAACCATACTAGAGGGTTGTACTGTTGTTAGGTGTTTTTTCTTTATTATGATCAGGATTATTGTCCATGAAAACAGCAGCAGCACCAAGAACAACAACAAAATCCTCTCCCTTAAAAAAAAAAGTGCACTGAAATAGAAAACCTGACCTCCAAAAGGGGTGGAAGTGAAGGTGGAAAATAAGGTCAACAAAATACTACAGGAAAGAAGAAAGGGAGATAAATGGACAGAAATAGAACAAAATAATGTAGTTCTTTAAACATGTATTAAAAAAAAAAGGAAAAAAATAGTAAGAAGAAGAAGAAGAAGAAAAGAATAAAAAAGCCTCCCTCTCTTTCTCTCTCGTTTTATTTCCTTTCATGACTTTGCATTGATGTGAATAACATTCATATAGCTTTTCAAATGTAACACTTTCAACAAACGAAGTGGGGTTTTTTTGTGTGTGTTTTTTTTTTAAAGAATAAAATCAAATACAAACCCATAAACATTTGGCAAACGGGTTTGAACCTGTCAGTACTGGGATAAAACATGTCTGAGCACACAGGGCTGAGTGACATGTCTCTCCACCAATCAGAAAGCAGGGACTTTAGTCTGATGACCACTAACGCGAAAGAACAACTCTCTCATTTCGTTCTGAAATAAATGCCTCAAAACGATCAAAATCTACATTAGCACCCCCAAAACAACAACAACAACAACAACAAAAAACAAAACAACAAAAACAGATCAACAAACAAATAAAAGAACACCTCCACAACATACGTCGAATTCATCAAGGATTGCCGACTTGAGAGCAACAAGTTCGTTCTCATCGGAGTCTTTCGTATGGGGGAGGCATGGACAAATATCGTTTCGCGATCAGTTCAGTATACTGATCTTGGCAGGCTACAACCCATGTGCCAACAACAACAACAAAAACCCAAACCTACTATGTAAGAACAAAGATGCGGAAAAAGCAAACAAGCAAGCAAGCAAGCAATTACAACAACAACAACAACGTGTTCTCCACTGGAACACACAAAGCAGACGGCTGCTAGGTAATAATGGTGGGTATCAAACAACGATATACAGCGCACGCACAAACAATGGTGATGATGGTCGTATAATTCACGCAGCCCATCAAAATAGTATCCATTGTCAGATGAAAAATCATTACCAGTATGAAAACAATTATAAGCACAACAAAAAAAAAGAAAGAAATATCATTATCACTGTCACCATCACTACCACCACCACCATCATCATCACCATCATCACAATCATTACCTACCAACATCAAAATAACTCAATTACAACTCCACACAACTCCGAACAGCAGAGAATCGTCTGAAAAGCCAAAACTTTAATCATAGAATGAATACAGGTGAACCATATCCAGACAAATCCGGTCTGTTACATAAAACAATGTCAGTGACCAAAAAGGGGAAGAAAAAATCAACAAGCAAGCTCTCTCCCACACTTACAGACCAAGGAAGGAGGGGGGGAGGGGGGGGGGAGACGAAAAAAGTCCCGGCACCAAAAACGTCAAGTAAAGGTACAAGCGGTCAGCCAGCTAACCGACTTGCCAACAACAGCAAACCAAGCAAGCAAGCATTGCCTTTATCTGTCTGTTTCAAATATTCCAACAATGAAATATGAACACAGCTTGACTTAAAAAAAGGAAAAATATGTACAAAAAGGTTTCATTCACAACGTCTGTACATGTTTATGGTTGAACAGAGATTGATCTGCAGAACCACACAGGCAAATGTTGTTTCTGCCCTGATCAAGGTGAGATTTCTTCTTCAACACTGGCATGAGCTGATTTCCATGAAAAAAAAAAGTATTGTGCTGCACTGTGTTGAACTACGCTGCAGTACACTGCACTGGTATTGTGGTGTATTGCATTGTGTAGCGTTGCACTGTGTGCATCACATCACATTCTGGACAGTCCTGCACTGAAGAGTTGAAAATGCAGCAAACCTACCTTTAGATATAACAAAACCAAACATCATCATGGTCAGAAAATGTTTTTTTTCCCCGAAGCAAGTACAACACAACCAATCAACTACAACACATGGTTTCTGATTGACAAACACTTATGTGTGTGTCAAAGGATTCTGCAAACAGCACGTGCTCATATCATGCATATGGTGCGCATGTTCTTGCGCGCGTCTGTCAGACAGCCAAATATCAAACACCATGAATATATCACAGCAAAAGACATATACATGTCAGTTTCCAAAAAAGTAAAAGCGACAATAAACAAAAACAACAACAACACCCCCCCCCCCCCCCCAAACAACAACAAAAACAAGAATAAAAAACGAAAGTCCAGAACACCCAAACAGCTTTCAAGCTGTAAAAGCCATCACACACTGACAACAAACCATCGCCTCTCCTCACACGCTGCATCACCAGCCACTTAACGGAAACAAAACCTGAGCACAGACCCGTGACAAAAAGATAATCATTCATTCCATCGCGTGGAATCATCGAACGGTCCTCTGTGACTGACATACTGAATTCCAGACACAGCAGTCACTGAAGTCAGCCGGAACACGACTTCCTTTCGTGGTCGGTACGGACAAAATGTTAATTATCCCTTTCAGCCAGTAGTCTTAAGTTGCAAGCCCTCCGATAATCTGTGATTCTTAAAACTGTACATCTCATTTTGTGCGTTAAATGTGAGAGAAAAAACCCATTAGAAACACAGGGCTGGGTTTCATGAGCGATCTTTGTCGTGCTAAATTTGGCACGCTATTTCCATCCACTTTACAACATTCCTCACACTAATCAAACATAACGTTGCAAACTGCACGCTATTTCCATCCACTTTACAACATTCCTCACACTAACCAAACATAACGTTGCAAACTGCACGCTATTTCCATCCACTTTACAACATTCCTCACACTAACCAAACATAACGTTGCAAACTGCAAGCTGTTTCCATACACTTAGGAACATTCTTCACACAAACCAAACATAACGCTGCAAAGCTGTGCAGACAAAATGGAATCATCTTGCACCATTTGTTGTGGTATGTCTGTTCGGGAACCACAGTGACAATCCGGTTTGAGGAATGGGTCGCACAGACAGGGAGTCAGCTGAACACACCCACTTCAAGAACTGTAAAGAATAGACACCATGCGAAAACTTTCCAACACATTCCAACGATCATGTCTGGGAAAAGGACTCTTGTCCTCCCTTCTGGAACTACCCACTGAGCATTTGTGTCCATATTTCGTTGTCTATTTCAGGTTAATTTGTACCTCGAACAAGATGACGACTGAGAGGTTTCACTTTCAAAACACAAAACTTTCCATTGTGAACATTAAGACTTAAAGAACATGACGCTGATTTCAACATTTCCTGTATGCACTTTGCAGCAGAATGTTTTTTTTTTTTCCGACTTAACCTTTCTGAGAATGGTCGTGGTCAGCTGGGCAAGAAACGACGTCACTTGGGGTTCACTGAAGCGGGACACAAGAAATCATCGATGACAACATCACCACTGCTGTCTTCATGCATGGGACACACTGCGATTGTTCGACAGACAGACAGTGTGGTCTGTAGTCAGGGATGGTGTCGACAGACAGACAGACAGTGTGGTCTGTAGTCAGGGATGGTGTCGACAGACAGACAGACAGTATGGTCTGTAGTCAGGGATGGTGTCGACAGACAGACAGACAGACAGTGTGGTCTGTAGTCAGGGATGGTGTCGACAGACAGACAGTGTGGTCTGTAGTCAGGGATGGTGTCGACAGACAGACAGACAGACAGACAGACAGACAGTGTGGTCTGTAGTTAGGGATGGTGTCGACAGACAGACAGACAGTGTGGTCTGTAGTCAGGGATGGTGTTGACAGACAGACAGACAGACAGTGTGGTCTGTAGTCAGGGATGGTGTCGACAGACAGACAGACAGACAGTGTGGTCTGTAGTTAGGGATGGTGTCAACAGACAGACAGACAGACAGTGTGGTCTGTAGTCAGGGATGGTGTCGACAGACAGACAGACAGACAGACAATGTGGTCTGTAGTTAGGGATGGTGTCGACAGACAGACAGACAGACAGTGTGGTCTGTAGTCAGGGATGGTGTCGACAGACAGACAGACAGACAATGTGATCTGTAGTCAGGGATGGTGTCGACAGACAGACAGACAGACAGACAGACAGACAGACAGTGTGGCCTGCAGTCAGGGATGGTGTCGACAGACAGACAGACAGACAGACAGACAGTGTGGTCTGTAGTCAGGGATGGTGTTGACAGACAGACAGACAGACAGTGTGGTCTGTAGTCAGGGATGGTGTCGACAGACAGACAGACAGACAGACAGTGTGGTCTATATACAGGGATGGTGTCGACAGACAGTGTGGTCTGTAGTCAGGGATGGTGTCGACAGACAGACAGACAGTGTGGTCTGTAGTCAGGGATGGTGTCGACAGACAGACAGACAGACAGTGTGGTCTGTAGTCAGGGATGGTGTCGACAGACAGACAGACAGACAGACAGACAGACAATGTGGTCTGTAGTCAGGGATGGTGTCGACAGACAGACAGACAGTGTGGTCTGTAGTCAGGGATGGTGTCGACAGACAGACAGACAGTGTGGTCTGTAGTCAGGGATGGTGTCGACAGACAGACAGACAGACAGTGTGGCCTGCAGTCAGGGATGGTGTCGACAGACAGACAGACAGACAGACAGACAGTGTGGTCTGTAGTCAGGGATGGTGTGTACAGACAGACAGACAGACAGACAGTGTGGTCTGTAGTCAGGGATGGTGTCGACAGACAGACAGACAGACAGTGTGGTCTGTAGTCAGGGATGGTGTCGACAGACAGACAGACAGTGTGGTCTGTAGTCAGGGATGGTGTCGACAGACAGACAGACAGTGTGGTCTGTAGTCAGGGATGGTGTCGACAGACAGACAGACAGACAGTGTGGTCTGTAGTCAGGGATGGTGTCGACAGACAGACAGACAGACAATGTGGTCTGTAGTCAGGGATGGTGTCGACAGACAGACAGACAGTGTGGTCTGTAGTCAGGGATGGTGTCGACATTAACGGGACAACAAACAAATTCCACCACCTCTTTAAAGAGCGTACCTTTGCCTTTGTTGGAAAAAAAAGAATGCCAAGTATGGGGTCACGCCGAGGTTTGTGACTGTGAAAGCCATTCTGTGATTTTGTTTTAATGCTCTGCCTGAGAACCACACCACTGTAAACATTGGATTCTTTCACTTTTTGTCGGTCTCTGTGGGGAAACAACTGTCTGGGAAACGGAGATCTATACATTTGGGATTCTGTTGATTACTATCTGTGTGTGAATATACGAATGTAAGCATCAGATTTCTGCAGATTGGTTATCGGGCACCAGTGTGCCGGTACAATGGCTGTGAACAGACAGGGACTTCAAGCGTTTAACTCACTCAGTACGGCCAGTCCTCTCTTCTCCTCTACACAGACCCCTCGGATGTCCAGTGGGTGTCTCAATGACCCAGCCTTTAGCTTCCGTCGTCAGAATTGTGGTATTCTTTGTCAACATTCACCTCTTCAGTATAAGAGCCTTCCGCTTGCAATATTTTGATGGTGGTACTTGGGGTGAAACGCAGTTAACGTCGTCTCTTTCGCCGTTCGTATGGAGAGAGTTAAGGAGAGACATCTTGAAGACCTCGACCAGAAACTTCCCACAAAGAGAAAAGACGAGATCTGTCCTCTGACCTGTCATCTGCCATTGTCTGCTCTCAGTGCAACCGCACTTGAACGTCTGCCTGTGGTCCGCGTTCCCATCTCCGGAGGCACTGCCGTCTTCATCGTTCACGATGGACTTCCATGGTGTTGGTGGTAGAACAGCCAGGACTATGGTGCTCTTTGTCTGACGTCATCTTTGTGTTCAGTGCCACTGGTGGCTTTCCGAGGAGCTGTGTCCTGCTGTCTCTTGGCTGATTTAGCACAGAATGTTGATCCATCAACACAAACTTCAGGGGTCTTTTCGGAAGACATTGTTTCATTTAAAAAGTTTCGAAATTCAGTTGTATCTATTCACAAATAGATATTAAGTCAACATCGGAAGCGTCAAATATACAAAAAAAAAAGAAAAAAAAGGAAGTCCACTTGAGTAAGAAAACGAACAGATCTCTTGCGCTATGACTGAAGTAAAGTACTCGATCAGGCTCTGTTTAAACTGTGTAGGAGATGAAATCCAAAACTTGTTTGCATACAAAAACTGAAAAAAAGTCACACAGGGAAGCTAAGAAAGTCTTTTCTCATCGAAGGTTCGACATGGCATTGTAATCTCGCACATCACGGACAGTTTCAGTTTTGCTGACATATTTTGTCCTTTGATACACACATACACACACATTACACAAATATTTTCTCTGTCACTTCCACTGTCGTTGTTTTGTTTTGTTTTTTTTATTTTTTTTTTAGTGTGGCGTGTTTTATGTGCTCAGTCCTGTATATTTCCACACAAAAAAAGCATTCTCCCTGTAAAGACAACAGCAGCAAACAGATAACTCAGATCTAGGGGCAGACACCAAGCAGCGGCCACCACGTCCAACCAGTGTTGTCAGAGAACAGACAATGTCAAGAAAAGACAAGACAAACCGAGGGCAAGCAAGAAGCAAGGAACATGCTGTTGGCATCCAGCCCTCGCCCTGAGAGGGACTAAAGCTACAGAAGCAAAACGTGAACAAAAGGAGATGCATTAAAACACAATGAACACAAACACACACACATCTTCTCAACTTCCCGATCACCCCACCTTTTACCGCCGTTTCTTCCACAACAGAAGTAAAGAAAAATAACAAAAAGAACGAGAGAGAGAGAGAGAGAGAAAAAAAAAGCGTGGAAACACCACAGCCTGAACACGAAATCATCCCTTTGCTGTCAAAACGCATCATACCCTGACCAAACACACACACACACACACACACACACATCACAAGTGGAGTGATGGCCCAGAGGTAACGCGTCCGCCTAGGAAGCGAGAGAATCTGAGCGCACTGGTTCGAATCACGGCTCAGCCGCCGATATTTTCACTCCTTCCACAAGACCCTTGAGTAGTGGTCTGGACGCTAGTCATTCGGATGAGACGATAAACTGAATCCTGTGTGCAGCACCTACTTAACGCACGTAAAAGAACCCACGGCAACAAAAGAGTTGTTCCTGGCAAAAAATCTGTAAAAAAATCCACTTCGATAGGAAAAACAAATAAAACTGCACGCAGGAAAAAATACAAACAAAAATCGGTGGCGCTGCTGTGTAGCGACGCGCTCTCCCTGGGGAGAGCATCCCGAATTTTCACGCAGAGAAATCTGTCGTGATAAAAAGAAATACAAATACAAATACAAACCCACTGAAATAGTAAATCTCATCCAATAATTCGTATCATCTCTGATCATCTCCATTGAAATAGTAAACCTCATCCAATAATTCGTGTCAGCTCTGAACATATCCAGTGAAATACAAAACCTGATCGAATAATTCGTACCATCTCTGATCATGTCCATTGATACAGTAAACCTCATCGAATAATTCGTGTCACCTCTCATCATCTTTAACAAAAAGACAATGAAAATCCGCTGTTTCTTGCCTCCACATCCACCGGGGGAATCATTCATCGTCATTAGATACATGAAGTAATGACAAGAAGAAACAATCCTTTAAATTTGTGGCACGTGCAATACACTGCCTCAGTCTCCTGGATTTGCAGAGGAGGTCATTTATACACTTTTCTTTTTCCCGCGCTTTCTGTGTCCCGCCCTTTTGTCCCTTTCCCCGGGACGGAGAATTGCTAGTTCAGTTCATTGCGACTTGAAAAATAAGGTCTTTTCTTTTCTGTGGACAACATTCCATCTTCAGGGGGAATACACACCAGTCACACTCCCTTGGCACAAAAAGCAATGACGTATGCACACATCTCACCCCCCACCGTCCCGTCCCCCATTCCCCCCGAAACATCCTTCACGTGACAGCTTCTGAGGCCAGTCACTCAAACGTCAGGCTGACAGACTCTCTCTCTCTCACATGCTGTGATGTGGAGAGCAGCGGGTTCCAGTGTCTGATGCCGAGAATGTTTGGACTTCTGACAGGCAGGACAGAACAGTACCTTCTTCCATTCATTCGTCGTTGAAGGTAAATTTGATTATTTATTTATTTATTTATTAATTCGTTCATTTATTTATTTATTTGTTTGTTTGCTTGTTTATTTATTCATCCATTCATTTTATTTAGAGAGACGCCGTGGCAGAACCGAGCAGGCGTTGGACGTGTGATCCAGTGGTCACCGGTGATCAGGGTTCGAGGCCCCGTTTCGATACAGAGTTGTGTACTCGGGGAAGGTACTTCTCTCCCATTTGCCTTACTCCACCAGGTGTGAATGGACACCTGACTTCGGTCGGGGTAGGTGTGTGTGTGTGTGTGTTCAGAATTTGGAACTGAAACTCACCACGTCCCACGGAATTTGCAAGGTAAGAGGAGAGCTGCTTGTCATCGCGCAATGTTTGTATTTGTGTGTGTTGTGGGAAACACTCGGCTGATGTGTCTTTGAACTGCATGGCGTCACTTTCTGTCGCAGTCAGTCTCTGCATGTGAGACCAAGACTACTTTACACAGGAAGGATGTTTCAATGCACTTCAGTGTCCTGTTTTTTTGTTTGTTTTTGTTTTGTTTTTTAATCTTTGTTTTGTTTTCAATGTTTGTTTCTTTTAATCCTCATATCGTCGTCGTCTTCCTCATCCTCACCTTCATCATCTTTTGCTTCATGTTCTTCTTTCTTCTTTTTTATGTGTGTAGTATTTATGCTTGCTGACCAGTAAAAGGTTTTCTGCGATCAGAACTAGCTGTAAACGACCCCATGGTTCATTTAAGGCTACCCCAGAATGACCCTGGGGTAAAATCCAAGGTGGGTGGATAGTTTGAGGCTGTTGCACTGGTCAGAACAACATGAGACCTTCATGAGAAGTGATACATCCATGTCAACTTCCAACGATAGCTTTTGGAGACTGCTGCTGTCACTTGCCATGCCCAGCTTTTCAAACCACGGTGGGAAGGAATAAATTATGATTGTGCCAATTTGTTTTGGTCGATCGAACTGGCTGGCGATACCCGTTTGAGTGAATGCCGACCACCCGCCAACAGCCCAGCTGTTCGTATCGGTGTTCACCCTGGACGCAGTGTTCGTTCTGCGGGATAGTGCGCGGGCTGGGCACCGCTGGCCTCTGGCTCATCTCTACAGGATCAAGATCTCTTGCACAGAGGGGTGAGTGCCCTTGTGGCACGGGCGTCCAAAGCCCAGAGCACGTCTTTAGAGCGGAGCCTTGCGACAGACTGCAGAGTTCATCGCTGCAACGGACAGCACCTGGTGGGTGAAGGGTGGAGGACATTTTTCTGACCTCCCAGGTCAACAGATGTGCAAACCTGCTTGTGCCTGAACCCCCTTCGTGTGTAAACGCATGCAGAAGATCAAATACGCACGTTGAAGATCCTGTAACCCATGTCAGCGTTCGCTGGGTTGTAGAAACAAGAACACACCTGATATGCAACCCCACAACCCCACCCCCTAAAAGGGAGTATGACTTACTTCATGGCAGGGGTAAATACGGTCACACACGTAAAAGCCCACTCACGTGTACGAGTGAACGTGAGAAGTCACAACTCACGAACGAAAAAGAAAAAAAAGATCATTGAAGCAAACCTATGTAGCACGGCATCTGAAACGCAAAAGAAGAAGAAGAAGAAAGAAGTATGGTGTAATCCTGCACGCTCCATGAACACACAGAAGCCGGGGTGACTTGACACTTTTTCCATGATGAGGTGCGCGCCATGACACTGACTCTTGTCCAAGCATTACTGCCTTTCCAATTTGAAAACACTCACGTTATTGTAATGGAGCCGTTCAACCAATTTTCAGCTTGCGGACTCGTTCCCTTCAGGCGATCTATCAAGCAGCCTGACAATTGGCATAATGTGCCCCCGGGATGGCTGTAAACCGTCCAGTTTGCTCCAATCATCATCGATATATTTTATGCCTGCCAGGCACAGGCCATTCACGGTGATCACAGTTAGCTCACTGCCACAATGTGGTTATCCTTCAGGGAACAGTGCAGAAAGGAAAGGAGACGAGGCAGACATCATCACTGACTGGACAGAAAGGAGCTTTGCCGGAACTCAGGCCCCGTCGCACGACCGCCGGAAATGGAGGAAGTTGGTGATGCGCTCAGCAGTGCAGCGCCCCCACGACCAAGCCAGGTTACGAGACCATTGAGAGTGATAGTGTTGTTGGGAAAATAAATGGTTACTGATGTGTGTCCTCATGGCATCAACCAATCAAATCACAGATTACCACGTCACCCACTGATCCAGACTCCTCATGACTCAGTCACAAAACAGTCTTCACAAGCGTCGGCCGGAGGCGTCCATCAGTACTTTCAGATCAAAATGAATTCTGTCGGAACGCTTCCACAGGGCAGGGACTACTACAGCGAGGAACAGATGGCATGGAAGCAACGTTAATCTGGAATGATGACTTCAGTACGCTGATAGGTACAGTTCGTAGCCGCTCCATTCTGGCACAGTAGTTTGGTAATAACGTACGATGTACAATCAGCTAAAAAAAAGAAAAAAAATATAAAAAGAAGAAAAAAAAGAGATTATAACAAAAAAATTACCCAGAAAGCACAAAAACAAATAGACAAAAAGACCAATCCTAAATCATCATGTACCAATGTTAGAGGAGCTCAATCAATCAAGAACAATTTTTGAAAAAACAACAACAAACAAAACAAAACAAAAACAAACAAACAAAAAAAACCCCCAAAAAACAAAAAAACACACAAAAAAACACACACACAAAAACACACACACACACACAAAACCCCACCAAAAATGTTTCTGAGAAAGTTGTAGCAAATTTGAATGCACTGTATCGTGTACCCATGTGTCACTGATCTTCTTATGTCTCTTAATTCCGGGCCATCCATGCGACCTCTGCACGCTCCTTGGTGAGGTCGTGGTTCACAAAGATCCGAGGTGCCCCAGCAGTACGAGATCCTGACGGCTGGGTGGGTCTGGTCAGAGCAGGCCAGTCAGCACCGGGGAACAGCTTCTAGCACTCCACAGAGCTCTTTCTTCGGACAACTCCATATACGCCACCCCACATCTGCTAGGCAGATGTCTGACCAGCAGCACAACCCAACGCGCTTTGTCAGGCTCTGAGAGCATGCGTACACATTTGTGTACCTATCAGAGTGGATTCCTTCACAGAATTTTTCCAGAGGACAATATTTACGTTGCCATGAGTGCACCGAGTGCGTGCTACACACGGGACCTCGGTTTAACTCACTCAGTACGGCCAGTCCTCTCTTCTCCTCTACACAGACCCATCAGATGTCCAGTGGGTGTCTGAATGACCCAACCTTTAGCTTCCGTCGTCAGAATTGTGGTATTCTTTGTCAACATTCACCTCTTCAGTATAAGAGCCTTCCGCTTGCAATATTTTGATGTAGGTAATTGGGGTGGAACGCTGTTAACGTCGTTTCTTTCGCCGTTCGTATGGAGAGAGTTATCGTCTCACCCGAATAACCACATTTTCCAGTAAAACACGGGAGAAAGGGCGAGACCAGGATTCAAACCCAGACCCTCACGGACACTGTATTGGCAGATTAGCGTCTCAACCATTCTGCCACCTTCATCCAGGCTCGGCTGAACTTAGCATTTCCGTGCTGCCCAGAAAAGCACGTAGTGTGATGCTGATCCTACGGGATGCCAGAAAGCCCACCCATCACGCCTCCTGTGAATGTAGTTTTGGGTCGTCAGTCTGAACACGCACACAGTACAATCAGCGAGACACAGGCACCCAGGGGTTAGCAACAGCAACCCAGTCATGGACGCTAAGACATAGGTTCACATCCAGGACTTTAATTCGGAATCATCTGACATCCACATCAACACTATGGTCCCGAGTCTGATCTTAAAGGATACGGCCCACTATCAACAGAGATGACCTTACAGGATACGGTCCACTATCAACAGAGATGACCTTACAGGATACGGTCCACTATCAACAGAGATCATCTTACAGGATACGGTCCACTATCAACAGAGATGACCTTACAGAATACGGTCCACTATCAACAGAGATGACCTTACAGGATACGGTCCACTATCAACAGAGATCATCTTACAGGATACAGTCCACTATCAGCAGAGATCATCTTACAGGATAGGGTCCACTATCAACAGAGATGACCTTACAGGATACGGTCCACTATCAACAGAGATGACCTTACAGGATACGGTCCACTATCAACAGTGATGACCTTACAGGATACAGTCCACTATCAGCAGAGATGACCTTACAGAATACGGTCCACTATCAACAGAGGTCATCTTACAGGATACAGTCCATTATCAACAGAGATCATCTTACAGGATACAGTCCATTATCAACAGAGATGACCTTACAGAATACGGTCCACTATCAACAGAGGTCATCTTACAGGAATTCCTACAGAGTTCGGCTGAACTTAGCAATTCCGTGACTTGGCCAAGTCGTACAACCACATAGGTTGAACTTGTCACTCTCGTGAGTCTGTATGCAACACTGGCTGACTGTAAGGTGGGAAGTTCACGGTCAGTTGTTGACATCACACAGCAATACTGAAGTGAAAATACATCTGGCAGGTCACAAAAGCTCTCTCTCCCCCCCCCCCTCTCTCTCTCTCTCACACACACACACGCACACACACAGCGGTTTGTGGTCACAACACGACAACGCTTCGACCCTAATGACACATGCAAGCGTGGCAGAGAGAGAAACACGTCTGAAGTCCGAACAACACTTGGTAAAAATCAACGTTGGAAATTAAATTAAATCCTGCATTCTACTGTGACATGTCTGAAGTAAAAACAAACAAAAAACAAGCAAACAAAACAACAAAAACTCAACGATCAGAATCAGAGTGAGACAATCACCACGACTCAAAATGCAGATCCTAACCTGCTATGAGTGAGGGATGGGGTAGAGGGAGGGTTAGGACATAGGAAGATGGCGGCAGGGCAAAGGAAAAAAGGACCTTGGTAGAAAATCGACAGGCAAAGAAAAAAAGAGAGAGAGAGAGAGAGAGAGAGAGAAGATATAAAAACAAATGTCTCCATTCACAACTCTGCTGGCAGAGTATGTTTGTGGTGTTCATAACAGCAGCAGAAGCAATGGTGGTCTCCTCCATCCCTGCTCTTCAGATTCCTTTCCACAGGCAGGCAGTCACACAGACAGACAGACAGACAGACAGACAGACGGGCAGGCAGGCAGTCACACAGACAGACAGACAGATGGGCAGTCAGGCAGTCACACAGACAGACAGACAGACAGACGGGCAGTCAGGCAGGCACACAGGCAGGCAGGCAGACTAGAAGTTTCGGGTTGTACTCAAAGTGGTGTGCAACAGTAGCCTCCTTCTTGCCTCCCTGATCCCACTCCACAGGCAGCTGGACACACATGCAGACAGACTGGCAGGCAGGCAGGCAGGCAGGCAGACAAGACACACCACCCAGCCGAGCAGCTCGGGGTCGTACTCAAAGAAACTGGAGTGGCTGGTCAGACGGGCAGACAAACCAGCAGACAGGCCGACAGACTGGCCAGGTAGGTGGGATCGTAGTCGATGAGGTTGGAAGTATCCGGGCAGGCTGGCAGACAAAACAGCAGACAGACACGCCACCCGGTCTAGTAGTTGGGGTCGTAATTGAATGGTTGAGCACCTGGGCAGGCAGGCAGACAGTCAGACAGGCAGACAGGCAGGCAGACACACCGCCCAGCCTTGTAGTTGGGGTCGTACTCAAAGAAGCTAGAAGTATCCTGGCAGGCAGGCAGGCAGGCAGACAGTCAAACAGACCGGCAGACAGTCAAACAGACCGACAGACAGTCAAACAGACCGGCAGACAGGCAGGCAGGCAGGCCGACACAGTGCCCAGACCAGCCCCTAGTAGTTTGGGGTCGGAAGTATCCTGGCAGACAGACAGACGTAGACAGGCAGGCAGACCGACACAGCGCCCAGCTCCTAGTAGTTGGGGTCGAACTTGAAGAGGTTGTAGTAGCCGGGCAGGATGAGGGCCAGGCTGATGGAGGCGGTGACGATGAGGAAGCAGACGAGCAGCAGGCGGTCCAGGATGAGGGCCAGCTGCTGCCACTCCTCCCGGATCGTCTCGCGCCGGTCCTGCTCCGCCAGCCGCATCTCGTTCTTCTCGATAGTCTGGTACACCTTCTGCAGCACGCGCAGGAACTGCCGCTCCGTGCTGTCCCCCCCTCCTCCCCCACCTCCTCCACCTCCACCACCTCCACCACCACCACCACCACTCATGCTCCCGTGGCCCCCGTGGCCTCCGTGGCCCCCGCCCCCCGCGCTGCCCGGCACGGGGGTGAACTTGCGCGTGAAGCGTGGGGAGAGCCCCCCGTTCTCCGGCATCTTGTCCACCTCGTAGCGGGCGTAGTAGTCGTTCTGCGGCACTGGCTGCTGACACATGTGTAACAAGGTGGGGGACCCCGGTCAGGGCTTTAGTGGTGTACACACACAGATAGACACTCTCACACAGACAGACAGACAGACAGACAGATACACACTCAAACAGACAGATAGACAGACAGACAGACAGACAGACAGACAGAGGGAGAGAGAGAGAGAGAGAGAGAGAGAGAGAGAAAGGGGTTTATCCATGTAGGCCATAGCTCCTTGGATACTGTAAAATGTTGAAGTCGTACATTCAGTCTTCATTATGTGACATATACACATTTCCTTTTGAGTGCTTTATGCAGATAAAGTGCGTACTCCTTGACAGTGTTTTCGTTTTGTTGAGAGAGAGTGAGAGACAGACAGACAGACAGAGACAGAGACAGTCAGAGTCAGAAAACACAAAACAAAGATAAAACACACACAGATCTGCAAGGCGCTACAGCAATTGGCAGGGTTGAACGGACATGAGACCAGGACGCCTTCTCATCAAGACCCAGTCTTGAACAACCTTGAATCGTAGACTGGTGACAAGATAATTGAACACAAGGGGAAGGGAGGCGAGGGGAGGGGAGCTGGCCGCCGAATGGCCATGGTGGACATGAACATGAGCGTTGGCGCAAATTAGCATGGGGCGACCTGACACAGGCCGAATTTGGAGTCTGGGGCTGTTGTGTTTTGTGTTGTCGCGTTGTTGATGCGCTACACTGTAATGTAACGCTTACGTTTTACCCTGTATATTGAACTAATAAAATGACGGGCGCCATAGCCGAATGGTTAAAGCGTTGGACTTTCGATCTGAGGGTCTCGGGTTCGAATCACGGTAACGGCGCCTGGTGGGTAAAGGGTGGAGATTTTTACGATCTCCCAGGTCAACATATGTGCAGACCTGCCAGTGCCTGAACCCCCTTCGTGTGTATATGCAAGCATAAGATCAAATACGCACGTTAAAGATCCTGTAATCCATGTCAGCGTTCGGTGGGTTATGGAAACAAGAACATACCCAGCATGCACACCCCCGAAAACGGAGTATGGCTGCCTACATGGCGGGGTAAAAACGGTCATACAAGTAAAAAGCCCACTCGCGTATATACGAGTGAACGTGGGAGTTGAAGCCCACGAACGCAGAAGAAGAAGAAGAAGAGAACTAACAAAGAAACCCAACCCTACCAGTCAATAATCAAGAAAATTCAATCTTGTGACTCCTCCTGAGGGGTGGATGATCGACAGCAGCAAAGTGTGTGAAACTGAAGTTTTAGAAAATACGACCGGCTCGCCTCCCCATCAAGACCTAGTGATGAACAGCCTTGAACCAGGGCTGCTGACAGGACAACTGGACACAAAACGCAGGAAGGAAGCTTGCCGCCAATCGGCCAAAGAGCGGCCGGCGGACGACATTGTGGGATGGGGGTGGACGGTGTGGGGGGAGGGGGGGGCATGAACAGGAAGGCTGGGACAAGTCAGCTTGGGGCGACTTGACACAGGGGTGGGTGGTGGGGTGGGGTGGGGGTGAATTTACAGTCTGGGGTGAAAAGACTGAGGGCTGTGGTGCTTGTGTTGTGGTTGTGCTGCATTTCACTGCACTGTGTTTTGTGTTGTGTAACTAATGTCTCTCTTTCTCTCTCTTTATATATATATATATATATATATATATATATATATATATATATGCATCTCTCTCTCTCTCTCTCTCTATATATATATATATATATATTTTTATATATGTATGTACATGTATGTGTATATATATATATATATGTGTGTGTGTGTGTGTGTGTATGAAACTACATTAATACAGAAACCCTAATCTTTTGACCCCTTTTTGGGGCAAGAAGGATCGAGAGTAAGTATCAAGATAATTATGCCTAACTTTAGGTATGTGGACGTCGATACGACTGGGTCACTGATGAAAGCGTGCTAAGTTAAGGTCAGCTGGCGGTGCTTTGAACCAAGTGGTCAGGGAACGAAGCAAGCGTTTTGGACAGTACACATTCTTCTTTTTGTTGTTCTTACATTTGTTCCTGATGTTATTCTTACAGTAGTTGTCGCTGTTGTTGTGAGTTGTTACTAACACACACATATAATTTGTAATCATTAAAACCAGTTTTTCTCTTTCTCTTTCATCAGGCCGATACCTCTGGTGACGATAGATTTAATTTCGTGTTGATTGATTAGCATTGTTTTACTTATTTGTGTGTTTATTTGTTTTATTTCTTTACTTACTGTTTATTTGATACAAATGATAAAAATATGGTTCATCAGACGTCTAGTTAAAGTGCATCGTGTGCGCACAGTACAAGCCTTAACCCTTTCACCGCCAAGCTCGCATTTATGCACAGGCGTGGTGGAGGACCCATGTCACTGAAAGGTGATCATTCATTGGTCTGTTATCCATGAACCTACTGCTCTTAATGTTCGGTGGTAGGATAAGCCATATTTTCTATACATCGCAGGGGGAATCCCCAGCTATTTTTAGCCACTGTCTTTTCTGTGTTTATACCACAAGGGAATTTTGTACTCTAAATTGACTGGCGGTGAAAGGGTTAAGCTTGTGGATGTTCATTTCTTTGTTTGCATTGTAATCATGTGTACTGTTGAACGATACGAGACTGTTTAATTCAGAACCAGTCAACAAGTAAACCCGCCTCACCATGCCCTTCCTGGACGGCGCGGCTTGCTCGTCGCCAGTGGCCACGTCCAGATGCACGAAGAGCACCTTGGCGAAGAAGCCGAAGAAGATCTTCTTGACGAGGCCCGGCATCTCGCGGCCCCGGCCCCCCTTGTGGTGGATGTTCAGCGTGAACACCGTCATGGCCGTGGCGATGGACACGATGGCTATCGTGATGCCGTAGTACAGACCTGCAGGACACAGCGATTCCAGAGTAGAGATTTGTTTTCCTTTCTCCCTTTTGGGGTATCTTCATTCATTCATCATCATCATCATCATCATTATATTTCTTCTTCTTCTTCTTCTTCTACTTCTTCTTCTTCTACTTCCTCCTCCTCCTCCTCATCTCCTCCTCCTCCTATTCATCATCATTATCATCATCATCATCATATTTCTTCATCATCATCATCATCATCATACATCATCATATCCTCCTCCTCCTTATCATCATCAGATTTCTTCATCATCATCATCATCATCATCATCCTCATATTTCTTCTTCATCCTCTTCTTCTTCCTCCTCCCCATCATCACATTTCATCATCATCATCATCATACTTCTTCTTCTTCATCATCATCTTCTTCTTCTTCCCCTTCAACTCTGTAAAGAGTTACAGGGGCGCCGCACAGAAGAATTGTTCACCATGATTGCTCCAGGTCTGTCGTATGTGTGTCAAAAGCCTGGATCTGGGGTATGGGGGATTACAGACACACGAAACAAACAAACAAAAAACAACAACAAAAAACAAACAAACAACAACAAAAAAACACCAAAAAAACAACACAAAAACATACTGAACATGACAACAACTAATAAATGAACCACGTTCATGTCAGGAGGAGGTGCTGTTCAGAATGATGATGAAGTGAGAAAGCAAATGCAGCAACACTATCAGTAACAGGTAGCAGTAAACAACAGCAGTAAGCATCGTCATCATCATCATTGTCATCCTCAGCAGAAACAGCATCATTATCATCCCCTGCAGGAACCGCAGCAGTAGCAGCAGCAGTAGTTGCAGTAGTAGCAGCACTAACAGCAGCAGGAGCAGTAGAAGTAGTCGCAGAAACAGAAGCGGTAGCAACAAGAACAAGAACGATAGTATTAACAATAATAACAATAATAATAACAAAAAAGACAAAAAAACAACAACAGTGATACTAATAACAATGATGATGATAATTA
>NC_134877.1:12564468-12569468 GCF_041734735.1 Babylonia areolata | reverse complement strand
CCTCCTCATCACCCCCACCCTCACCCCACCCCTGTACTCACCCAGACACCCCCTGCACCTAACCCCTCCTCCTCCTCACTCCCACCTTCACCCCATCGCTCTAATCACCCTGAGAGACACCCCCCCCCCCCCTAACCCCTTCTTCCACTCCCCACCCCCCTACGCCTCTACCCACCTAGACAACCCCCTCCCCCCTCCCCCCTTCTCCTCCTCCTCACACCCACCCCACCACCCACCCAGCCACTCACTCACCGATGAGGGGCAGGTCATCGGACGTGGGAGGCATCTGGTCCGCCACGATCATCAGGAAGACGGTCATGGACAGCAGGGTGGTGATGCCCATGGAGATCTTCTCCCCGGAGTCCGAGGGCATGTAGAAGCCCAGGAGCGACACGAGGGTGATGAGCATGCAAGGCACCACCATGTTGAAGACGTAGAAGAGGGGCCGCCTCTGGATCAGGATGTGGTTGCGCACGAAGATGTATGGCTCCGGGCAGCAGGAGAAGAACTCTTTCTGCAGGGGGTGGGAGGAGGGAGGGGGTGCAGGGGGCGGGCGAGGCATCGAGCGTGAATAAATTCGTATTAAAAAGTTTGCTGGTTTTTTGTTGTTGTTGTTGTTTTGTTGTTGTTGTTTTTTGCCAGGCCAGGCATCAAGAATGATAAACGTACGTTCACACATGCATATGCATTTACACACGTACACAGACACACACAGACACACACACATGCACACACACGCACTGATGCACATACACACAACGCACACACCGGCACACACATGCACGCACACACACACACACACGCACGCACTCACACACAGACAACACACACACACACACACACACACACACACACACACACACACACACACACATATATATATATATATATATATATATATATATATATATATATATATATATATATATATGCATGCGCACAGATGCGAGCACACACACACACACACACACACACACACACACACACATGAGGTGTGTGGTTACACTTCTCGCACATTCCTAAATCACATCACGTTTTCCATCCAGCAGCTCTCTCTCTCTCTCTCTCTCTCTCTCTCTCTCTCTCTCTCTCTCTCGCACACATTCACCAACGTACACCCTCTGCACCTTAACCTCAACAAGCATGCACTCAACCACCCATCCAACATCACACAACCACCACCTTCACCACCCCTACCCACCATCGTCACTCTCACCCCCTTCCCGCCACCAAGCAGTCAACCAACCAAATGATCCACCTCGCTCTCCTGCAAGATCTCCAGCAGCTGCAGCTCAGGTGCTGTTGGTGAGTGTCGGCCTCACCTTGCCCGCACGCCCCTCACTCTCATCACCACACCCACCTTTACCTCCACCACCACCACCACCACCTTCACTACCACCTTCACCATCACATCGCCCCACCCACCACCACAACCACCCTCACCACCACCTTCACCACCGCCCTCACCACCACCACCACCACCACCACAATCACTCACCTCCCTCCTGCAGAGACTCGAAGAGGTGCCACCCTCACAACCACCACAACCCTCACCACCACCCTCACCACCACCCTCACCACCACCCGCACCACCACCACCACAACCATTACTCACATCGCTCCTGCAGAGACTCGATGAGGTGCCACTCTCACCACCACCACTACCACCACCCTCACCACGAACACAACCACCACCCACACCTACCCCCACCCCTACACCACCACCTCACCACCACTCTCACCATCGCCACCACAACCGTCACTCACCTCGCTCTCCTGCAGAAACTCGAAGAGGTGCCACCCTCTCCACACCACCACCCTCACCACCACCACCACCCTCACCACACCACCACCCTCACCACCACCACCACCCTCACCACCACCCTCACCACAAACACCACCCTCACCAACACCCTCACCACCACCACCACCCTCACCACAAACACCACCCTCACCACCACCACCACCCTCTCCACACCACCACCCTCACCACAAACACCACTCTCACCAACACCCTCACCACCACCACCCTCACCACCACCACCACCCTCACCACAAACACCACTCTCACCAACACCCTCACCACCACCACCACCCTCACCACCACCACCACTCTCACCAACACCCTCACCACTACCAACACCCTCACCACCACCACCACCCTCACCACCACCACCACCACCACTCTCACCAACACCCTCATCACTACCAACACCCTCACCACCACCACCACCCTCACCACCACTCTCACCAACACCCTCACCACCACCACCACCCTCACCACCACTCTCACCAACACCCTCACCACCACCACCACCCTCACCACCACTCTCACCAACACCCTCACCACCACCAACACCCTCACCACCACCGTCATCCTCACCACCACCACCACACTCACCAACACCCTCACCACCACCAACACCCTCACCACCACCACCACCCTCACCAATACCCTCACCACCACCACCGTTATATTCACCACCACCACAACCCTCACCACCACCGTCATCCTCACCACCACCACCACCCTCACCAACACCCTCACCACTACCAACACCCTCACCACCACCACCACCCTCACCAACACCCTCACCACCACCAACACCCTCACCACCACCACCACCCTCACCAATACCCTCACCACCACCACCGTTATATTCACCACCACCAACACCCTCACCACCACCCTCACCACCACCAACACCCTCACCAACACCCTCACCGCCACCACCACCCTCACCACAACCCTCACCAACACCCTCACCAACACCCTCACCACCACCCTCACCAACACCCTCACCACAACCCTCACCACCACTCTCACCAACACCCTCACCACCACCACAACCCTCACCACAACCCTCACCACCACTCTCACCAACACCCTCACCACCACCACAACCCTCACCAACACCCTCACCACCACTCTCACCAACACCCTCACCACCACCACAACCCTCACCACCACTCTCACCAACACCCTCACCACCACTGTCATCCTCACCACCACAACAACCCTCACCACCACTCTCACCAGCACCCTCACCACCACCGTCATCCTCACCACCACCACAACCCTCACCACCACTCTCACCACCACTCTCACCAACACCCTCACCACCACCGTCATCCTCACCACCACCACTACCACCCACCTCGCTCTCCTGCAGGAACTCCAGCAGGTGCCACTCGGTGCTGTTCATGTAGTTGGTGGTGTCCCCGATGCGGTCGCCCATGATGCGCAGCTCCAGGGCGTAGGCGTCGTAGGTCCAGGAGGCGAAGTGCAGGCTGCAGTTCTGCGTGTCGAAGGGGAAGTACTTGACGTTGATGGAGCACGACGACTTGAAGATCACCATGGACAGCCAGGTCACGTTGCCGTCGTTGGTCACAATGACGTTGGTGCTCACTGACTCTGACGTGATGTGGGCGCTGCGGTAGGGGTGGGTGGGTGGGGAGATGGGTGGAGGCGGGGTGGGGGGGGGGGGTGGAGGTTGGAGGGCGAATGGGGTGGCAGGAGAGGGAAAGCAAAGAACTTCAGAGTTGTGATGTAATTATCAACAGCTAGACAGGCCATAGTTCTATCTGAACAGGGGTGGGTGGGGGTGTAATTTAAAACAAAGGTACAGTCATCTTTCGATCATACAATGTCTGTCGTCTACAGCCCGATTTTCTACACAGTGAAAGTTGATGTGATAGAAAAAAAAGTAAAACTATACGATGCAATACAGTACAATACAACACAACACAACACAACGCAATACGATACTACACAATAAAACACAAATAAAATGCAATAAAATAGAAAACAATACAATACCAAACACTTCCAGCCTTCGCCCGCACGCCCCACACACATCAACAAAGACATTCACACATCTACGGATGTGCATCAAATACATAAAGAAAACGATATTCCTTTAAAAGCAAAACACCCCCACCACCACAAACAAAAAGGGAACAAACAAACGAACATTTTTTTGACTCACTTGTGTAAACAAAGTGAGTCTATGTTTTAACCCGGTGTTCGGTTGTGTGTGTGTGTGTGTGTGTGTGTGTGTGTGTGTGTGTGTCCGTGGTAAACTTTAACATTGACATTTTCTCTGCAACTACTTTGTCAGTTGACACCAAATTTGGCATAAAAATAGGAAAAATTCAGTTCTTTCCAGTCATCTTGTTTAAAACAATATTGCGCCTCTGGGATGGGCACAAAAAATTAAAGAATGAACCCTAATTATATGCAAACTGTATTTACTGTTATATTTATATTTTTTTGTATTCTCTAAACTTGGCACTTTGATCTGATATTCTGACCCAACAGCTAGAGGAGTTATTATTATCATTTTTTGTTCAAAGAGGAATTTCTTTTGATAAGCAAGGAATTTTTATTTATTTTGCAAACGTTTTGGTGCAGATAGTAAAAAAGGGAAATTACTCTGTAATGAATGCTAGGGGACTTAATTTATCACAAGTGAGTCTTGAAGGCCTAGCCTTTCTTGTTTAATTTATTTTTTGCTCAAGACTTTGTATATTGAACGCTGTATATTTGTCTTGCTTCTTGAAATAATGATAATAACTGGACACTTACCAGCGCTTTCCTCACTGCACAAAGCACTTTACAATCCACAAGACGACAGACACACAGACACAGAAACACACTCAGTCCTCAACTCACAACTCACAGTCATGCACAATAAACATATATATGCGCATACAAATTCGTACGTACAATACAACACACACACACACACACACACACACACACACACACACACATACATACATACATGCAATACATTTCAACACCGTACAATACAACACAATACAGTTCAAAACAACACAATACGATGCAATACAAAACAACACAATGAAATAAGCACAACATAAATATACAGCATAACACACCACAACGCAATACAACACAAACAACACAACATCAACACAACACAATACAACACAACACTACACAATACAGTACCAACACAACACTATACCAAACA
>NC_134877.1:12556968-12561968 GCF_041734735.1 Babylonia areolata | reverse complement strand
GACCAAGAAAAGCTAAAACCAACAAGAAAACGTTTGCAAACGAAACATGTTGACAAGAAATACAACACCAAGAAGCACAAGGCATACACAGAAACTCATTTGGAAAACAGCAGGATATTAAGAAGCAGGGGAAGACACACGAGGAAAAAAAAAAGAAGAAAGAAGAGGAATGCCACACACTGAGTTAAAACAACACTTACAGCAATAAACACTTCAACAGAAGCAGCATGCGATGACAAGAACAAGAGAACAGGGACACACGGCACTACGAGAGAGAGAGAGAGAGGGAGAGAGAGAGAGAGAGGGAGGAAGAGAGGGAGAGAGAGAAACAGGAAGAGAGAGAGAGAGAGAGGAGTGAGGGAGAGAGAGAGGGGGGAGTGAGTGAAGGAGGGAGAGAGAGAGGGAGAGAGAAAGAGAGAGAAAGTCTGGAGGGAGGAAGAGAGGGAGAGAGAGAAACAGGAAGAGAGAGAGAGAGAGAGAGAGAGAGAGAGAGGAGTGAGGGAGAGATTGAGAGAGAGAGGGGGGAGTGAGTGGAGGAGGGAGAGAGAGAGAGTGGGGAAGAGAGAGAGAGAAAGTCTGGAGGGAGGAAGAGAGGGAGAGAGAGAAACAGGAAGAGAGAGAGAGAGAGAGGAGTGAGGGAGAGATTGAGAGAGAGAGGGGGGAGTGAGTGGAGGAGGGAGAGAGAGAGAGTGGGGAAGAGAGAGAGAGAAAGTCTGGAGGGAGGAAGAGAGGGAGAGAGAGAAACAGGAAGAGAGAGAGAGAGAGAGAGAGAGAGATTGAGAGAGAGAGGGGGGGAGTGAGTGAAGGAGAGAGAGAGAGAGTGGGGAAGAGAGAGAGAGAAAGTCTGGAGGGAGGAAGAGAGGGAGAGAGAGAAACAGGAAGAGAGAGGGGGAGAGAGAAAGAGAGAAAGAGAGAGAGTGGGGAGGGAGGAAGAGAGGGAGAGAGAGAAACAGGAAGAGAGAGAGAGAGAGAACGAACGAACGAACGAACGAACGAATCTTTTTTACTGAGGACAAAAAAGGAATAAGTACACATGGCTTGTTTTCATCCTGCCCTCATGAAAAAGGAATCATAACAAATACTCAATACAAAAGCATGACACTGCATGAATAAATTTCAATTCTGTCCCACGAAAAAGACGAACAACATAAGTACATGCACAATTAATACTTAGAACAGAAACAAGAGAAGAAGGGAGAGGAAGAGAGAGAGAGAGAGAGAGAGAGAGAGAGAGAGAGAGGGGGGGGGGAGGGAGAGAGGGGAGGGAGGAAGAGGGAGAGAGAAAAACAGAAAGAGAGAGAGAGAGAGATAGCGGAGTGAAGGAGTGAGGGAGTGAGGGAGAGATTGAGAGAGAGAGAAGGGGGAGTGAGTGAGTGAGGGAGAGAGACAGAAAGACGGGGAAAAAAGAAAGAGAGAGAGAGAGAGAGAGAGAGAGAGAGAGGGAGAGAGAGGGAGTGAGTGAGGGAGAGAGGGAGAGGTAGAAAGAGAGAGAGAGACAGAGAGACAGAGAGAGACGGGGAAAGACACGCCTAACCTAATTCTTGTTAAATACTTTAAATACATGTCCATGTTACATACCAACTACTGTTTGACATCATGTGTATGTCCAAAAGTTCTATACAAACTAAATCTTTCACTATTTTGAATATGGTCATTCCAGTCTTGCCATCTACAAAATTGATTTATACAACCAACACCTTGATTCAACCATACATCACCAAAACCATATCTAAATAAACAAAAACGTCCATCTATGACCCAGTTTCTCTTTTCCCTAACATCTAACTCATACAACATTTTGTACGTTCTATAAGGTATTCTATAGTCTTCCAGGGATAGAACAGAAAGACGGGGAAAAAGAGAGAGAGAGAGAGAGAGAGAGAGCGAAAGAGGGGGAGAGAGGGAGTGAGTGAGGGAGAGAGGGAGAGGTAGAAACGGAGAGAGAGAGAGAGAGAGAGAGAGACAGAGAGACAGAGAGAGAGAGAGAGAGAGAGAGAGAGAGAGAGAGAAAGACACGGCTAACCTAAATCTTGTTGTTACATACTTCAAATACATGTCCATGTTACATACCAACTACTGTTTGACATCATGTGTATGTCCAAAAGTTCTATACAAACTAAATCTTTCACTATTTTGAATATGGTCATTCCAGTCTTGCCATCTACAAAATTGATTTATACAACCAACAGCTTGATTCAACCATACATCACCAAAACCATATCTAAATAAACAAAAACGTCCATCTGTGACCCAGTTTCTCTTTTCCCTAACATCTAACTCATACAACATTTTGTAAGTTCTATAAGGTATTCTATAGTCTTCCATTTGTAACAACTTAAGCCAATAACGTATACACAGTATAGCTGAATTAACATATATCGGATGTCTATTTGTTTCGCCATAAACAAGATCATTAGGTGTGCGCAAATCTATGCCCAGAAATTTCTTCAACGCAAACAAGTGCACAGATTCACATTTCAACGCGGCTTTATGCAGTTCCCATAATTCAGAACCATATTGCATGACAGGTTGTACCTGAACATAAAAAAGTTTCAAAAACAATCGTAGAGAAGTATAATTTAACGAAGGTAGTTTTTTTTGTTTTATATAATGCACAATAAGACATTTCTGGCCCTGCTAGCAAGATCTTTACAAGCAGAAACAAAGCTCAAACGTGTAGTAAAATATATCCCCAAATATTTTATAAACATTGACGACAGGCATTGTAATACCATCATAAAACCATCTTTCCCGTGAACTGTAATATCCCTCCTTCCTAAATACTATGCACATGTTGTCTTTCAGTTGAAGGGAACTTGCTGCACGTTGTAAGTTATTCAGCTGAGTCTGTAGACCAGCAATAGTTTCTGACAAAAGTACAACGTCATCTGCTAATAACAAAATAAATAATTCAAATGAATCAAAAAAAAAAAAAAAAAAAAAAAAGTGGCACAATGTTATTAATAACATCAATCGCCAGTTCATTTATGAAAAGGAAGAACAACACTGGACTGCACACATCACCTTGTTTTACTCCAGCTGTACAGGCTATAATCTGTCAACAGAACACCACATCTAACTCTGCACTTTTCGGTATCATAGATACTCCTAATATACGTATACAGTTTACCTCTTATACCATTATTTTTAACAATATTGGCCATAGCAAATGTCTGTTTATGGAGTCGAGGGCTTTCTGGAAATCAATGAAGGCTGCATAAAGTTTACAATTATTAGAAAATTGCTTTTGCACCAGTGCCAAACAAGCAAACATATGATCTGTTGAATATCCTTTCTTAAAGCCGGCTTGGTGGTCTCCGGCAATATCATTTTCTTGTACCCATTCTTGTATTCTATTATTTATTATTGTACTAATCATTTTGCTTCTTATATCACTAAGACAAATGCCCCTATAGTTATTTGGATTGTTAACATCTCCTTTCTTTAAAAGTGGTAAAATAACTGATTCCGTCCAACTTTAAGGAAAGATACCCTTGTCAAATAGTATATGAAACAATTTAACAGAGAGAGAGAGAGAGAGAGAGAGAGAGAGAGAGACGGAGACAGAGAGAGAGAGAGAGAGAAGGAAGAAGAAGCAGAAGAAGAAGCACTGAACTGACGACTCCTCTCCTCCTTGCCCCCCATCTCCACCACCCTCTCCCCTCTCCGCCTTGTTCTTCCCTTCCCCTTCCGCCCCTCATTACTTCCTCCACCATTGCCACACGAGACGACCCACCCCCACCCCCACCCCAGACAAGGGGCAGCGACTCTAGGTGGCCGAAGAATGGGCAGGTAATTCTAAACGGAAGTAGGGCCTGACAGCCAAAAGACTCGCTTCCGGTTCATTTCCTCCCTTGGGACTTCCGCACCTCACACTCTCTCCCCGAAACACATCATTCCCCCTTTCCCCCGACCCCCCCCCGCCCCCCCACCCATGCCCTCTCCTATCCCCATCCCCACCCCACCTCTCCAGCCTTTATTCAGCGCCCCAAGCCCCATCCTGTAACTCCCCCCTCTCCCTCCTCCAACTGCCTCCTCCCACCCCTTACCTCTCACAATTCTTCCCGTGCCCCTGCTTCAAGTTGGCATGAATGGGGTCTGAAGCTTCCCTCCTCCTCCTCCTCCGAGAGAGAAAGAAATAATGAAACGGGCTGCGTGAAAGATCAGCAGGAGGTTGCCCCACAGTTGGTTCCAAAAGCCTTCATGTGGGCGTGGGTGTCCACTGATACAGTGTGTTGGTAACGAGCGCTGAATTGACTCCTACCTACTGTATTCAGCAGTTGTGGTTGTGTTCAAGTGAATTATAGTGTTGTGTTGCGTTGTGTTGCGTTGCGTTGTATTGTATTGTATGTTACGTTGCAATGTACTGAGTTGCGATGCGTTGTATTGTATTGTATTGTATTACGTTTTTTCACGATCAATTTCTCTGTGTGAAATTCGGGCTGCTATCCCCCGATGAAAGCGCGACGGTGTAGAGCATCTCATATATATATTTCACCAGATGACAAAAACTTTGTCGAGTTCATTCACGTGCGGGTTATTGTCTCGCCCTAATGACTAGTACTCAGATAGACCACCTCACAAGAGGAGTAACAATTTGTAGATGGGACTCGAACCCAGACACTTGCTGCTTCCTAGTCGGTAGCATGACTACTGAACCACCACCCCGTTTGTGGCGACACTGACTGAAACCTCGTCTTCATAGCTGTTCTGTTGGTGTTGCTTGCTACCCTTTCTGTCTTGTTCTTGTTACCTATGGAATCACGCTATGTATAGTATTTCTTACTTTTTGTCACAACAGCATATTTCTCCGTGTGAAATTCGGGCTGCTCTCTCCGGGGAGAGCGCGTCGCTATTGTGAGCGACACTTATAATATTTTTTTTTCTTTTGTTTCTGCCTGCAAGTGAACTTGGTTTCCTGTCAAAGTGGATTTTTCTACAGAACGTTACCCAGGGAGAACCCCTTGGATTCCGTGGGTTCTTTTACGTGCGTCAAGTGC
>NC_134877.1:12541968-12551968 GCF_041734735.1 Babylonia areolata | reverse complement strand
CAAACCATTTATTGTCAGATTAACTTTTTGTTGTACTGATATTTTCGCAACCATTTGAATAAATATTAACTGAGCAACACAAAGAAAAAAAAAAAAAAAAAGAAAAAAACAAACAAACCAAAAACAAAAACAAACCAATGATATGGATTTAAAAAGAACATATTTAACAAATCAATTTATCAAATTTCATTAATATCAATATCTCAAAACAAAACAAAAAAATGTTTTAACTCACACACGTGTATCCTCCACCCACTCCCAACATACATCCATGCACGCACACAGACGCTCATTCAAAACCCCCCACCTCATCCCCCTACCCCAAGTACGCTTGTATAGTCACGATTTGATTTCATTCCCCCGCTCCAAAGACGTGTAAGTATTCACTACCACGTGCACAAGCTCTCCCCCTCTCTCTATCCCTTACCCCCCCCCCCACACACCCACACCCACACACACTCACACTGTCTCTCACTCTTTCTCTCTCACCTACACTTCCACCCGCCCCCACACATATACATTTGCACTAACATACCTTCACACACACACACACACACACACACACACACAGAGCAACAATAAACCCAGACAACTGTATGCAGTCATCAAACATTCCTTGATCGCATGCCGCAAGACACCCTAGAGCAATTGTTGTGCCAGACAATAGGTAAAAATGAACGAAAGCTGTCAGTCGCCGTGCGAGTGAAGTGAAGACTGTGTTTAATGGTTTATTGAGGGGAAAAAAAAAGAAAGATGAAGATGGAGGAAAAGAGAAGAAAAAAAAAGAGAAAAATGAGGATGGAGGTCCAGCACAAGAGAGAGAGAGGGGGAGAGAGAGAGGGGGAGGGAGAGAGAGAGAGGGAGAGAGAGAGAGAGGGAGAGAGAGGGAGAGAGAGAAGAGAGAGAGGGAGAGGGAGAGAGAGGGAGAGAGAGAGGGAGACAGAGGGAGAGAGAGGGAGAGAGAGAGGGGGGAAGAGAGAGGGAGAGAGAAGGACAGAGAGAGAGAAGAGTATATTTCAGGTGTCCCCTGATGACATCGAAACATCACACATCAGCGTCTTTGACACGCACCACTGTAAACAAAAGAGTGATGCAAAAAACAACAACAACAACCCCCCCAAAAACAAAAAAACAACCCCCCCCCCCCACACACACACAAAAGGTCCACACGATCGAATAGGCAGATTCACATCAACAATCATTTTCCTTCGCAATAGACGAAATCAACACGAATAGTAGAGACAAATGCTTTACGTTTTAACTATCATTCTTTTATTTCTTTCGTCGGGTTACGCTGTTGGTGGTCAGGCATCTGCTTAGCAGATCTGGCGTATATGGATTTGTCCGAACGCAGTGACGCCTCCTTGAGCTACTGATACTGATACTGATACTGCATCTTTCAGAAAACAGAAAGTGCAGTTTAATGGTGTTTGGTCGTGTTCTATAATAGGTAGGAACGCAGTTTTTTTCTGATGCTGTCAAAAAAAGAAAAGAAAAAAAAAAAGAAAAAAGAAAAGAAAAAAAGGGAGCATTAAACAAATAGTGACTCTCATCAGCAATATCCTTTGTGGAACATTGATCAAGAATTCTTTCATTTATTGGTAAATTGTTGAAACGTTGTTTATGAACATGACTCGTTGGTAATATCGGAAAAACTCTTCAGTGCCGTTTCCGTCCTGGGATTAGGAGTTACCAAGGATACTTGACGCTATCCCCATGAGGAGACAGAACAGTCAGCCACATCGAGAAGACCGCAATATTACAGTTAGCGAATATGGATCAGTCCGCACGCTGTGACACCTCTTTCAAACTGAATCTGAAACGGAGTCACTGATACAGTCTTCAGTTTTCAGTTTCAGGAGGTGTAGAAGAGTGTGGACTGATCCATATCCGTTACACCACGTCCGTGTTTGAAAAAAAAAACAAAAAAGGAGAACATATGCCTGACCATCGCAACAAACACAACGCGCTGATCAGGTCTCCAGAGCCAATCTTAGGTTTTCTGTCAAATAATTAAACATGAAATAAGGTGACTTGAACAACACAGACAAATTCGAAAACACATTGAAATACCCGAATTAAAGATCAGTAGACGGCGAATGACTGAAGTAGAACAAGAACAGTAGTCTTCAGATAAGGTTCAAAGGTTCAAAAATAATTTATTCCGAGATAATAAGCATGTCTGTAGTTTGTTCGACCAGTTTTTGTCCTGTGTTTGATTCGACGTCTTTCCACTTTCGCTCTATCCATCTTCCTGTTCGTTAAAAAAATTTGACCAGTAAACACGCTCACGGCTCCCTCCCTTATACAGGACGAGAACATCATCCCATTTCTTTGTCTGTCTGTGAACTGTGGACCATCACACACGCCCGCATATCGTCGCTGACCAAGTGCAGACTGACATACGACTTCCGCCATTGTTTTTGATCCAATGTGGAAATGATTCGTTGCCTAACTGAGGATTTACAGCTAACTAGAATTTCAAAGCTGTGCAAATTTTTCATATCTCCGAGGAAGCCACCATTGGCTTTGCAGGCAATGAAGCAGTCTTAGAACAATGGCCATTTATTGGTTGAACGGATAACAATAACTAAACGTTTGCTTGGGATTACATCGACTGCTTTTTGCTTCTGCAGTCACTACCAGCAACGTTCTGTTTAAACTAGAAAACAAGAGAGGCAAGGCCTTCAAGACTCACTTGTGATACACTTAAAAAAAAATCCAAGCTTTTTATGTATTGAGTATAATTTCAAAATGTAATGTTAGATGAGAAAGATCAGTTTAAAGCAAATTAAGTCCCCTAGCATTAATTACAGAGTAATTTCCCTTTTTTACAAACTGCACCAAAACGTTTGCAAAATAAATAAAAATTCCATGCTTAGCAAAAGAAGTTCCTGTTTGAACAAAAAATGATAATAATGACTCCTCTTGTTGTTGTGTCAGAATAAGAGGTCAAAGTGCCAAGTTTAGAGAATACAAAAAATATAAATATAACAGTAAATGCATTTTGCATATAATTAGGCTTCTTTTTTTATTTTTTTGTGCCCATCCCATAGGTGCAATATTGTTTTAAACAAGATGACTGGAAAAAACTGAATTTTTCCTATTTTTAGGCCAAATTTGATGTCAACTGACAAAGTATTTGCAGAGAAAATGTCAATGTTAAAGTTTACCACGGACACACACACACACACACACACACACACACACGCATACACACAGACAACCGAACACCGGGTTAAAACATAGACTCACTTTGTTTACACAAGTGAGTCAACGAGTTGTTCGGTACCTGGATAAGGAACTCAGAAACGGGCGAAAATTGAGGGGCTGTTGGTTTGTGCTGGGTGTTGGTTATGGCGGTTGTGAGTTGTTCGAAAAAAAAACAAACCCAGAGAGTTGCTCAATTTCAAGGAGGTGTCAGAGATGAAAGAGCACGGACTGATCAACACACGCTACGCAACATCTGCTTCTAAGAAAAGCAGCATATGCCTGACTTACGCATGAACCCAATGAGCTGACCAGGTCTTGAAAGCCTGCCCTCGGTGTGTGAAAATATTAACCAAAAGAAAAAAAAGAAGAAAAAAAAGTAGCGTTTCCAAAGACGAAATAACCTGAGCTGTGACAACACAACCATGCTGAACGTGGTCTGAAGTGTATCAACCACATGTCAAGTCGTCGTATTTTCCATGCTGAATCCCTCAATATTAGGTATTAATAATGTTTTATCCGTGCAATGATTGCTTTACTGTGGGTGATATGTTTGATTTATTTATGACTGCAACACACACACACACACACACACACACACACACACACAAGCGAACGTGCACGTGCACAAACACACAGATAGCGGGCTACTGTTAAATTCACATCAAAAAGTATCGGAACTGTGGGGATGGCAGCATCCTTGCCGACCACAAGTTTGAAATGACACTGGTGAACTTATTCTTTTCCTTTGCATGCAAGTACATGTGTGTGTGTGTGTGTGTGTGTGTGTGTGTGTGTGTGTGTGTGTGTGTGTGTGTGTGTGTGAATGGATGTGATTTCCGTATTGCACATATTACGTGCAGGGTCATACATTTTGCTTCCAGGACCTTAGAGTGCAACAGGACTGGCTGTGTTGATGTACATTCTGTGTTTCTAGCTCTCTGTGTGTGTGTGTGTGTGTGTGTGTGTGTGTGTGTGTGTGTGTGTGTGTGTGTGTGTGTGTGTGTGTGTGTGTGTGTGTGTGTGTGTGTGTGTGTGTGTGTTTGTGTGTGTGTGTGTGTGTGTGTGTGTGTGTGTGTGTGTGCGCGTGAGAGAGAGAGAGAGAGAGAGAGAGAGGGGCATATGGCGCATCATGGCAACAATCGACAACAGCAAAACGAGAACAAACAAACAATCAAAGACACACTTTCGAACACACACACACACACACACACACACACACACACACACACACACACACACACACACACACACACACACACACACACACACACATACACACACACACACACACACACACACACAAACACACACACACACGCGCGCGCGCGCGCGCATGCACACACCCACAAAAAGAAAGGAAATGACTGAGTGCAAAAAGTCTTGCCTCTCCTCCACACTAACGACTCCCATTTTCTGCCCCACACCTCACCCCTCCCCCGCCCACTTTCCTCCCATCCACACCCACCTCCCATCCACACCCACACACCCTTGCCCACTACACCTTCACATCCTCACCCTCACTCTCACCCACACACTTTGCCCAATCTCATCAGAGGAGCAGTGGCATGTCTTCTTTAATGTCCGGCAGAAGACGAGATGGTGTGTGGGAATGACCGAGAGGCTGATCTAACGAGTGCTATAAACATCAGCACGAGGTCCTCTACAGATCAGCGGAAATCGCCGTCACGACAGCAGCGTGTGTTGAAAGGGATCACGTCGTCAGTCAGTCATCCCACAGCATGGCGGTCACTGACGACATCTTGGTGGTCATCTTGATATGCAGGTCGGTGTCCGTGTGTGTGTGTGTGTGTGTGTGTGTGTGTGTGTGTGTGTGTGTGTGTGTGTGTGTGTGTGTGTGTGTTGGTGGTGGTGGTGGTGGTGGTGGTGGTGGTGTGTGTGTGTGTGTGTGGTGTCCGTGTGTGTGTGTGTGTGTGTGTGTGTGTGTGTGTGTGTGTGTGTGTGTGTGTGTGTGTGTGTGTGGTGGTGGTGGTGGTGGTGGTGGTGTGTGTGTGTGTGTGTGTGTGTGTGTGTGTGTGTGTGTGTATGTGTGTGTGTGTGTGTGTGTCTTTATTTACATTTATTTATTTATTCATTATCATTACTGTCTTTTCATTCCATTTTTTTTATTATTATTATCTTATTATTTATTTATTAATTATTTATTTATTCATCTAGATAGGACTTTATATGTGAAGATCTTCTTGTTGTCCGGTTCATCTATAACTGTGTTGTATTGTGACATGTTCCAAATATGATACTGTTTTTAACCATAATAATGATAACACGTGTGATAATCACGCAAGTGATAATGATAATGATGATGATGATAATAATGATAATAGTAGTAACAATAATAATAATAATAGTAACAAGAACAACAACAACAACAACAATAATAATAACAACAACAATAATGATCATACTTCTACAACAACGACAACAATTACTACTACTACTGCTGCTACAACTACCACTGCAACTGCTAACGTGCATTTATATAGTGCTTTCCACCGCGGCTCTAAGCAAATTCAACAATTCATGTGGTCTAAATAAGACGCGATAATGTTCTTAAATATAGAAGATAAAAACCCGCTAAAAATACTGTTTGAAAACAGTGTAACGTCACACAAACTTACACATCTCCCTCACCCCCACCCTCACCCCACACAAACGGACACAACTGCATTGGTTCGGTGGGAGGGGGGAAGTGGAGAAACTATGATCTTTGGAAAAGGCAATAGGGGTCTATTGGTTGCTTTAAAAAAAAGAAAAAAGAAGTTGTTTGTCCAATTTGCTGCTGCGTAGCAAAAATCGTTTCCTACATGTTTCTTACCTCTTTTTTTTGTGTGTGGAGTAATTAGTCGAACAGACAAGACTTGAACCTGTTTCCCTACGGTTCGAGGTGACGCAGCATCTGTAGACCTCTGAGCTACGAAATCGCAGACAAAATGGATAGTCAAAGAGCCATGATCAGAATGGCACGGTTTTGTTATGTCACAAAAGCACGATATCTGTAAACGTTATTGTATTGTTGAGTTCATCGATAGCAACAGACATCTGCCTTTTATTCTTATTTAAAAAAAAAAATTTTTATTAGTTTTTTAACAGTAGATGTGGTGTACATATATGGATCAGCTGGTTCTCTTTGACACCTCCCTGAAACTGAAACTGAAACTGCGGTGGTTAGGGTTCTGTGACGGAAGCCTCCCTAAACAGTGACAGACCATCCGCCAGTATGGTCTCATTCCAAGGTGTCATCCGTGAAGTATGGTCTCATTCCAAGGTGTCATCCATGAAGTATGGTCTCATTCCAAGGTGTCATCCGTGAAGTATGGTCTCCTTCCAAGGTGTCATCCGTGAAGTATGGTCTCCTTCCAAGGTGTCATCCGTGAAGTATGGTCTCCTTCCAAGGTGTCATCCGTGAAGTATGGTCTCATTCCAAGGTGTCATCCGTGAAGTCCCAAAGACCTCAGCGAAAGAATCGTCGTCAAACAGATAAAGCCGATAAACGATGGCTGGCAGAATCTTCAGAACGTTCTAAACTTGGTTCATTTCATGTGTTGAACATGAACGGAGCTGTTCTTTAATCCCCCTTCCGTCTCTTTTCACTTCCATCCTTCCTCCAAGCTGTACCCCCTAACCCCCAAACCCCCTACTTATCCCTATGTCTGATACCACTTAACTCTCTCCATACGAACGGCGAAATAGACGACGTTAACAGCGTTTCACCCCAATTACCATCGTCAAAATATTGCAAGCGAAGGCTCTTACACTGAAGACGTGAATGTTGACAAAGAATACCACAATTCTGACGACGGAAGCTAAATGTTGGATCATTGAGACACCCACTGGACATCCGAGGGGTCTGTGTAGAGGAGAAGGGAGGACTGGCCGTACTGAGTGAGTTAAAGTGGAAAGACATGAAACTGAAGACTACACATAAACGGGAACTCATGGTTCGGAGAATTACAACCACGGGGGCTGGAGCACTTAAGAAAAATCACATTTGTGTAACTGCCCAGTTTGTCAGAAGGGAATAATAATTGATATTCCTTTCATAACGCTGACACACGCTCATGTAGCTGAGCCGTTGTAACGGTGTATCATCCACTCACCTTCAATTCGTATGCGAGCATCGCTTATTTAATTAAGCATCATTCGCAAAACTGTGACAACCTCGTGTGTACAAGAACTGTGATAACTGACCAGATAAAAACACATCGTGGTTCTCTATCACACACACACACACACACACACACACACACACAGAAGGTTTCTAGAAGATGAGAGAGAGAGACAGAGACAGAGACAGAGAGAGAGAGAGAGAGTGCATGCAGGGTGAGATAGGGCTGAGGAAAGGTGGGAGTGGGGATGTTGGGTGGGTTGGGGGGGTGGGGGGGGGGAGGTGAACTGGGGCACAAATGGGGTGATGCGTGTCCTTATGTATTCTTGCCGTGCAAATGCGTGCTGCGGGATGCTGCAATGCCTGCTAAGAGCGGAGAGGGGGGAGGGGAGGGGAGGGGAGGGGAGGGGAGGGGGAGGAGGGGCAGTGGAGGGTGAGGGACGGGGGGGGGGGGGGGGGGTGGGAGCAGTGAGTTCCTCCCAGCTGGTTTTTTTTTTTTTCCCCTGCAAGTCTGTGAAGGCAGGTCTGGGGTCGTCTCAAAGACATTATCTGCCATTTGTCTTGTTCCTCATTCCTGATTTGTCTTTCCTCTTTCTTCCCCCCCCCCCTTTTTTTCCATCCCTTCTTCTTTTCCTCCTCCTCCTCTTCCTCTTCATTGTTGTTGTTGTTGTTTGTTCGTTCTTCTTCTTCCTTCCCCCCTTCTTCTTCTTCTTCCTCCTCTTTTGTTTTTTTTTCTTTGTCTTACTCCCTTTCTTCCCCTGCCCTTGTTTTTCTTTTGCTTCTTTCAACCATCAACCCCATTATTCATCGTCATCTTTTCATTCTTCTTCTTCTTCTTCTTCGTGTTATCGATCTGTTTCTTTCTTTACTTGTCGTTCTTCTTCTTCGGGCCACCATCTTCTTCTTGTTGTTGTTGTTGTTCTTCTTCTTCTTGTTCTTCTCCTCCTTCTTTGCCTTCTTATCTCTTTCTGTTCCCGTCTGTCTCACTCGCTCGTCCTCTCTAGCTTCTCTGTTCTTCATCTCGTTTTTGGTATGTTCAATGCATAACAGCAACAACAACTGTAACAACAAGCACAATCACAACCACCACCACCACCACCACCACCACCACAATAACAACAACTACAACAACCACGATCACAACCACCACCACCACCACAACAACAACAACTACAACAACCACGATCACAACCACCACCACCACCACAACAACAATAACTACTACAACAACCACGATCACAACCACAGCCACCACCACCACCACCACCACCACACCATTAGAACATAACTCCTCCTCCTCTCTCTCCTCTCTCTCCTCCTACTACTACTACTGCTGCTGAAACTTTTTTTTCACTATTGCTTCTCATTCTTCTACTACATCATTGAACTTTTTCCTCCCCCCCCTCCTTCCCTCCCTTCTTCGTACTCCTCCCCCCTGCCCCCCCCCCCCCCCCCCCCCCCCGTCATTCAACGTACTCCCCAACGTCTTGAAACCTCTGTTCCTTCCCTCCATCCTCTCTCTCTCTCTGTCTTCACAAATAAACAGCGTCACTGGCTGGCCTTTAATGTCCTCGGAGATGCCGTGTTGTGTGCAAACGACTTTAGCAGTGCTGGAGCTATCTGCTGCCTGTGTTTCTATTCTCGGTGTCTGGGGGATTCGCCGCTACGTGATGGGAGCTTGCTTGCACACACCAGTTGGAGAAAAAAGAAGAAGAAGAAGAAGAAGAAGAGGAAGAAGAAGAAGAAAAAACAAAACTACCATCGCCAACAGCCACACGACTATCTTAAGTCTCTCTCTCTGTTCCTACTTCTCCCTCTCTCTCTCTCTCTTTCTCTCAGTGTTTGTCTCTCTGAATATATACAACACACACACACGCACACACCGACCCCGTCCACAACTCTCTCTCTCTCTGTGCATGTATATATATATGTATATATGTATGTATGTATGTATGTATATATATATATATATATATATATATATTGTCACAAATGAAAAAAAAACCCACCTAGATAAATAAATATTTTCCTCACTTAAGGAATCCATGAAAATGTATGATACTGTCATCAAAATTCTGGTTCTCGCCTTCAGTTTTCAGCTCATGTTAGTTTTTTGGAGAGACATATTCTTTGGAAAAGAGAGGTCCCTGCCCTAACTATGGGGATTTTCTCTTTCGCTTAAAGTGAGAATGTTTCTGTGCAGTCAGCGGCCAGGTGTACGTAGCAATCCCTCTGAGCTGAACGACTACTGAGCTGGGTGAGCAAGCCCGATGAGCATCCCACAGTGCGGAACAGCTGTCGTTTGCTGTTCTGGCTTACCTCCCCTCTGGAGGAACAAAATGGCTAACATGAGCATAAATCGAGAGATATTTTTCAAATACCCCTCTACACTCCCTTTGCAAATCAATTTTTAAAGTTAAAAGTTAGACCAACACTGATCTCTATCTATCCATCTATCTATCTATCCATCTAGATAGATAGATAGATATCATAGAGGTTCTGTGGCAGAATCGGTTTCGTGTTCAACTTCTGATTCAATGGTTAGGGTTCAATGTCATTTGCCGAAAAGCTTTGGTTACATAGTAGGTACTGATCAGAACAAAATGGTGCAAAATAGATGAAATGGAACAGAAAGGAAAAAACGAAAACAAAAACAGAACTGAA
>NC_134877.1:12534468-12536968 GCF_041734735.1 Babylonia areolata | reverse complement strand
AAAGAGAGATAAAAAAAAATAGTCAGAGAGAAAAAAAGTTTGCTCTTCTGACCTCATTGTTCATCTTGTGCAAAGTGATTGCACACGAGTCATTCACACGCATGCATTTTTCTAAAACTTATGAGAAGTACATGTACATAGAAAGGTAGAAAAAATGCAGCCTGGAAAGAGATGGTGTGTGTGTGTGTGTGTGTGTGTGTGTGTGTGTGGAGGAGCTAACTGCTTTTGGAAAGAGGTTGGTTTTCTGGCGAGACAAGAAAGTGCTGATTTGGGGAGAGACCAACATAAGACAAGACAAGACAAACATCTCTGTTAACCAGGGTGAAACATAAGCCACTGGTTTTTTTGTTTTTTATTATTCCATTTTTTTACATGCTGTCCTTGCTCACGAGGGCGCAATGGAAAAAAAAAAGAAGAAAAAGGGTAGAAAGAAAGCGATACAATTTATACACAGATAGCAGAACACAAAGTTTACACTACTCCTTCAAAAATGTATGCACGCAAACGTCAGAAACGAAGATTTGAACGTTAGGGAGGGGGGGGGGGTGTAGGTGGGACAACCACAGAGAGAGAGACAGAGAGAGACAGACAGTGACGGTGAGACTGAGAGACAGACAGAGATACAGAGAGGGAGACAGAGGAACAAAGATGTAGGGGAAGAGTCCGAAAGAGAAGAGAAAAAGAGACAGAAAAATAGACACATATAGACGCAGAGAAAGAAAGAAAGAGATAAGGAGACATGATGATATGGGAAACATAGGGAAACAGATATCAACAGTGCAGACAGAAGAGGTCAAGGCCGACACATATCAACAGTGCAGACAGAAGAGGTCAAGGCCGACATATATCAACAGTGCAGACAGAAGAGGTCAAGGCCGACATACATCAACAGTGCAGACAGAAGAGGTCAAGGCCGACATACATCAACAGTGCAGACAGAAGAGGTCAAGGCCGACATATATCAACAGTGCAGACAGAAGAGGTCAAGGCCGACATATATCAACAGTGCAGACAGAAGAGGTCAAGGCCGACATATATCAACAGTGCAGCCAGAAGAGGTCAAGGCCGACATATATCAACAGTGCAGACAGAAGAGGTCAAGGCCGACATATACTAACAGTGCAGTCAGAGGTCAAGGCCGACACATATTAACAGTGCAGACAGAGGAGGTCAAGGCCGACATATATTAACAGTAAGACAGAAGAGGTAAAGGCCGACATGTATTAACGGCACAGTCAGAAGAGGTCAAGGGCGAAATATATCAATTGCACAACCAGAGGTCAAGGCCGGTTGATATTGACAGTGCAGCCAGAGGTCAAGGCCGACAGATATCAACAGTGCAGTCAGAGGTAAAGGCGGGCAGATATCAACAATGCCGAAAGAAGAGGTAAAGGCCGACAGATATTAACGGTGCAGACACAAGAGGCCAAGGCCAACAGATATTAACAGTGCAGACAAAAGAGGTCAAGGCCGATAGTCATTAACAGTGCAGCCAGAGGTCAAGGCTGACAGTTGTTAACAGTGCAGACAGAAGAGGTAAAGTCCGAAATATATTAACAGTGCAGACAGAAGAGGTCAAGGCCGACATATATCAACAGTGCAGAGAGACAGAAGAGGTCAAGGCCGACATACATTAACAGTACAGACAGAAGAGGTCAAGGCCGACATATATTAACAGTGCAGACAGACAGAAGAGTCAAGGCCGACATATATTAACAGTGCAGAAAAGACAGAAGAAATCAAGGCCGACATATATTAACAGTGCAGACAGACAGAAGAGGTCAAAGCCGACATACATTAACAGTGTAGACAGACAGAAGACGTCAAGGCCGACATATATCAACAGTGCAGACAGACAGAAGAGGTCAGGACCGACATATATTAACGGTCCAGAGAGAAAGAAGAGGTCAAGGCCGACATATATTAACAGTGCAGCCAGACAGAAGAGGTCAAGGCCGACATGTATTAACAGTGCAGACAGAAGAGGTCAGGGCCAACATATATTAACAGTATAGACAGACAGAAGAGGTCAAGGCCGACATACATTAACAGTGCAGGCAGAAGAGGTACGGGCTTGCATATATTAACAGTGCAGACAAAGGAAGTCAGGGCCGACATATATTAACAGTGCAGACAGAAGAGATCATGGTCGACATATATTAACAGTGCAGACAGAAGAGGTACGGGCTGACATATATTAACAGTGCAGAAAGAAGAGGTCAAGGCCGACATATATTAGCAGTGCAGCCAGTAGAGGTACGGGCTGACATATATTAACACTGCATACAGAAGAGGTCAAGGCCGACATATATTAACAGTGCAGACAGAAGAAGTCAAGGCCGACATATATTAACAGTGCAGACAGAAGAGGTCATGGCCGACATATATTAACAGTGCAGACAGAAGAGGTACGGGCTGACATATGTTAACAGTGCAGACAGAAGAGGCACGGGCTGACATATATTAACAGTGCAGACAGAAGAGGTACGGGCTGACATAT
>NC_134877.1:12504468-12511968 GCF_041734735.1 Babylonia areolata | reverse complement strand
GTAAGCTCACCGGGCAGTAGAAGAACAATGCAGATGGCAGCTAGATACAGCGAGGGAGCCATCAGGGTGTGGAGCGTCCACTGGCCTCGTCCTTTCAGCAGCATTCAGATGTCTGCAAAGAAAGGTAAACGTAGTGGTAGTCTTCGCTTTCACGTCTTTCCACACTAAGTGATATATTATTTGTATTTTCTTTTTATCACAACAGATTTCTCTGTGTGAAATTCAGGCTGCTCTCCCCAGGGAGAGCGCGTCGCTGCACTACAGCGCTACCCTTTTTTTTTTGTATTTTTTCCTGCGTGCAGTTTTGTTTTATCAGTTTATCGTCTCATCCGAATGACTAGCGTCCAGACCACCACTCAAGGTCTAGTGGAGGAGGGGGAGAAAATATCGACGGCTGAGCCGTGATTCGAATCAGCGCGCTCAGATTCTCTCGCTTCCTAGGCGGATGTGTTACCTCTAGGCCATCACTCTACTTGTGATAGTCAGTCGTGTCCGACTATGACCACCAGAACAGCAGAGGAGGCAGCTGCTGTCCCGACTATCTGGGTTAGAATCTGACCACAGTGGAGAGTGTCTTGCCCAAGGTACGTCCCTACTCTCTCGGTCAAGAGTGTTTCAGGACAGTCAGAATTGGGATGGTTCCCAAAGGCCAACTAGCCCCCAAGGCTGCAGCTGAGAGTCAGTGCAATTTCGCCTCCTAGCGTGAGAGTCATAATCATTCATGAGAGACTGAGCTGTAAATGAGTTATCAATGCAGTGAAAAAAACAACAACCAAACATTGATTGTGTGTACAGCTCTCACTTTTCCTTGGCCCAGCTGTGAAGTAATGTCAATCTTTGATAGAAGCCGAGCGATCCAAACCAATCCTCCTCCTACAATCGGTGCTTTATACCGCCTGACAGACGTGTCACAGATGCAAATGGAACAATGTCATCGACAAACTAGAACAAAAACAAAACGAAACAAACAGGGCATCAATCCACGCCCCCCCCCCCCCCCCCCCCCCCCCCCCCCACACACACACCCTCCCCCCGAAAAAAACAACAAAAAACCCAACAAAACCACACGATCAAATCAAACGAAACCGCGTGCTGGTTTTTTTTTTTCCACAATGCCCTTTGGCCAGTTATTTGACGGCAACGTTACAAGGTTTCAAGCGATGTAATATTTTCCTCTGACGGGCAGTTAACTAGTTAGGGGGCCGATAGAAAACACTCCGGGCAAGGTTCATTGAGAACGATGAGTTCACTTTACATGCTCCTGTGAGTTTTCAAGTTCAGTTTCAGTTTCAAGGAGGTGTCAACAGGTGCGGACTGATCCATATGCGCTGCACCACACCCGCTTTGGTAAAAAAAGAGGAGTAGATGCCGGACCTTTACATAAAGGCAACGCGCTGTACAGGCCTTCATAGCTGACCCTACGTTTGTGTGGAACGTTAACTCTTTCCATACGAACGGCGAAAGAGACGACGTTAACAGCGTTTCACCCCAATTACCCTCAGCAAAATATTGCAAGCGGAAGGCTCTTATACTGAAGAAGTGAATGTTGACAAAGAATACCACAATTCTGACGACGGAAGCTAAAGGTTGGGTCATTCAGACACCCACTGGACATCCGAGGGGTATGTGTAGAGAAAAAGAGAGGACTGGCCGTACTGAGTGAGTTAACATAATTTGACATATACGTAATGAAGCAACAGAGTCAGTGAATACATTAATACATCATGATGAACGAAAGGCATGGAATGCAAATGACTGACATGAAGATAAGCACAGAGATGGACCCCGTTCAGTGAAGCCACACCTTCCCCCACCACCCACCCCACGCTTGCACACTCACACAAGTGTTTACACACACACACACACACACACACACACACACACACACACACACACACATACTCTCTCTCTCTCTCTCTCTCTCTCTCTCACACACACACACACACACACACACAAATGCATACACACACATACTCTCTCTCACACACACATACATACATACACACATACTCTCTCTCACACACACATACATACACACACATACTCTCTCTCACACACACACACACACACACACACACACACACACACACACACACACACACACACACACGTTTCCAAGGATATGATTCTGTTACAACATCACACTGCTTCAGACACAACTCTTCCACTAACGATCATGGGACACTTCAAAAGACACACTTCAAACAACATTTCTCCCTGGGAAAATTCAGTAGGAAAATCCACTTTGACAGGTAAACAAATACTTTTGCCGAAAACAACAACAACAACAACAACAACAGCAACAACAAAAATATGTGGGTGGCACTACACTGTGGATACAAGCTATCCCTGTTGAGAGCGGCCCCGAAACTCACACAAAGAAATCAGCTGTGACAACAATACAATGCAATGCAATGCAATGCAATACAACACGACACGACACGGTATGACACGAATCGACACGACACGGTATGACACGAATCGACACGACACAACACAATACAATAGGACACGACACGAACCTACACAATACAATACAACATAATATAATACAATACGACACGACACGACACGACACGACACGACACGACACGACACGACACGATACAATACAATAGGACATGACACGACACGACACGATACGACACGACACGATACAATACAATAGGACATGACACGACACGACACGACACGATACAATACAATAGGACATGACACGACACGACACGATACAATACAATAGGACCTGATACGACATGACACGACACGACACGACATGACACGATACAATACAATAAGACATGACACGACATGACACGATACAATACAATAGGACATGACTCGACATGACACGACACGATACAATACAATAGGACACGACACGACACGACACGACACGACACGACACGATACGATACGAGACAAGACAAGACAAGACAAGACAATGAGGAGCCCACACGGAGTGACCAAGTCAGCAGCGGTCAGCAGTGTTGCTGTGTCACCAGGCAACTGACAATAGCCTGAAGTATCTTTGGAACAGAAGAGAGTAGAACATGTGTTTGTCACCAAGTGTATCAGTTTCACAAGGAATATTGGCGAGGGGGGACGGGGGTGGCGGGGAGAGAGAGAGAGGAGAGAGAGAGAGAGGGGGGGGCGGGATTTGCGGAGGGAGACAGTACATATAGTTCCCCAAGGCAGTCAATGCCCCATCTCTCGAACAAATCCAGCATGATTTAAGTGCGCAACCAACAGCCATTTACCTGAAGATCTAGTCATCAGACCCGTTCATATATACTGAGTAATGTGCGGCTTATGTTGAAACCTCTATGTGCGTGCGCGCGCGCGCGCGTGTGTGTGTGTGTGTGTGTGTGTGTGCGTGTGCGTTTGCGTGTGCGTGCGTGCTTGTGTTTTGAGTGTACATGCAAAAGTTTTTATATTGATATGCACATGTAGCGATATGTGTCGAAATTTTTACTGAATCTGTGTATATAATTTTCGATTCATGTTTGTTCCCTTTAATATAGTATCCCCGCCCCATATTCCTTGTGATGCAGGTGCTTGGTGATAAAGACATAATCTATTCTATTCTAAAAGGTAAAAACCTGGGCGGGGGAGGGGGTGTGGGGGTAGGGGGAGGTAGGAGGGGAGGTAGGGGGGGTAGAATGGTAAGGTGAGGGTGGAGGTAGGCAAGAATGATGTGACAGGGCCTATTTTTTGTGCTATATCATTTTTCTCGCCCGATGGGTAAGGTTGTGTGATCTCGGGAATCGCTCACTGTCGGCGCCTCAAACAACGGCAAAAATCAAAGGATGTGGGAACTCACACACACACACACACACACACACACACACACACACACACACACACACACACACACACACACACACACCCACGCACGCACGCACACACACACCACACACACACACTCTCTCTCTCTCTCACACACACACACACACACACCACACACACACACACACACACACAAGTCAGCAACAACGAACCTGGGAAACCTCGTCACAATCTTTTTGTTCGCCCAGCTTCTCAATCCCAGTTGTTAGTTAGTTTCGTTAAAGATCACGTTTAAGAGCACGTTAAAGATCCTGAAATCCATGTCAGCTTTCGGAAGGTTATGGAAACAAGAACATACCAAGCATACACCCCCCCGAAAACGGAGTATGGCTGCCTACATGGCGGGGGGGTAAAAACGGTCATTCATGTAAAAGCCCACTCGCATACATACGAGTGAACGTGGGAGTTGCAGCCCACGAACGAAGAAGAAGAAGAAGAAGAAGAAGAAGTTAGTTTTTGTGTGGTTTGATTATAATTTCTTGTCTGTATGTTCAGAAACCAAACCTGAGCCACGTGAGTTGGAAGGCAGGTGTTGCCACAAACCTTCATGAACAACGTAATTAAAAAGAATAATGAGGCCAGGTGAGAAAAGGATTAACAATAACAATAAAGAGTGGTATCTCTCCTCCATGGACAAGGGTACACAACTTCCAAGTCAATGATGCTGATGCTACACCCTTGGTAACGTCAAACCTGTTTTGATTACTAAAATTCGAAAGGCTGGGTTATGGCAAGACGCATCCTGGTATACCACAACTGACCAATAAATGTCATACTGTAAATACCGGACTGTGGACCCTGCTGTAGTTTGCTTAACTTCTGGGTCTGACCTGTTTGTGTTGGGACTTACACTGCCCGGCATTTACAGTATGACAGTTATTGGTCAGTCGTGGTATACCAGGATGCATCTTGCCAAACCCAGCCTTTCAAACTTTAGTAATGAAAACAGGTTTGACGTTACTAATGGCGTACACCTTTAAAATACCTATTTTGCCTCCTGTGATACTACCATGAACATGGTTTGATGCTGGCAAGTCTCCCTTCGGCAGTCTGGCCAATAAAATCCTGCTGGCGTTAGATGATAGGTATAACATAGTTCGAGTATCGCTTATTCCTCGCCTGCCCCCCCCCCCCTCCTCCCCCTCTCCCTGCAACCCCCCTCCCCATCATCAGAGTCTGGAATGAAGAGGGTTGGGGGTGAGGACTGGGGGGGGGGGAGTGATAAAGAGAGGGATGAGAGTGGAGAGGGGTTGTGTGTGTGTGGGAGGGGAGGGGGGAAGGAAGGGGGGAGAAGAAGAGGAGCACTAATCCCTTGTTGATGCCTTTATGGATTGAGACTGCCACACGCGTTTTTATCACACACACACACACACACACACACACACACACACACACACACACACATTTTAGTTAGTGAACTCTTTTACTTTTCTTAGGATATCAGGATTTTTTTCTAGACGTAGACCGCTCGTTGTTGTTGCGTTACCACCAAATCTGTCAGCTCACTCATTTCCCTCAACACTTGCATGTCCGGAGCAGTATAATAATAATGTGAGCGTTTGAATCTGCAAGTTGCCCATTGCCTCAAGCCACTTCCCGTTCTACTTTCAATATCTTGTAGGAGGTTGACTGAGTCAGTCAGAATCATGACATGTTGATTTCCAGGAGTATGAATAGATGACAGCCACTGGACAGCGTGTGTCACAGCTTCAACTCCCATCGTCAGGCTGGAGGTTGTGACTTTGTACGCAGCATTCTCTTCTGTGATTGTTTTTTTTTTTTTTGTTTGTTTGTTTGTTTTCTTTTGTTTTGTTTTCGTTTTGCTTTGAAGTGAATCCTCAGCCAGACTGGTCTTTGATGACTGAACCATCTGTGTATATGATGATGTCCTCTTCACACACACACACACACACACACACACACACACACACACACCTTAACCCCCCCCCCCCCACACATACACACAAACCCAGCAAAAACCTCTTCACACAGACACTAATACTGTTTAGCAAAACATCACAGCCTAAGCCAGTGTAGTGTCGCGGGCGTCTCTCCTGTGATTGGCTCAATTTGAGGGGGGAACCCGAGACAGACAGAAAAAATAAGAGCTCTGACTTGTCTTCAGCTGCCGACAGCTGTGCTGGTGCTGAAGCAGGTACACACTGCCGGCTTCTTCTGTTCAGGACGTGTGCAGCTCTCCATCTCTCTCCATCTCTCTCTCTCTCTCTCTGCACCAACTGCTTCCAAAGACAAGGAAAAGGGAAAAGAAAAAAAAAATCCTCACCAACTCTTGAAATGTTTAGTCAGGAGTGCGTCAAAGCACGTGATAAGAACGCCGCGTGGTGGTTGCCCCTTTTCCGTTTATCCCCTCCCCGCCCCCCACCCACCCCCTCCCCCCCCACACACACACTCCCCCCCCCCCCCCCCCCCACCTGCTCTTTTAGTCTCTTGGTTGGTATTTATTATTCTTTTTATTCTTCTTTTAATCCCAACATATTTCTTTTTTTTTTTTTGCAGGTGTGCTTTATACAGAGATCTACACTAGGTTCAGTCAGGACTTACTTTCCCCTCTGAATAATAATGGTAACAACAACAACAACACACACACACACACACACACACACACACACACACACACACAGACACACACACACACACACACACACATATATATATATATATATATATATACATAGATAGATAGATAGATAGATATAGTTCAAACTCAATACACATCGTGGCTTCAGTGGCTTGGAAACGGGAAAAAGGAGACGTTTTAGTAAAGCACGTGAATCGCTCAGTCCGTCGAACACAGTCAGTCTTTATCGGCAATGTGTGCTATTGTCTCTGTCACAAGACTAACTGCTGCAAAAAAAAACAAAAAAAAAACAAAACAAAAAACAAAAAAAACAACAACAAAAAACAAACAAACAAAAAACCACACTAAAAATTTTTTAAAGTTCAAGATCCCATAGCGTTTTCTATGGCCAGCAGGACAGTGAATTCATCATATCCACCCTGTCTAAGGACGGTGAATTCATCATATCCACCCTGTCTAAGGACGGTGAATTCATCATATCCACCCTGTCTAAGGACGGCGGGGCAGTGAATTCATCATATCCACCCTGTCTAAGGACGGTGAAATCATCATATCCACCCTGTCTAAGGACGGTGAATTCATCATATCCACCCTGTCTAAGGACGGCGGGGCAGTGAAATCATCATATCCACCCTGTCTAAGGACGGTGAATTCATCATATCCACCCTGTCTAAGGACGGCGGGGCAGTGAAATCATCATATCCACCCTGTCTAAGGACGGTGAATTCATCATATCCACCCTGTCTAAGGACGGTGAATTCATCATATCCACCCTGTCTAAGGACGGCGTGGCAGTGAATTCATCATATCCACCCTGTCTAAGGACGGCGTGGCAGTGAATTCATCATATCCACCCTGTCTAAGGACGGTGAATTCATCATATCCACCCTGTCTAAGGACGGCGGGGCAGTGAATTCATCATATCCACCCTGTCTAAGGACGGCGTGGCAGTGAATTCATCATATCCACCCTGTCTAAGGACGGTGAATTCATCATATCCACCCTGTCTAAGGACGGCGGGGCAGTGAATTCATCATATCCACCCTGTCTAA
>NC_134877.1:12494468-12499468 GCF_041734735.1 Babylonia areolata | reverse complement strand
TTCGACCTTTGCAAAATTTGAAATACGAATAAACATAAACTAAAGCTGAGATAAGAAAGTATGTACGTGGAAACATAATAATACACGCCCACAAACACGCACGCACGCACGCACACACACACACACACACACACACACACACACACACACACACACACTGTCAAAGAAGCAAAGAACTCCCTTGGTGTGGCCATCACTTCACAATTTTTTCACGTCAGCACCACGGGAGATAGAAGGGCGGACGGAAGGACGGATCAGTCCGGACGAGTCGATGTGCTGAGGGGAACGGGAACTGACTGACTGCCCGGAGCTTGAACCTGCCGCTTGACAGCGTTAGTGGAGAGATGCGATGCCAGCAGAGATGGAGCTTAATTAGCTTAATTAGCGAACAGCCATCACCCTCCCTGACCACCTGCGGCGAGGAATGTGCCTCGCAATAATGTGTGTTTGGTGGTCCTCCAGTTAAACACGAAATGGATAAGAATTATAGAAAAAAAAACACCCTTCCTCAGAACTCCCCCCCCCCTCTCAATTCACCCACCCCCTTCATTCCACAAGCCCCCATCCGAATAAGAACAGAGTGACCGATAGTCACTCTGAAATCAATTGCTCCCAGTGAAATGGGTAAACAGTCACTCACACGAACGCTTCCAAACGTCAACCCCCGACCCCCACCCACTTATTGGCACACACGCACACATTGGCACACGATCACTCTGACAAGCAGGCATTCCATTGCTGTTCTTGTAAGAAATGAACAAGGAAAATGTTTATGTGACAATTACATAAGCAACATATTTTTTGTGAATTACGAAAAAAAGAAAAAAAGAACGGCTCTTTGAGTATGGACGTGAATTTATCCTTTCCTGGTTGATATAACAGAAATAAAACAAAAACAACAAAGAAAAAAGAGAGGCAAGGCCTTCAAGACTCACTTGTGATAAATTAAGTCCCCTAGCATTAAATACAGAGTAATTTCCCTTCTTTACTATCTGCATCAAAACGTTTGCAAGATAAATAAAAAATTCCATGCTTAACAAAAGAAGTTCATGTTTGAACAAAAAATGATAATAATGACTCCTCTTGTTGTTGTATCAGAATAAGAGGTCAAAGTGCCAAGTTGAGAGAATACAAAAAATATTAATATAACAGTAAATGCAGTTTGCATATAATTAGGCTTCTTTTTTATTTTTTTGTGCCCATCCCAGAGGTGAAATATTGTTTTAAACACGATGACTGGAAAGAACTGAATTTTTCCTATTTTTATGCCAAATTTGATGTCAACTGACAAAGTATTTGCAGAGAAGATGTCAATGTTAAAGTTTACCACGGACACACAGACACACGGACACACACACACACACACACACACACACACACACACGCACACACAACCGAACACCGGGTTAAAACATAGACTCACTTTGTTTACATAAGTGAGTCAAAAAGAAAACAGTGATAAGAAAATGTTAAGGTGTAATAAGAACAATAACACAAATAACAACACAGTGGGGTGTTTGTTTGTTTTGTTTATTTACATATTTTTTTCTTTTGAAAGCAAGATGTGGTGTCGCGTACACTTTGATACATCATTGATACTGAAACTAAAACTATATAACGAACGATATTTTCTATATTTTCGTCTGCATTTTTTTTTTTTTTATTTTTTTTTTTACTGTCTTGCAGAGAATCTTTATTTTGTGTAACAATTAGCAACAGTACAACGTATTGACCCCCCCCCCTCCCCCCCTCCCTCCCCCTGTGGCTCAGTGGTAAGTTAGTGGGGATGTCGTGGATTCAATCCCTAAATCCTTACCTGTCAGAGGACACGATGTTTGTGGAGATTATTGTTTCCCCCCAGTTCCGACAGACTCAGGCCTGGTATCCATTCAATGTGCCGTGGATTCCAACTGGAAGATCTGGGGCCCAACTCTCTCCAGTCCTTTCCGCTTCAAGGACGTCCTTGAGAAAGTATGCTCAAATTTCCAGACCAACAACACTGCATGCAGGGTGATTGCATCTCCCGGGGCTGGCGGACACCCAGAATACATTTCGAAAGGGTTCAGCGATGAGACTGATGTAGATTCGGGCCAAGAAAACATCTTCTTCCAAGCACCATCGCTGTCATCCACACGTTCATCATCAAAAAAAAGAAAAAAAAAAAGTTCCCGCTTCTCTCGCTCTTCGGGATATAGTGTTCGGGAAGATGTGTGGGCAAAAACTGTTCTCTCTTCTTGTGATGCTATCAATGTGTGAAACTTCTTCTTCTTCTTTATTTTTTTTTTATATCATATTATTTTGTTTTTTAAGCAGCATTCTCTGGGGTTGTTACCAAACGCTGTTTTATCCATTTCATACCCAACAAAGCACATCCGCGTTTGTGGCAGTCACATGAATACAAAATAAATAAATAAATGAATAACAAACAAGCAAATAAATAAACCAATAAATAAGGCAGTTGTGCAAAACCCTAAACCACTTCTCTCTGGAATTTACATCTGGAGGGTCGACGTGTGTGTGTGTGTGTGTGTGTGTGTGTGTGTGTGTGTGTGTGTGTGTGCGCGCGCGCGCGCGCGAGCGCGCTTGTGTGTGTGTGTTATTCCAATGTAAACTTTACTTTCTTCAGCAGTATCGATTCAACATAAAAAAAAAAATTCTATTTGTACCCCCCACCACTTTTACTTCATGAAGATGTTGGTTTAGTATTTCAAACATTTCGAGGATCCGAGTGTGTTCGACAACTTTGTTTTTTCCCTAACTTTGCTATTATCATTTGTTCACGTCTTGGACAGGTTGTTTGATAAAAAGATGTAATCTTGCATGCTCCTGTAGGACTTAAATCTGATTAAACTTGACCTGTGTGTGTGTGTGTGCGTGCATGCATGCATGCGGGCGTGCGTGCGTGCGTGCTTGCGTACGCGCGTGTATATATGTGTGTGTGCGTGTCTGCGCGCGTACGCGCGTACATGCATTTATGTAGGTGTGGGATATGTGCATGTGTGTATGCATGTGTGTATAATGTGTCCTAGCATGTGCGTGTGCGTATGCATGTGTGTATTCGGTGTCACCGCCGCAGTCAAAAGGAAAGTCCTGCCATCGAGTCCTTATAATGATGTTCCTGTCTGTCTGTCCATGATTATCGAGGCAATACTGTACGGATTTCCCTGTACCCCGTTCATTAGGGGCAATGGCCTTGTATGAAAAGACCATCCACACATCCCTCCCTCCCTCCCTCCGTCCATCCCTCCCTCCCTACCTCCGTCTATCCATCCATCCATCCGTCTATCCATCCATCCATCCATCCCTCCATCTAGATATCCATCCATCCGTCTATCCATCCACCCATCCATCCCTCCATCTAGATATCCATCCATCCGTCTATCCATCCACCCATCCATCCCTCCATCTAGATATCCATCCATCCGTCTATCCATCCACCCATCCGTCTATCCATTCATCCGTCTATCCATCCCTCCATCCATCCCTCCATCCGTCTATCCATCCATCCGTCTATCCATCTATCCGTCCCTCCATCTATGTATCCATCCGTCTATCCATCCATCCATCCATACATCCATCCGTCTATCCATCCATCCATCCATCCATTCATCCATCCATCTATACATCCATCCGTCTATCCATCCCTCCCTCCATCCGTCTATCCATCCATCCATCCATCTATTCATCCATCCATCTATACATCCATCCGTCTATACATCTACCCATCCATCCGTCTATCCATCCATCCATCCCTCCATCCGTCTATCCATCCATCTCTCCATCCATCCGTCTATCCATCCATCTATCCATCCATCCGTCTATCCATCCCTCCCTCCATCCGTCTATCCATCCATCTCTCCATCCATCCGTCTATCCACCCATCCATCCCTCCATCCGTCTATCCCTCCATCCCTCCCTCCATCCGTCTATCCATCCATCTCTCCATCCATCCATCCGTCTATCCATCATCAAGGCAGTTTGAATCACACACCTGAAAAGGCTGAGACATGAAGTTTCTTTCTGTCTTTCTTTCTTTCTTTCTTTCTTTCTTTCTTTCTTTCTTTTTTCTGTCAAACTTTTTTTTCTTTTCCCACCAAGGTGAATCAATCTTCTGACTTATTTGGCATCTCAACATGCCTTTTCTCCCCCTTGTGGCCGCGTCCGATAAAATATTGGTTGCGGTCTTCCTGTTGTCCTAAACCGGGTTGTCCCCCCGGACACTCTTTTTTTTTTCTTCTTTTCTTTTCAGTTCCTGGAGGAAAGATATGTTTTTGGTTTCATTTTTAATTCTATGTAGACTGAAACATAAGCCTGGTTGAGCTGATCTTTTTTTTACGCTGCTTTCAATATTTTTGACTTGATTGGAATTTTACGTAGACTCACCGAGACGTGAATGAATTGGGTTTTTTTTTTAACGTTGTTCTAAATCGATTTTTTCATTATTTTTTTGATTTTCTTCGACTGGTCTGAAAAAGGCGGGTATGATTTGATTTGTGGCTGGCACGAAGTGAGTCACGCGAACTATGACATTAAGACTGGGTTTGATTGCAAGTGAAATTCGTGTTTTACAAAAAATCATATATATATTATATATATATATATATATATATATATATATATATATATATATATATATATATATATTATATATATATATATACACAATAATAATAATGTGTGTGTGTGTGTGTGTGTGTGTGTGTCTGTGTGTGTGTGTGTGTGTGTGTGTGTTGATGGAGGAGATATAGATAGATAGAGAGAAAGAGAGACAGACAGAGAAAGACAGAGACAGATGTTTCACAGAGACATGCCTTCAGCCCATGTCCAGAGGAACTTGGTCACAATAACAAAACATTCCTTCTCCCTTCCTTCCGTCCTTAATCCGTTTAGAATTCATCAATTGATATTTCTTTTTCTTTTTCCTTCACGGTGTTTTAAACCGCGTCCTCCGGGGAAAGGCAAGGAATTATGTCACACTGGCAAAAATGCTGCGAAAGAAC
>NC_134877.1:12474367-12476868 GCF_041734735.1 Babylonia areolata | reverse complement strand
GAAAAAAAGAGAGGCAAGGCCTTCAAGACTCACTTGTGATAAATTAAGTCCCCTAGCATTAATTACAGGGTAATTTCCCTTCTTTACTATCTGCATCAAAACTGTGTGCAAGATAAATAAAAAAAAATCCATGCTTAACAAAAGAAGTTCATGTTTGAACAAAAAATGATAATAATGACTCCTCTTGTTGTTGTATCAGAATAAGAGGTCAAAGTGCCAAGTTGAGAGAATACAAAAAATATTAATATAACAGTAAATGCAGTTTGCATATAATTAGGCTTCTTTATTTTTTTGTGCCCATCCCATAGGTGAAATATTGTTTTAAACACGATGACTGGAAAGAACTGCATTTTTCCTATTTTTATGCCAAATTTGATGTCAACTGACAAAGTATTTGCAGAGAAGATGTCAATGTTAAAGTTTACCACGGACACACAGACACACGGACACACACACACACACACACACACACGCACGCACACACAACCGAACACCGGGTTAAAACATAGACTAACTTTGTTTACACAAGTGAGTCGAAGAGAAAACAGTGATAAGAAAATGTTAAGGTGTAATAAGAACAATAACACAAATAACAACACAGTGGGGTGTTTGTTTGTTTTGTTTATTTACTTATTTTTCTTTTGAAAGCAAGATGTGGTGTCGCGTACACTTTGATACATCATTGAAACTAAAACTATATAACGAACGATATTTTCTATATTTTCATCTGCATTTTTTTTTTTAATCTCTTGCGGAGAATCTTTATTTTGTGTAACAATTAGCGACAGTACAACGTATTGACACCCCCGCCCCCCACGCCCTCCCTCCCCCTGTGGCTCAGTGGTAGGTTAGTGGGGATGTCGTGGATTCAATCCCTACATCCTTACCTGTTAGGGGACACGATGTTTGTGGAGATTATTGTTTCCCCCCAGTCCCGACAGACTCAGGCCTGGTATCCATTCAATGTGCCGTGGATTCCAACTGGAAGACCTGGGGCCCAACTCTCTCCAGTCCTTTCCGCTTCAAGGACGTCCTTGAGAAAGTATGCTCAAATTTCCAGACCAACAACACTGCATGCAGGGTGATTGCATCTCCCGGGGCTGGCGGACACCCAGAATACATTTCGAAAGGGTTCAGCGACGAGACTGATGCAGATTCGGGCCAAGAAAACATCTTCTTCCAAGCACCATCGCTGTCATCCACACGTTCATCATCCAAAAAAAAAAAAAAAAAAAAAAAAAAAGTTCCCGCTTCTCTCGCTCTTCGGGATATAGTGTTCGGGAAGATGTGTGGGCAAAAACTGTTCTCTCTTCTTGTGATGCTATCAATGTGTGAAACTTCTTCTTCTTCTTTATTTTTTTTATATCATATTATTTTGTTTTTTAAGCAGCATTCTCTGGGGTTGTTACCAAACGCTGTTTTATCCATTTCATACCCAACAAAGCACATCCGCGTTTGTGGCAGTCAAATGAATACAAAATAAATAAATGAATAACAAACAAGCAAATAAATAAACCAATAAATAAGGCAGTTGTGCAAAACCCTAAACCACTTCTCTCTGGAATTTACATCTGGAGGGTCGACGTGTGTGTGTGTGTGTGTGTGTGTGTGTGTGTGTGTGTGTGTGTGTGTGTGTGTGTGTGCGCGCGCGCGCGCGCGCGCGTGTGTGTGTGTTATTCCAATGTAAACTTTACTTTCTTCAGCAGTATCGATTCAACATTTAAAAAAAAAAATTCTATTTGTACTCCCCACCACTTTTACTTCATGAAGATGTTGGTTTAGTATTTCAAACATTTCGAGGATCCGAGTGTGTTCGACAACTTTGTTTCTTCCCTAACTTTGCTATTATTATTTGTTCACGTCTTGGACAGGTTGTTTGATAAAAAGATGTAATCTTGCATGCTCCTGTAGGACTTAAATCTCATTAAACTTGACCTGTGTGTGTGTGTGTGTGCGTGCATGCATGCATGCGTGCGTGCGTGCGTGCGTGCTTGCGTACGCGCGTGTATATATGTGTGTGTGCGCGTGTCTGCGCGCGTACATGCATTTATGTAGGTGTGGGATATGTGCATGTGTGTATGCATGTGTGTATAATGTGTCTGAGCATGTGCGTGTGCGTATGCATGTGTGTATTCGGTGTCACCGCCGCAGTCAAAAGGAAAGTCCTGCCATCGAGTCCTTATAATGATGTTCCTGTCTGTCTGTCCAGATTATCGAGGCAATACTGTACGGATTTCCCTGTACCCCGTTCATTAGGGGCAATGGCCTTGTATGAAAAGACCATCCACACATCCCTCCCTCCCTCCCTCCCTCCCTCCATCCGTCCATCCCTCCCTCCCTCCGTCTATCCATCCATCCATCCATTCGTCTATCCATCCATCCATCCGTCTATCCATCCATCCCTCCCTCCATCTATCCATCCATCCATCTATCCATCCATCCGTCTATCCATCCACCCATCCGTCTATCCATTCATCCGTCTATCCATCCCTCCATCCATC
>NC_134877.1:12464367-12469367 GCF_041734735.1 Babylonia areolata | reverse complement strand
AACTGGAACAATTGGTACATTACATGTACATAGGTACTTACACACACACACACACACACACACACACACGCGCGCGCGCGCGCGCGCACACACACACACACACACACACACACAAAATTATAAAACAAGCAACAAAGACATACGTACACATTCACGCCCACACACTCAAACACACACACGCACTTACTGTTCACACATACACATACATTCAATTTTTCATTCATCATGGCATGGCAGCTAGTGGACTGAGTACAAGGAAGCATTTGCAAAAGACCGCGAGTAGGTTAATCAAATGTATCGAATAGAAATATTCTTATCTTAGTTTTAAAGAGAGATATGGCTGGAATTTGACGACATGTCTTTGGAAGCATGTTCCATTCGATGCTTCCATTAAATGAGAGACTCATCTTAAATAAATCAATTTTAGGCTTTGGGACAATAGCTCTATCTGAATTACGTTGGAACTGGAAACAAAATAACGATTTTAAATATTGTGGGCATGCGTTATGAACAATTTTATGCATAAGAATCAATGTGTTATATCTAATAAGTAAATGAACAGGTAATATTTGAAGTTCTTTGTACATATTGTGCACAGATCCACCTGTGGTATTTACATGGTTAATCATCTTAATGGCACGTTTTTGTAAAGAGCAAAGTGGCTTTAATGTAGAAGGAGGACATTTACCCCCAAATAATCGAGCAATAGCTGAGGCGAGACTGGATATAGGCAAAGTAAAACACACGTCTAGAATGATTATCAAGAAAGTGTTTGATCTGTGATAATTGGAATACACTAGATGATACTTGTTTTATGAGGCAATGAATATGTTCCTGCCACGAAAGATTTTGATCAATAGTAATGCCTAATAGCATATGCTTAGTAACTTGTTTGATAGTATTATCTTTATATTTTATGTTAAGTTGTGCTTCTTTTATGTTCTGTCTTTTCTGACGAGGACAAATTAACATGCATTCTGTCTTTTCAGGGTGTACGACCATATCATTAGCATCACACCAGTTTTCGACAGATTTCATGTTGGCATTCAGGTGATAACTAATTTCGTCAACATTGTGACTAGCATATTGTATTGATGTATCATCAGCAAATAAATCACAGATTGCATGTTGAATTGATAAAGGTAGATCGTTGATATACAAAGGAAAATAAGAGAGGGCCTAGAATTGACCCCTGCGGTACTCCTCTTGGAACATGCCTTTTGGAAGAAATAAAGCCACGTGAATAGACAGCCTGAATACGGTTTTCTAGGTAAGATCTGAGAAACAATAAGCAGTTATCGTCAATACCATAACATTTCAATTTTTGAAGCAATATTTCGTGATTGATTAAGTCAAAACGCTTTTGTAAAATCAAGGAATATCACTCCAACCACCTTGCTTTTTATTAATATCACGCAGCCATGCATCAGTTATTCTACATAAAGCGGTTTCACAAGATGGTGCTGTCTAAATCCTGATTGATTGGTATAGAGAAGCTGATATTTTTCAATAAAGAATGTAAGACAAAGGTGGACATGACGTTCTAGAACTTTTGAGACAGAAGACAACAATGAGATTGGTCTGTAATTATTGACATCATTAGCATCACCTTTTTTATGCAGGGGAATAACCTTTGCATATTTAAACTCTTTTGGAAAATGATTTTTGGATAGACAAAGATTGAAGAGATAAGTAAGAGAATCGGCAATATAAGGTGCAGATAGTTTTAATATTTTTGGACTAATGCCATCGAAGCCACACGAGTTTTTATTTTTTAGCGATACTAAATAAGATAAGACTTCATGAATAGACATTAATGGAACAGAAAACTTTGTTTTTATATCTTTATTATGACAGAAGTTTCTAAAATGCTGAAATCAAAAGAAGTGGTGTGCACTGTCATTTGCGATTAATTTGTTTCCAATGTCAGCAAAGTGATTGTTCAGTGTATCAACAGGAATGAGACATTCCGCATTTGAATTGTTTGGTTTGGTGAGTTGGTGAAATAGCCTTCCATATGGAGGCTGTGTTGCTTTTGTCTTCGATTAGCTTACGAAAGAAAAACCGTTTTAGACTTTCTGATCATGTATTTGACATATTACGTTTCTTCTGGTATTCTTCGAATGGACCGATTATCTTTTGATGGTCTCTGTCATCCATTGCTTGAAAGATATCTTGCGTAAGCCAACTCGGAAGAATTTCCGACTTGACTCGTCTCTGAATTAAAGGGATATGTTTATCAACAACATGCAGTAACGTTGCAGTCCAAAAGGAAAGGGCTTCTTCTGGATTAGTAAAGCTATAAATGTTAGTGAAAGGTGCAGAAATGAGGTCTGATTGAAAGGCGTCCAGATTAAAATGTTTTAAATGACCGAAATGTGACAACAGTATGACCTGTTTTTAGGTATTTTGAAACCCTTTTTTCCCCATGTAACGCAGACGGCATTGTGGTCACTTACGCCAACATTCGGCACACAATTTCTCGAACTGATGTTAGATTGGATGTATAAATATGATCTAAGAGCGTTCTAGTTTTTTGTGTAACTCTGGTGGGGGGAATCAATACACTGATGGAGATTGTAAGACGTATAGATGTTGTTCCATCGGCTATGACGCTGAAAAAGATTCTAAATTAACGTCACCCAAAATTAATACTTCTTTTTTTGAAAGCCAGGCGCTGTCCATCATTTCACAAAAATCGTCATACCACTTGGAAAAACTCTTAGGATGTCTGTACAAAAAATGCTATAAGGAGCGAATCTGCGATTTATTTTGGGATTGAACTTCAAGCCACAGTGATTCAACATCTGGATGATGTAGGTCATTACGAATTCTGTACGGAACGTTATTTTGAATATAAATGACGATACCACTTTCTTTAGATTTTTGAGGATTTTTCCGAACAATATTGTAACCAGGAATAGAAATAGATTTGTCATTAATGTGAATGTTCGTCCATGATTCAGAAAAGCCAAAGATATGGAATGGTTTATCATTATTATATATCATCTTCGATACGTCTGTCATTTTGTTGACCAAATGACATATGTTTAAGTGACCTACTCGCAGTCCTTCACAAACAGGCCAGTTCGAGACATTAGCAGGACTTGACATTAGTGCATAATAAAAATACTACCTAGATTTTCGAAATGCAGTTCTAGTAAGGGAAAGTGCTGATAATTCAAGCTGAGAGAGAGAGAGAGAGAGAGAGAGAGAGAGAGAGAGCGAGCTTCTATGTCCGCGTTGATTTGACGCCAAGGCAAGTCTCTGGGAACGTCAACGATGCAAACTGAAACATCCATGGCGATGACAGCTTGCAGGGGAGGGGGAGGTGGGGAGGTGGGGTGAGTTAAGTTCCCACAACGTCATGTACGATCTGGGCTGATCGTCAGTCATCTAATTATTTATGATACAAGAGATTGTATCGAGGGGGTGAGGTCTGAGAGCTGGGAATTGGTCTGTTTGTAAAGAAGGGTTGAAGAGTGGTACAGATTTAACGGGGAAAGGGTGTGTGGTATGTTGGTAAGCATTGTGGAATGATGGTTGTTCTGGTGACAAAGAATAGCAGTTTCCAAATACTTTGTTTGAATAATGACACAAGTTGTTGGGAATAGTGGTCATATTGACTATCAGCAGCAGCTGGCTGGAAGTCGTACTGGTCTTGACGACAGACAGCAGGATTGGGTGGAGGGTCGAAGTGCTGTGTATGTGAGGCCATGGGGAAACAGGTCCTGATTAGCGTCTGGTGGAAGTCGTGGCGCCGTGGCTGCGTGATGGGAAACTGGGCCTGATGAATGGCTGGTGGGAAGTTGTGGCGCCGTGGCTGTATGATGGGGAACTGGTCCTGATGCATTCTAGTAGCACCGGGTGGAAAGCTGAAACGTTGTGGCTGTGTAGGCATGTAGTGCTGGTCCTGTAATGGATGAACAGGGAACTTGCGGGGTTGGGTCGGCTGACCGTTAGAAAAAACGGCCTCAAACGATGATATGGACCACCCTGATGAATGTATTTCCCACGGAACCGGCGTTCTTGATTGACAGGATGCCTAGATGCATGTTGATGGTGGTGTGTATGACAACCAGTCAGCCATTTGGGTTTCTGAGAAGTGTAGGAATTTTTTCAGTTTCTGAAAGACGCTTTTCAGTGAGCTGTAGATTGTGGGCCAACTGAGCAGTTCCTTTTTTACTCAGATGGATATGATCTGAATAGAGGGTACCATCTGAAGGTGATCTGAAGGATGGCATATGATTTATGACTGGTACTCCTAGGCGATGGCATACACTTGACAGGGTTCTGTTTGAACGGGAAAATAGCGTTGTTGAAGTTGTGATTTCCCTTTGCCGGAACAATGGAGCTCATGTGAATGGATGCCCTGGGGAAACACGGTGAATACTTGATATGAGTTTGTTCCATGTGTCTTCTTCGATGCGACTACTTGAACAGTCGTTAACACCGACATGGACAGTGACCAATTCAATACCTTTGTTTTCACCCAAAGAGTCAAGCCATTGTTTCAGATCAGTGCTTGTCATTCCAGGTACACAAATTTTAAAAAGATAGGTACGGGCGTTGTGATCCTCCTAGGGTTTATATATCTGATGACAGAGTCACCAATTAGAACCCTGGTGGCTCTTTTCTGGGATTGTAAGTTTAGATAAAGTGTTCAGAGCAGATCGCTGTGAGCCTTTAGATTTGACTTGGAAGAAGATTGAGACTGTGGATCACCATCGTCGTGGTGTTTGGTACGGTTTGAAGTGGCGACGAGTTTTGAAGGTCTGGAAGTCGGTGTCACAGGGCACGTTGTCACTGTCGACATGCTCGAGATGAAGAAACGATTCGAAGTGGTAACATTTGCAACATGTCTCAGTGATTGAAGCTGATCCAATTGTCTGTGTGGATGATGTTACGAGTGTCTTAGATGTGAGACTGTCTAGTTTTGATTGTAGAGAGTGTATGTGAGTTTTCATAGCATCATTTATCACTCAACACAGTGTCGAGTG
>NC_134877.1:12451867-12459367 GCF_041734735.1 Babylonia areolata | reverse complement strand
TATAGCACTGAAATATAAGTTATCCTTTTTTAGCAAAGAGAGAGAGAGAGAGAGGGGGGGTGGAGAGAGAGAGATGGGGGGAGGAGATTGTATTTGTATTTCTTTTTATCACAACAGATTTCTCTGTGTGAAATTCCGGCTGCTCTCCCCAGGGAGAGCGCGTCGCTACACTACAGCGCCACCTTTTTTCTTTCTTTTTATTTTTTTGGTATTTTTTTCCTGCATGCAGTTTTTTATTTGATTTTCCTATCGAAGTGGATTTTTCAACAGAATTTTGCCAGGAACAACCCTTTCGTTGCCGTGGGTTTATTTACGTGCGCTAAGTGCATGCTCCACACGGGACCTCGGTTTGTCGTCTCATCCGAATGACTAGCGTCCAGACCACCACTCAAGGTTTAGTGGAGGGGGAGAAAAATATCGGCGGCTGAACCGTGATTCGAACCAGCGCGCTCAGATTCTCTCGCTTCCTAAGCGGACGCGTTACCTCTAGGCCACCACTCCACTAAAGGGGGATGGGGAGAGAGACAGAGACAGAGATAGAGACAGAGAGAGAGAGACAGACAAACTTAGCGTCTAGTCATTCAGATGAGATCACGTGTGCAACACCAAACTGGCGCACTAAAGAAAAACCAAACTCAAACCCAAAGGGAACAACAGGGTTCGTTCGTTTATTTAGTTATAGCCTAAGATGATGATATCAGACTGAAAATTAATTATATTATTTTTAACTATCATTTTTTTTATATTATCATTGTCATTATTTCTATCAGCATGATTTTTATCATTATTACTTGGAAATCATCATTTCTGAAAATCAATGGCAAAGGAAGAACTATTCAACTGAAAAGGGGGGCGGTTGAGGTGGAGGGGGCTGGGGAAGGGAATGAGAAAGCAAGAGGGAGGGAGAGAGACAGAGGGAGGGAGAGAGACAGACGGAGGGAGAGAGACAGAGGAGGGAGAGAGACAGAGGGAGGGAGGGAGGGAGAGACAGAGAGGGAGGGAGAGAGACAGAGGGAGGGAGAGAGAGAGGGAGGGAGAGAGAGAGACAGAGGGAGAGAGAGAGAGGGAGAGAGAGAGAGAGGGAGGGAGAGAAAGAGGGGGGAGGGAGAGAGAGAGAGGGAGAGAGACAGAGAGGGAGGGAGGGAGAGAGAGAGAGAGAGGGAGACAGAGGGAGGCAGAGAGACAGAGGGAGAGAGAGAGAGGGAGAGAGAGAGAGGGAGGGAGAGAGACAGATGGAGGGAGAGAGAGAGAGGGAGAGAGAGACAGAGAGGGATGGAGAGAGAGAGAGGGAGGGAGAGAGAGAGAGAGGGAGAGAGAAGATGGAGGGAGAGAGAGAGAGGGAGAGAGAGAGAGAGGGAGGGAGAGAGAGAGAGGGAGAGAGAGAGAGGGAGGGAGAGAGACAGATGGAGGGAGAGAGAGAGAGGGAGAGAGAGAGAGAGAGAGGGAGGGAGAGAGAGAGAGGGAGGGAGAGAGAGAGAGGGAGAGAGAGAGAGAGAGAGAGGGAGGGAGAGAGAGAGGGAGGGAGAGAGACAGATGGAGGGAGAGAGAGAGAGGGAGAGAGAGAGAGAGAGAGAGAGGGAGGGAGAGAGAGAGAGGGAGAGAGAGAGAGGGAGGGAGAGAGAGAGAGGGAGAGAGAGAGAGGGAGGGAGAGAGAGAGAGAGGGAGAGAGAGAGAGGGAGGGAGAGAGAGAGAGGGAGGGAGAGAGAACAGAATGTGGAAAAGAATGAGTATAAATGTAAAATGGAGAGGGTGAATGACAGTGATTAGAGAAAGAAAAACATGATATTGGAAAGGTGTGTGTGTGTGGGGGGGGGAGGGGGGCGGGGGGTGGGCGGGAGGGAGGGAGGGGGTGCATGGGGGGGGGGGGAAGCGGGATTCGGACAGAAAATTAATCAATAATCAAATATTGTATGCAATATCTTTATAGATTATCATTTGTAAAAAAGAAGATGATGCAGAGACCTACAATAAACAACGTACTGGACTATTTAACACATAACTAGCTAACTTTGATAAAGAACTTTTGAAATACATAACTTTTTCCACACACACACACACAAAAATCACAAAAAAGCATTTAAAACTGGTAACACGTGTTCAGTAATATCTGGAGGCAAAAAAAAAAAAAGGTTTCATTTCTAAACAGCGGGTTAAAACGTGCTCTTCCGTTCAATAACAGGGTTGTCCCTGGCAAAATTATGTTTAAGAAATCCACTCTGATCGGGACACTAACACACACACACACACACACACACACACACACACACACATATTTATATATAAAATATATGTGCGTGTGTGTGTGTGTCCACAACGCCGCCCTCCCACCCCCATTTGTTACGCAACTTTCATCAATCTCCGTTTATCTATTTTCATTTCACATACCCCCGCCCTTCCCTTTCTACTCCACGTGCGCATGCGTTTGTGCCTGCACGTGCTGATTACGAGATGATCAACGCCACCTAGCGGGATGTAGAGTGGTCAGGCGGAATAATCAGCTGTTGATGTGAACACCGATCCTTCCCATTATAACCCCTCTCCACTTAGCCACACACCTGCCTCACAGAGAGAGAGAGAGAGAGAGAGAGAGAGAGAGAGAGAGAATGAATGAATGAATGAATGAATGTTTTATTGCATTCAGGCCATAGGCATCATTGCATTGGGATGCTGGGAAGGGGGACGTGCTGACAATAGCATTCCGTTGACATTCCTAGGAATATTAGAAATTATCCAATACTCTGAAGTTGCATGTAACAACAACGATTTTGTACAGGATTGGTATCAATAGTCATCATTTACTGAAATGGATTTTCATACGACATTTACTATCACACACGTATCTAGAAATGTACTTCTTCATTGATTAGTTATCAAGGCCTGACTAAGCGCGTTGGGTTACGCTGCTGGTCAGGCATCTGCTTGGCTTGGCAGATGTGGTGTAGCGTATATGGTTTTGTCCGAACGCAGTGACGCCTCCTTGAGCTACTGAAACTGAAACTGAAACTGATTAGTTATCGCTTCTTGTCTGCGCTTAATTGAATGAAAAATATATTTTGCTACAGAACGAGATCGATGTTTATCTACACCGTCCAGCAGAATGTTAATCTGAACATTGACATACAAACCAAGAAACTTTTTTTCTAAGATCGACATACAAAGGGCATGCATATATAAAATGATATTCATCCTCAGAGAGATAGAGAGAGAGAGCGAGAGAGAGAGAGAGAGAGAGAGAGAGAGAGAGAGAGAGAGAGAGAGAGAGAGAGAGAGAGAGAGAGAGAGAGAAACAATGAAATACCGAAACACTGAAATGTTTAATGTCATTAGCTGTGAAGCTCTAGTGACATAGTACGTACGAATCAGGACAAAATGGTGCAAAACAGATAAAATGGAACAGACAGAAACCCACCCCCCACCCCCCACCATAATTGAAACATTATAAACTAATGAAAGATTTGCGACACTTTGGCACTTTAGCTTAATTAACGTACATGTGACAGGGGGGCAGCGTGCCTTTTTTCAGTCGTTTGTCTTCAAAGTTTGGACAGTACACAGAAAACGAATTGCATATAAATCATATAATAAATAATTATAACATCGACACACACCATATCAATACAAGAGGGAGTGAGAAAGAGAGGGAGAGAGAGAGAGAGGGAGGGAGAGAGAGAGAGAGGGAGGGAGGGAGGGAAACAGACAGACAGAGACCGAGAGAGAGAGACCGAGACCGAGAGAGAGAGAAAGGGGGGGGGGCAGACAGACAGACAGAGAGAGAGACCGAGTGTGTGTGTGTGTGTGTGTGTGTGTGTGTGTGTGTGTGTGTGTGTGTGTGTGTGTGAGAGAGAGACCAAGTGAGAGAGAGAGAGACCGAGTGAGAGAGAGAGAGACCGAGTGAGAGAGAACACTGAACACTGAACACTGAACACTTTAATGTCAATAGCTTTACAGCCCTAATGACATGGGGGTTCATAATACAAATAACAACATGCATCAATAGTAATAATATTGATGAAAACCAAAACCAAAACGAAATCAATCAATCTGTGCAACAAAGTGCAGTTCGACCATCCATTCAAAGTAATGGCATGTAGTGAGAAATAAAAACAAAAACATATATAAATGTATAACATAAATATTTTCCATATGAGAGTGACAACACAGATTTCACTTTTCACAATGAGCAACACCTGATACTATTTTATTATTGTTGAGTTTTTTTTCGTCGCATGTTATTCGCTTCTGCAATATATTTTGCAAGTGACTGTAGTGAAGTTTCCTGATTTAAATTAAGCACTCCAAAAATATCTTCATACTTTGCTGAATTTGTTTTAAATACAACACATTTTTCTCGAATATCGTCATAAGCTTTACAACTAAACAAAAAATGTAACTCATCCTCCCTTGAATGACCGCACATCGGACAAGGGGAGAGTAACGAGGGCTCAGTCTGAAACCACTTTTCATAAGCATTCAAACCAATCGTTCTCGTTCTAAATCTGGCGAGACTTGTTCGGTGCCACTTGTTTGTCACGACTGTGATATATTTTTCTGTTTGAAATATACTTTTAAAACTATAAAACCATCTATATTTCTCAGTGCTTTCCATTTTACAGTGCCAATTCTGTTTATATGAAGCAATTAGCCTATCTTTGAATTCTGAAACAAATCCTTCTACACATCCAACTCCCTGACACATCCACACAATCCCAAATCCATTTACAGTTAATGTCTTCTTTACAAAATATACCCAGTTTTTCTTCCCTCTCTCATGTTCATTTACTAACATTTCATACGCCTGCTTACATAATCTCGATGTGGGTAGCCTTATTAATTTTAACCAATATTTTATACATTTCACACATGATTTAATGTATAATGGGTATCTACCACTTTCTCCATATAATACAGTATTTGAAGCATGTAATGGAACATTTAAAAAACGTTTAATAGCTAATGTATGTACTTTTTCTAAATCTTTGTTATCAGAAAGTCCCCAAATTTCGGCACTGTATGTTATCATTGGTTCTATTTGAGTATCAAAAAGTTTCCAAAATATATATGAATCTATCGAGCCTAACTTACGTAAACACCTTAAGATTTCTATAACCCCCTTCTTCCCCTTTCTACAAATTTCTGCTACTGTCCTTGTCAAACTCAGCTTAGTTGTAAAAATCATACCAAGATACTTATAAGCATTAGTTACCTTCACTTCATCAGTTCCATAGTGCCATTTTTCATATCTAGATAAGTAACCACCTTTTCTAAACACAACTACATTTGTTTTCTCAAGATTAACTTTTAAAAATAATCTATCTGCTTCTTGCTTTAATATGTTCAGCTGATTTTGAAGTCCTATGGCCGTGTCAGACAAAAGAATTACATCATCTGCAAATAACATGAGAAACAGTTCAACAGCCCCAGGGATCATTTGAATCCCATGTCTTCCTTTTTTCGTTATCTCTCCTGCCAGTTCATTAATAAAGAACGAAAACATCATAGGGCTCAACAGACATCCTTGTTTTACGCCACGTGGGCAATCAAATACATCTGAATATACACCCTTCTCACGTACACACGCTAAAACTGCATCATATACACCACGCAGTGCCATATAAAGCTTACCATCAACACCAGTTTTACGTAACACATTCCATAAACTATTTCGATTCACAGAGTCGAAGGCCTTCTGAAAATCTACAAAAGCAACATACAATTTTCTATTTTTTAATAAATGTGTTTGTACAATTGCATACAATTTGAAAATGTGGTCAATGGTGCTGTAACCTGATCGAAATCCAGCTTGCTCTTCAATAATCTTTTCTTCTCGTTCAGCCCATTTAGTTAATCTTCTATTTAAAATGTAAGTGTAAACTTTACTAATGATACTTGTAAGTGCAACTCCACGGTAATTATCTGGAATATTTGGGTCACCCTTTTTGTGAATAGGTATGATAATCGATTTTGCCCAATCTGTTGGAAAGATTCCATCATTGAAACATCTGTTAAATAAAAGCACCAGAAAATCAACAATATCTGTATTTGCCTGCTTTAACATTTCACTCAATATTTTATCTGGGCCTGCACTTTTACCTGGTTTTAAATTGTTTATGCTATCAATTACTTCTTGCCTGCTAATTGGGTCATTAAAACAAGGTTCTTCAAAATCACCAACCTCCTCTACTACCTCATCTTCTGTTTCAGTATTAGCATTACCTACAAATACATTAGAAAAATGGTCATACCATTGCTGAGCACTAATATTATTATAAACAAATGCCTTTCTATTTACAGATCTTACTGTTGCCCAAAACAGATTTGAATCTTTGATTGATGATTTTAATTTCTGTAACCTTAGCTCCTCAAATTCACGTTTCTTTCTTCTCTTCAAATAAACATATTCCTTCCTTTCCTTTACAAATGTTTCTTTACGTACTCTTTTATTCTCTTCAGTTTTACATCTCTGGAAACTTTTAAGAAGGCCTCTGACCAGTCTTTTCTTCCTCTTACACTCATCATCAAACCAATCATTACATTTCTTCTGTCCTCTACCAACTGTTCGAATCATACATGCAGCTGCTCCATACAATGCACATGAAAACAATTTGACACAGGCATTAACATCAACATTTAACATGTTATAAGCATTCTGTAAACACTCCTTAAACTGACAACTGTCCAACTCATCCTTATATACATGCACATTTTCCTCAGACCACACTATCCTTTCTTCTCCTTTTTGAATTGAGTCAGATTCTTTTTCAGTACTTAATCTATTTATGTAGGACAATTCGACTGGCAGATGCCATGAAAATAAACTATCACCAATACATAAATTAGAGAGAGAGAGAGAGAGAGAGACCGAGTGAGAGAGAGAGAGAGACCGAGTGAGAGAGAGAGAGAGAGAGAGAGAGAGAGAGAGAGACCGAGTGAGAGAGAGAGAGAGAGAGAGAGAGAGAGAGAGAGAGAGAGAGAGAGAGACCGAGTGAAAGAGAGAGAGAGAGAGAACACTGGACATTGGACACTGAACACTGAAATGTATAATGTCATTAGCTGTAAAGCTCTAGTGACATAGTAGGTACTAATCAGAACAAAAATGGTGCAAAACAGCTAAAAATGGAACAGAAAGGAAAAAAACAACAACAACAACAGAATTGAAAGAACATAAACTAATTTGCGACACTTTGGCACTTTGTCTTTAGCTTAAAGTACACGTTACAGGGGGGGGGGGGGGGGGGGGGTAATGTGCCTTTTTTCAGTCGTTCGTCTCAAAGGTTTGGACAGTACACAGAAAACAAAGTACATATGAGTCATATGATGAATACTTACGCACGTAGCATCGATACACATCATATCAACACAAACACATACTACAGAACATCTAAATCATGAAATAATTATTTATGCCTGACCATTAAAACCCGTCAAATCAATACAAACACATCATAGAATTACAATGTCGAGATTGATCATCCAAATGTAGCCCTTCCTTTTTGTCTATGC
>NC_134877.1:12434367-12446867 GCF_041734735.1 Babylonia areolata | reverse complement strand
CACATATCCTCGTTCGGAGACCAAGCTCTAAGCGCTTTACAAATTCGGGGTCATTTGCACAACAGGCTGCCTACCTGGGAAGAGCCGACTGACGACTGCTATTGGGCGCTCATCATTCGTTTCCTGTGCCATTCAATCACGTTTCAGGCACGCACACATACACACTCAGACAGACATATAACATTTTACGTGTATGACCGTTTCATTTATTTACCCCGCCATGTAGGCAGCCAAACTCCGTTTTCGGGGGTGTGCATTCTGGGCATGCTCTTGTTTCCATAACCCACCGAACGCTGACATGGATTACGTACATGTGCGCGTATTTGATCTTCTGCACTTATGTTGACCAGGGAGATCGGAAAATTCTCCACCCTTTACCCACCAGGCGCCGTTTACCGATATTCGAACCCGGGGCCCTCAAATTGAAAGTCCAACGCTTTGACCACTCGGCTATTGTGACTGGTTGGAACTGTGGCACGTGAAAAGCAGGCAAAAAGAGACAGAACAAACAGACAAAAAGACTGAATCAGAAAGAGACAGACATTAAAAAAAAAAAAAAAAACCACCAAGAAAATACTGGTATATAGGCATCAAAAGAGAAAGGCAGACTGAACTGAGAGATACACAGACACATACAGGAAAAAAAAGCCAATCCCTCCTTCCTCCATCCCCTCCCCTCCTTCCTCCATCCCCTCCCCTCCTTCCTCCATCCCCTCCTTCATCCATCCCCTCCTTCCTCCATTCCCTCCTTCCTTCCTCCATCCCCTCCCCTCCTTCCTCCATCCCCTCCCCTCCTTCCTCCATCCCCTCCTTCCTTCCTCCATCCCCTCTCCTCCTTTCTCCATCCCCTCCTCTCCTTCCTCCATCCCCTCCCCTCCTTCCTCCATCCCCTCCCTTCCTCCATCCCTCCTTCCTCCATCCCCTCCCCTCCTTCCTCCATCCCTCCCCTCCTTCCTCCATCCCCTCCTTCCTCCATCCCCTCCCCTCCTTCCTCCATCCCTTCCTTCCTCCATCCCTCCTTCCTCCATCCCCTCCTTCCTTCCTCCATCCCCTCCTTCCTCCAATCCCTCCTTCCTCCATCCCCTCCTTCCTTCCTCCATCCCTCCTTCCTCCATCCCCTCCTTCCTTCCTCCATCCCCTCCTTCCTCCATCCCCTCCTTCCTCCATCCCCTCCCCTCCTTCCTCCATCCCCTCCTTCCTCCATCCCCTCCTTCCTCCATCCCTCCTTCCTCCATCCCCTCCCCTCCTTCCTCCATCCCTTCCTTCCTCCAATCCCTCCTTCCTCCACCCCCTCCCCTCCTTCCTCCATCCCCTCCTTCCTCCAATCCCTCCATCCCCTCCCCTCCTTCCTCCATCCCCTCCTTCCTCCATCCCCTCCCTTCCTCCATCCCTCCTTCCTCCATCCCCTCCCCTCCTTCCTCCATCCCTTCCTTCCTCCATCCCTCCTTCCTCCAGCCCTTCCCCCTCCTTCCTCCATCCCCTCCCCTCCTTCCTCCATTCCCTCCTTCCTTCCTCCATCCCCTCCCCTCCTTCCTCCAATCCCTCCTTCCTTCCTCCCCTCCTTCCTCCAATCCCTCCTTCCTTCCTCCATCCCCTCCCCTCCTTCCTCCATCCCCTCCCCTCCTTCCTCCAATCCTTCCTTCCTTCCTCCATCCCCTCCCCTCCTTCCTCCAGCCCCTCCCCCCTTCCTTCCTCCATCCCTCCCCTCCTCCTCCTTCCTCCATCCCCTCCCCTCCTTCCTCCAATCCCTCCTTCCTTCCTCCATCCTCCCCTCCTCCTCCAGCCCCTCCCTCCTTCCTCCATCCCTCCTTCCTTCCTCCATCCCCTCCTTCCTTCCTCCACCCCCTCCTTCCTCCATCCCCTCCTTCCTCCAATCCTCCTTCCTTCCTCCATTCCTCCTTCCTCCACCCCCTCCTCCATCCCCCCCTTCCTTCCTCCAACCCCTCCTCCATCCCTTCCTTCCTCATCCCCTCTTCCTCCAATCCCTCCTCCATCCCCTCCTTCCTCCAACCCCTCCTCCACCCCCTCCTTCCTCCAATCCCCTCCTCCATCCCCTCCTTCCTCCATCCCCTCCTCCATCCCCTCCTTCCTCCACCCCTCCTCCATCCCCTCCTTCCTCCATCCCCTCCTCCAACCCCTCCTTCCTCCAACCCCTCCTCCAACCTCTCCTTCCTCCAACCCCTCCTCCAACCCCCCCCCTCCTCCTTCCACCCCCACTCCTTCCTCCAACCCCTCTTCCCCCCCCTTCCCCCTCCCCCACCCCCCCTCCAAAACCCCCCCTTTCCCCCATCCCCCCTTCCCCCCCTCCCCTCCTCCCCCAACCCCCCCTCCAACCCCCCCCCTCCCCCCCCCCCTCCAACCCCCCCTATTTCCCTCCCCAACCCCCTCCTTTCCCCTCCATCCCCTCCCCCCCCCCCCGTCCCCCAACCCCCCTCCCAACCCCTTCCTCCAAAAACCCCCCTCCACCCCCCCCTTTCCCCCCAACCCCCCCCCCCAAAACCCCTTTCCTCCAACCCCTTCCCCCTCCTTCCTCCAAACCCCTCCAAAACCCCCCTCCACCCCCCTTTCCCCAAACCCTCCCCCAAACCTTCCCCCCCCCCTCCTTCTCCACCCCCCCTTCAATCCCCCCCTTCTCAACCCCCCCTTCCCCCAATCCCCCCCCACCCCCCCTTCCTCCAATCCCCCCCCCCCTCCTCCTCAATCCCCTCCTCCAATCCCTCCTCCAATCCCTCCTTCCTCCAACCCCTCCTCCATCCCTCCTCCTCCCCTCCTTCCTCCAATCCCTCCTCATCCCCTCCTCCAATCCCTCCTTCCTCCAACCCCTCCTCCAATCCCTCCTCCAATTCCCTCCTTCCTCAAACCCCTCCTCCAATCCCTCCTCCATCCCCTCCTTCCTCCAACCCCTCCTCAACCCCTCCTTCCTTCATTCCCTCCTTCCTCCATCTCCCTCCTTCCCTCCAACCCCTCCTTCCTTCATCCCCTCCTTCCTCCAACCCCTCCTTCCTTCATCCCCTCCTTCCTCCATCCCCTCCTTCCTTCATTCCCTCCTTCCTCCATCCCCTCCTTCCTCCAACCCCTCCTTCCTTCATCCCCTCCTTCCTCCAACCCCTCCTTCCTTCATCCCTCCTTCCTCCAACCCCTCCTTCCTTCATCCCCTCCTTCCTTCATCCCCTCCCTTCCTCCAACCCCTCCTTCCTTCATCCCCTCCTTCCTTCATCCCCTCCTTCCTTCATCCCCTCCTTCCTCCAACCCCTCCTTCCTTCATCCCCTCCTTCCTTCATCCCCTCCTTCCTCCAACCCCTCCTTCCTTCATCCCCTCCTTCCTTCATCCCCTCCTTCCTTCATCCCCTCCTTCCTCCAACCCCTCCTTCCTTCATCCCCTCCTTCCTTCATCCCCTCCTTCCTTCATCCCCTCCTTCCTCCAACCCCTCCTTCCTTCATCCCCTCCTTCCTCCAACCCCTCCTTCCTTCATCCCCTCCTTCCTCCATCCCCTCCTTCCTCCGACCCCTCCTTCCTTCATCCCCTCCTTCCTCCATCCCCTCCTTCCTCCAACCCCTCCTCCAACCCCTCCTCCTCCAACCCCTCCTTCCTCCAACCCAACCATCCAGCCAAACCAGACCCCAAGAGGAAACCCATATATCAGGACTCCACACGTCACACAAATAGTCAACCTCATTTCATTCGCACAATACGAAATAATGTTACAGGTGTGTGTGTGTGTGTGTGTGTGTGTGTGCGTGTGTGCGTGCCTGAAATCTGATTGAATGACACAGGAAGCGAATGATGAGCGCCCAATGGCAGCCGTCAGTCGGCTCTACCCAGGTAGGCTGCCTGTTGTGAAAATGACCCCGTGTTTTTAACGCGCTAAGAGCTTGGTCTCTGACCGAGGATAGGTGCTATATAAGTATCAACATTAATCAATCAATACAACTACGCTCTACAACAAAATTGAATTCATACTGATGGGAAATTCATTAACTTTTTGTAAAGACCATAATTGACGATGTATACAGAGTGGCAAACTACCAACCAACGCAATCTGAATGGTCTCAGTAAAGCGTCAGAGTTCTTTTCCAATTTCGTTGCCATTTAAAACGAATGAAAGCGACACATTTAATTAAGCAGTGTCTGAATCTGGGTGGTCAAAATGCAGAGTGGCAAATTTAACCACACGCGGCAATCCGAATGGTGTGAATGTCAAACTCTTTCCAGATCCTCCGCCATTTCAAACGAGTGAGGAAAATAAATCTTAAAAAAAACAACAACCAATACCCCCCCCCCCCTCCCCCAGCCCCCCAAAACCCCAGCAACAACGAAAACAACCCAGTTCTCCTGAAAAATGGCAGCACGCTTTGTGCCAGCCCCCTGACACTGAAGGAAAAGAAGTTAGTAAAACCATGGCGCCTGAGCGAAGCTTACGTGTGGAATGGGTGGCACTGACTGAGCATCAGGTCTTATCTTTCCCTCCGTCCCCTGGGCCGTCACAAGGTATCCTTCTGGGTCTGTCCAAATAATCACTGTGGTCTATAGACACAACACGGTGGTATCCTAAAAAAGGATGAGAAGTGACTCTGTGTGCGTGTGTGTATGTCTCTCTCTGTCTCTCTCTGTCTCTCTCTGTCTCTCTCTCTCCCTCTCTCTCTCTTTCTCTGGCTCTGTCTCTGTTTGTCTGTATGTCTTGTCTGTCCTCTTTCTATGCGTGCGCACCTGAAAGAGACATGGTGAGAATATAAGACAAAGATAAGTGAGAAGAAAGACAGGGCGAGAATGAGAACAAAACCCTACAAAACCTTAGGGATAGATAGATGGATAGATAGATAGATAAATAGAGAGAGAGAGAGAGAGAGAGAGAGAGAGAGAGGCCAGATTTGTCGTTTGAGTGAGGTCAGTCACCTGTATTTGATAATCTACGATGATTCTAGACAACGCTGTACAAAGTACAAGCATTCTAAAACCTTACAAGCAGAGTGTTATCGTTAAAAAAAACCACACACCTAAAACACGAGAGTAGAACACAATACACATCAAAAAGTTATTCACAAACCGTAACACAATAGTAAACAGGTAAACGATCGGAAATTTATTGACAAAAATTATGCATATGACGACTGAATATTTTTGTTCTGTTTTCTACACTCATGAAAGGAACATTTCGTGTTACTGACAAAGTGATACACAGCTGCATACGAAGAAACCAGTAAATTACGGAAAAAAAACTAAATGGCAAAAGCAAATTCATGCACAACTAGTAAGTGCTTGACAAATGGATACAATACACCAGAGTGAATTTCCCGTCATATGAAACATGAATGGGGCATTGAGAAGGGGATATCACAGGAGTCAACACTTTCCCTTTATTTTTCAGTCATCTGAAAACATCTGCATGGAGTACTGACTAACGGGTGCTTGAGTAAATACGTTCGTTTTTCAGTCATCCGAAACACACACACACACACACACACACACACACACACACACACACACACACACACACACAAACAAAAGCTGGAGGGAACAATGATGAGCGGATATTTGAGAAGACCACATTTGTTTTCTGTTATCTGACACAGGATCAGGACAGAGCGCCGACAGGCTGATACACCAGACGAGCAAAACACACTGTCGGTTCTGTTATCTGCTGTACGATCGGGGCAGGGGAGCACCTCCTCCTGACGACACGACCCTCTCTCATCGTGGGCTGAGAACACGACACCAGATTGGTTCTGCTTCATCAGACACTCCGGCATCTTCAGAAAGACCACACAACAAAGGAAGAAATTGCGGACCACGTGTTACCAGTTTCAAACTGTTCTAAAAGTTAGCTAGCTATGTGTTAAATAGTACCAGTTGGTTGTTTATTGTAGGTCCCCACATGAACCTCTTTTCAAATAATAATGTACAGAAGCAGTGCATACAATATTTGATTATTGATAATTTTTTTTGTCCTAATCCCGCTTCCCCCGTCCCGCCTCTCACACACACCCTTCCAGTATTATGTTTTGTCTTTCTCCAATCACTGACACTCACCCTCTCCATTTTAGATTTTGTACTCTATCTTTTCCACATTCTGTTCTCTCTCTCTCTCTCTGTTCTCTCTCTCTCTCTCTGTTCTCTCTCTCTCTCTCTCTCTTCCTTTCTTAGTCCCCTCCTCCTTGCCCCCCCCCTCCCCTCCCGCCCCTCCCCTCCACCTCAACCGCCCCCCTTTTCATTCGAATATACAGAAATGTCGATTTCTAATTAATAATAACAATTATCATTATGATAGAAATGATAATAATCCAAATGATAATAATAATATCATTTATTTTCAGTCTAATATCACCATCTTAGATGAACAGACTAGAAATAAGTAAACGAAGGGAAGTCAGGTAAAGCATTACACAGCACGTTGATCGGTACAAACACCGTCTGATCACAGTGGGGGAAAAAAAAAACAACAGGAAAATGACATGGTATGGCCACGTCACAACATCTGACGGGCTCTCCAAGAGGAAGGTGGCAGAATGGTTAAGACGCCCAGCCTGTCAACACAGAGAGTCCGTGAGGGTGTGGGTTCGAGCCCCGCTCTCGGCCTTCCTCCCCGAATTTGACTGGAAAATCAAACTGAGCGTCTAGTCTTTCGGATGAGACGATAAACCGAGGTCCAGTGTACAGCACGGAGTTTGGCGCACTGAAAAAGAACCCATGGCAACGAGAGTGCTGTCCTCTGGCAATATCATGTAAAAAGAAACCCCCCCTTTCATAGGTAGACAAACTCAAGACCTGACAAGTGCGTCGGGTTATTGCTGCTGCCAGGCGTATGTCTAGCAGATGTAGTGTAGCGTATATGGATTTGTCCGAACGCTAGTGACGCCTCCTTGAGAAACTGAAACTGAAACTCTCCAAGACCATCCTCAGTTCAGGCAGCCAGGGATCCCTTTTGGGACGCCGCCCGGAAGATCTCCCACCCGGACAGACATCCAGGACTCACGCCCTCGAAAACCACAACCTTCACCGAACCAAGACTCCCAAAGCCCTGAACAGCCTGACCTCAAGGGCGTCACTCAATGGGTCGTACAACTCAACTCTTCCACTCTCCGCGCCACTCACTGATCCACTCTGATGGGTACAGCACGCCGTCTCTGAGGCAAAGTTATGAGGAGAAAGGCAAGCAAACTGAGCAGTCGCGATTCACTCTCCAGACAATAACATGTTTTACACGGACTCGAAGACACACTGAACTTAGAAGTCGTGGTGTTACGCAAAGCAAACAAACATCACCACCACTGCCATCATCATCATCATCATCATCATCATCATCATCATCATCATCAGCGACGACAACAACTGCGACGACACAGTGCTCCACAAAACAAACATACATATCATCACCGCCACCGCCATCATCACAGCAGCAACTGAGAAGATGTGGTGATACGTACACCAGTACACACCACCGCCACCGCCATCATCACAGCAGCAACTGAGAAGATGTGGTGATACGTACACCAGTACACACCACCGCCACCGCCATCATCACAGCAGCAACTGAGAAGATGTGGTGATACATACACCAGTACACACCACCGCCACCGCCATCATCACAGCAGCAACTGAGAAGATGTGGTGATACGTACACCAGTACACACCACCGCCATCACCATCATCACAGCAGCAACTGAGAAGATGTGGTGATACATACACCAGTACACACCACCGCCACCGCCATCATCACAGCAGCAACTGAGAAGATGTGGTGATACGTACACCAGTACACACCACCGCCATCACCATCATCACAGCAGCAACTGAGAAGATGTGGTGATACATACACCAGTACACACCACCGCCACCGCCATCATCACAGCAGCAACTGAGAAGATGTGGTGATACGTACACCAGTACACACCACCGCCATCACCATCATCACAGCAGCAACTGAGAAGATGTGGTGATACATACACCAGTACACACCACCGCCATCACCATCATCACACCAGCAACTGAGAAGATGTGGTGATACATACACCAGTACACACCACCGCCACCGCCATCATCACAGCAGCAACTGAGAAGATGTGGTGATACATACACCAGTACACACCACCGCCACCGCCATCATCACAGCAGCAACTGAGAAGATGTGGTGATACATACACCAGTACACACCACCGCCACCGCCATCATCACAGCAGCAACTGAGAAGATGTGGTGATACATACACCAGTACACACCACCGCCACCGCCATCATCACAGCAGCAACTGAGAAGATGTGGTGATACATACACCAGTACACACCACCGCCATCACCATCATCACAGCAGCAACTGAGAAGATGTGGTGATACATACACCAGTACACACCACCGCCATCACCATCATCACACCAGCAACTGAGAAGATGTGGTGATACATACACCAGTACACACCACCGCCATCACCATCATCACACCAGCAACTGAGAAGATGTGGTGATACATACACCAGTACACACCACCACCATCACCATCATCACAGCAGCAACTGAGAAGATGTGGTGATACATACACCAGTACACACCACCGCCATCACCATCATCACAACAGCAACTGAGAAGATGTGGTGATACATACACCAGTACACACCACCGCCACCGCCATCATCACAGCAGCAACTAAGAAGATGTGGTGATACATACACCAGTACACACCACCGCCATCACCATCATCACAGCAGCAACTGAGAAGATGTGGTGATACATACACCAGTACACACCACCGCCATCACCATCATCACACCAGCAACTGAGAAGATGTGGTGTTACGTAGAGCAATACACACACCACCAGCTGTCATCACCTTCAGCAGCAGTACGGCCGCGGCCTGGTGGTAAAGTGCCCAACCACGAAGCCAGTGTCCCGGGTTCGATTCCAGCCAGGATGGGGATTATTCTTCCTCTCTCTCTCTCTCTGTATTTGTTTGTGTGTGTGTGTATGTTTCTGTGCGTGTGCGCGTTGGGGGTGGGGGTAGGGGTGGGGGTTTGGAGAGAGAGAGAGACAGAGAGAGAGAGAGACAGAGAGAATGTGTCTGTGTGCGTGCGCGTGCGCGCGTGCTCGCGTGAGAGTGTGTACGTACGTGCCAGTCTGCGTGAGCGTGCGTACATGCGTATGCGTTTTGTATGTACGTGTATGTGCACGCTGCTGTTTGTGAGCACGTCTACATACAATTGTGTGTTTGACAGGCAACAACAACAACAAAAAAGCAGTGTGCAACCCAGCTCACCATGATACCATTCAGTGTGGTCACGAATGCGAAAAATACAAAAACTTCTTCAACTGTAGCCATGCAGACTGGGGGGCAGAGGGAGGGGGGTTGGGGGGGGGGGGGGGTGGCGAGGCACTAAACTCCCTCACCAGACTAGCGGTGAGGGTCAAGCCGAGCGGACAGTAAACGTATCGCCGATATTTTCTTTCAGCGGCAGAAAGATAATCAAACTCTCTTTTAAACTCTTCGCAGCCAATCAGAAGAGTGCACACAGAGCTCCTGGGGGACCTCTCTCCATCCCTTTCACCGCCTTCCCCATCCCCCCCTAGTCCCCCACAGACACCCCATTTGCACACCTCTTTCCACCAATCGATGCGGCTTTCCACTTTAACCACCTGTTTAGAGAAAGAGTACCCCCTATTGATTTGATCGTGGGGCGGTTTTTGAGTCAATGGGATCTTTGTGTTTTTGTGTGTTTTTGTTTTGTTTTCGCATACTCGGTACCTTTTTTTTCCTCAAATGGTCATAAACATTCCAGTATGTTACAGCCAATTTTGATCCTTGATTTCTCTTACACGCACAGCAGTTAAGCTGTAGCCTGTCCGTCATTTCTGTCGCAGATACATTAACAATTGTGCGACGAGATCCAACACAGCCCGCGCAGAAAGAACCAAGGCAAGGCAAGAAGTGTATTTCATGTGCCCCCTGGGGGCACTCAAACATCGTACATGAACATCTTTTACCATATAAGGAACAAGTGTGATATGAAAATTTAAATAAAAAAAAAAAAAAAAAAATATATATATATATATATATATAACCCACAAAAGGCCCACACGAGCAAACAAACACACATTCACAATTCTTTTTTTTTTTCTCTTCGAAACAGACATTGTTATTTTCGCTATCAATATACACAGATTTACTGAAAAAGAGACACATATATTCGAAACTATAGCTTTAAGTTTTAATAATATTCTTTTATATTTTTCAGAAAATAGTGAGTGTAATTTAACGGAGTTTGTTAGGGTTCTGTAGTATATAGGGATCCATTTTTTCTGGTGCCGTCAAAACATGGGCACAGAAACATACTGAAACTCGTCAGCAGTATCATTTGTGGAACATTTATTGTTCACAGTGCGTTGACTATAGACGGTGATCTCTGGGAAGCGAGACAAGGCAGGCGCGTGCTGCAGATGGCATGAACAGGAAGCGAGAGAATCAGACAATCCCAGGGTGCGGGATCGAATCTCACAGTCGCCAGAATTACCCTCTCCTCCCCCCTCCTCCCACTCCTTCCCGCCTCCTCCACCACATCTTGAGTTGAGGTCTGGACGCTAGTCATTCGGATGAGACGATAACCCGAGGTCCCCTGCATTTAGCGCGCATGAAAGAACCCACAGCAACAAAAGGTTCGTCCCTGGTAAAACTCTGCAGAATAAAAACCCACTCTAGTTTTCATGTATCTACGTGTCCGTGACTGGAGCTTGACTGAATGAGAAAAGAAACGAACGATGAGCGCTTAAAGGCAACAGTCATTCAGCTGTACCCATGTCATTCAGCTGTACCCATGTCATTCAGCTGTACCCAGGCAGGCAGCCAGCCCGTTGGACAGTTTCAGTTTCAAGCAAGTGTCAAAGCGTGCAGACTGAATGGTATACGCCACACCACATCTGCTTATGTGTAGTGATGGCCTAGAGGTAACGCGTCCGCCTAGGAAGCGAGAGAATCTGAGCGCGCTGGTTCGAATCACGGTTCAGCCGCCGATATTTTCTCCCCCTCCGCTAGACCTTGAGTGGTGGTCTGGACGCTAGTCATTCGGATGAGACGATAAACCGATGTCCCGTGTGCAGCATGCACTTAGCGCACGTAAAAGAACCCACGGCAAAAAAAGGGTTGTCCCTGGCAAAATTCTGAAGAAAAATCCACTTCGATAGGGAAAACAAATGAAACTGCACGCAGGAAAAAATACAAAAAAAATGGGTTGCGCTGTAGTGTAGCGACGCGCTCTCCCTGGGGACAGCAGCCCGAATTTCACACAGAGAAATCTGCTGTGATAAAAAGAAATACAAAATACAAAAGTACAAATACAAAATAAAAAGGAGAGAGACATGAGCAGATGCCTGACGTTCACACAAACCCAACACGTGCTGGTCAGCTCAGGTAACGAAAGCCTTCTCTGAATCATCTGCAGTCGGTGCTATTGTCTGTAGAATGCATCATGTCCGTCATCAGAGTTTGGACATTCGGCACTGTTTCATTGTTCTTGGTGTCATTGTGGTGGTCGTCACTCATGATGATGAGAATACCACAGTGGTGTACAACACGGTCACCCTCACTGACGGGCGCAATAGCCGAGTGGTTAAAGCGTTGGACTGTCAATCTGAGGGTCCCGGGTTCGAATCACGATGACGGCGCCTGGTGGGTAAAGGGTGGAGATTTTTACGATCTCCCAGGTCAACATATGTGCAGACCTGCTAGTGCCTGAACCCCCTTCGTATGTATATGCAAGCAGAAGATCAAATACGCACGTTAAAGATCCTGTAATCCATGTCAGCGTTCGGTGGGTTATGGAAACAAGAACATACCCAGCATGCACACCCCCGAAAACGGAGCATGGCTGCCTACATGGCGGGGTAAAAACGGTCATACACCTAAAAGCCCACTCGTGTGCATACGAGTGAACGCAGAAGAAGAAGAAGGTCACCCTCACTGACCCTGAGCCGTTCACGAGGACACAACACCATTCGGGCGATGATGATATGAGTACTTATCCTAAGCACTTTACAAACACGGAGTCATTTGCACAACAGGCTGCCTTCCTGGGTGGAGCCGATGGACAGCTGCCATTTGGGCGCTCGTCATTCGTTTTCTGTGTCATTCAATCAGGTTTTAGTTACACACGTAAAACACACTCATACAGACATGTAACATTTTACTTGTATGACCGTTTTGTTCATTTACCCCGCCATATAGGCAACTATACTCCGTTTTCGGGAGTGTGCATGCAAGGTATGTTCTTCAGTGTTTCCATAACCCACCGAACGTTGACATGGATTACAGGATATTTAACTTGCGTATTTTGATCTTGTGCGTGCGTAGACACACGAAGGGGGTTCAGGCACTAGCAGATCTGCACATAGGTTGACATAGGAGATCGGAAAAAATCTCCAGCCTTAACCCACCAGGCACCGTCACCGAGATTCGAACCCGGGACCCTCAAAATTGAAAGTCCAATCACTGGTGATCACTGGGTCAAAAGTCCAACACGTAACAGA
>NC_134877.1:12401867-12406867 GCF_041734735.1 Babylonia areolata | reverse complement strand
CTTTGTATCTATGTGTCTATCTATGTATCTTTACTGTTGTTTGCAAATGATGTAATATTACTTTCTGATACAGTCATTGGACTGCAAAACCAGCTTTAATGTAACATCACAAAAACAGCTAAACAGAATAAAGTATTTTTGATAAACGTATTCGAAAACAAATATTGACTATGCATCGACATGCTAAGAATCATGAGTAACAAGGGCTAAAAACAACGCTAAAGTATGTGCTGGCGTTCTAACACTCTCATTCTTCTTCAGTCGTCTTCTCTGCAGATTAACGATAACAAGAAACCTAACATTCTTACCTTTAATCGGAGATGTCGGCTTCAATAAACATGTCCTCGTGCTCAAAATAATGAAAAATCTTAGATAATCGTTTCTCTGTAAGAAATTCACAGAAGCAAACATTCGAGGAAAAAGTACAATGCAAGGATGTTACACTTCACACCCATGAACTAAACTCTGTTCACCATCAATTACGTATTCGAGGTATTTTGGCATATATACTTAGCTCATAACCAGTAATAATATATTTGAGATCTGTCTGTCTGCCTGTCTGTCCCTCTACCCACCTTCTGTCTACCAGACGCCCTCAAACCTTCCGTATTCTATCTCTTTGTCTGCCCGTCTCCCACTCCCACCCCCAGCCCCCACCCCCTCTCCCTTCCCCATGTCTATTTCTGCGTGGGGAAGGGGAGTGAAAATATTGTCTACCCTAATTATTTTGAGCTATATACATTCCGGTCTCGGTTTTGTATTTTAATTTTCAATTCAAGTTCGGGGTATCTTTTCTTTCTTCTTCTCCCCCTCCTCCACTTTCTCCTCTTTCTTCTTCTTCTTCTTCTTCTCCTTCTCCTCCTCCTTCTTCTTCTCCTCCTTCTCCTCCCCCTCCTACTCCCCCCCCCTTCTACTCACCCCCTCCTCCTCCTCGTCTTTCTTCTTCTGTTTTTCAGCTCTCTTCTTCATCTTCTTGTTCTATTTCAGTTTCACTGTCTTTTTCCCACTTTCGTTTTCACTATGTTTCTGTTTCTGTTTCGTTTTACTTAGATGTTCCCGTGTCGTTGGACGCACGAGGCAAGTCATGGCGGTCCATCGTCCACGTTCCTCAGCCAGTGTGCCGGTGTCAACTGATCGTCGTCTGTCGATAAGTCTGGGGTCTCTCTCCACTGTTTGCCGCCAGTTCATCTTGGACCGACCTTTTACCCTTCGTAAAAAAAAAAAAAAAAAATTATTCGAATCCGAGTTCATTCTCCCGAGGGAGTCCTTTCTCTGCACGTGACAGAGAAAAGAGATATTCTTTCCGGAATATAAATCAACATTCCGTGTTTGTATTACGGTAAATCGGCTCCTTCGTTATATGCATTCCACGTCGACATCAATAAAAAAAAACACCCAAAAAAACCCAATCATGACAGCGAACAAAACCCTTCCTGGCGCTTTGCTCTTCACGCATCGTGTGTCAATTAATTGAATTGAATTAGTGTAAAGCAAACCTTGGTGTTGAAGACATATGTAACTGACGCATGACAGGGAAGAACCTTTGTTTTAGTGTTGGAAATTTAGATAAGGAGTTTTATTCCTCTCTCTATTTTCCTTTGGTTTTCTTTCTTTTCTTTTTTGTTTTATATATATATATATATATATACTTTGTCTGCTTAGTTTTCGTATATTTTTTGCTGTGTTTTTTATTCTCCGCATGTTTTTCTTCTTCATTCGTTCGTTCCTTCATTCTTTCATTCGGTCATTCTGTCCTTCATTCAGCATTGTTTTCCGTTTTTCTTCTTCTCCACCTCCCTCTTTGCTATAATCATTTTGGTTTGAGCTTTTTGTGAAATAATGTATTGCTGGATCCACCGATTATATAAAGTATTCGGCGCATGCAGGCGCGTGGCCACAAAAATGGAATTTAACTTCTGGCATCTGAATGGTGAGTTATCGAACCCCCGTTCAAGACGGGGGAGAAAATCGTGTGATAACAAATGCCATGAAACTTGGGTTTGAAAAAAAATATATAGCACACATCGTCACTGAATAAAGCAATGAATGAAGGAAGGAAGGCTGGAAGGGAACTCGTCTATTTATCTATAGTCTGTTCATCTAAGATGATGATATTAGACTGGAAGGGAGGAAGGGAGAGAGAGAGAGAGGAAGGAAGGGAGAACAGAAGCTAGGCAGAAAGGAAGACATAAAAGAAGGAAAGATGGAAAGGAGCAGAAAGAAGGAAAGAAAGAAGTATGTGAAGAAGTAATAATAATAATGGTATTTATATAGCGCTGGATCTTGTGCAGAGACAAATCAAAGCGCTTTCGCACCAGTAAGGAAGTAGGATAAGTAAGTAAGAAAAGAAGAAGCAGAGATGGAAGGAAGGGACGAACTAAAAGATCATGTGAGGAAAAGGGAAAGAATGAAGAGAGGAGGATGGAGGAAAGCAATGGCACCATGGCCGGCATCACGGGCTGACTCTGACACACACAAGCTGGGTTCGAACCTTATACTTATCCGCTCCTCCAAGTGGCCCTTTCCACAGATTATGTGTACTGTCAACTCAAAGCTGAGGCAGACTGCGATCGCAACTTCCAAGGTCATTACAGTTCACGGATATTCTTTTTAAAAAACAACAACAACAAAAAATAAAAATACAAGAGAGGCAAGGCCTTCAAGACTCACTTGTGATAAATTAAGTCCCCTAGCATTAATTACAGAGTAATTTCCCTTCTTTACTATCTGCACCAAAACGTTTGCAAAATAAATAAAAACTCCATGCTTAGCAAAAGAAGTTCCTGTTTGAACAAAAAATGATAATAATGACTCCTCTTGTTGTTGTGTCAGAATAAGAGGTCAAAGTGCCAAGTTTAAAGAACACAAAAAATATAAATATAATAGTAAATGCAGTTTGCATATAATTAGGCTACTTTTTATTTTTTTTGTGCCCATCCCAGAGGTGCAATATTGTTTTAAACAAGATGACTGGAAAGAACTGAATTTTTTCTATTTATATGCCAAATTTGGTGTCAACTGACAAAGTATTTGCGGAGAAAATGTCAATGTTAAAGTTTACCACGGACACACAGACACACGGACACACACACACACACACACACACACACACACACACACACACACACACACACACACACACACACACACACACACACACACACACACACACACTTTGTTTACACAAGTGAGTCAAAAAATAATGCTCATTTTCTTGACGAACACTGAACAGTTCGTTTTTCTTGGTACTTGTTGGCACCACTGTTTCTACATATTAAAACGAACCGCCAAATTGTCGAATAAAGCCTTTTCATTCAGCATAAACTACTTCTTCTTGAAACGTCCTAAAAACCTGCTTAAAAAAATAATTGGCTACATTTTTTTTCCTTTTATTGTAACATTTGAAATAAGATATATTTTGTTTTTGACATCAAATTAGTTTTACTTTTTCTTCACGATCAGCGTGACGTCGATATGGCCTCTCTTCGTTACAGCAGCGATGATTATAACCGGCCCACCATACCTATCACTCTCTCCATCTGAAAGTCCAATCAAAATTCCTTCAATCTATTGCAAGATTTCCAGACGTCCACCCACATGACCTATCATATCAAGACCCTAGCGATGGATTTTATATTTTATATTATATTTTATTTTATTTTATTTTATTTTATTTTATGTCTTAAAGCTTTGGAGCTCTCATGGGATTTGATCTTCTTTTCTTTTCTTTTTTCTTTATTTCTTTTTTCTTTCTCTTTTTCTTTTTTCGTAAATTGCTTTTCCGTCATTTTTGAGCGGTGAAAATCCCACCAATACACGCATAAACACAAACATACACGCGGTTGCTGTTAAAAACACGTACACGCACGCGCGCGCGCACACACACACACACTCTCTCTCTCTCTCTCTCTCGCTCTCTCACTCTCTCTCTCTCTCTCTCTCTCTCTCTCACACACACACATATATATACACAGAGTGTCTCTGGGGTCGGAGATATGATTTTCAAGGGAGGAAGAGAGAGAGACAGACAGACAGACAGACACAGAGAGAGACAGAGAGAGACTGAGACTGGGATATCTTATTCATTTAAGGCCATGGCCCCATAAGAGAGAGAAAGATAGAGGGAAAGAGAGAGAGGGGGGGGGAAGAGAGAGAGAGAGAAACTCCGAACTCAAAACGTTTATTTAAGGATTAAGATTTTAGGCACTGCAAGGCCTGGGAGAGAGACACACAGACAGAGACAGAGAGAAATGCAAAGAAACAAAGCGAAAGTTTATTCAATAAGGCCATGGCCACATTTGAACAGGTCATCACATACTATTTATGAACAGATTTACATAAGGATACAATCTTACAACATGCATACTCAAACAAAGTTCTGTTCTGTTTAACCAATCATGAAACCACGTCTTTTTAATGACTTGTAAATAAATATGGCAAGATTCGAAAAACAAAACAACAACAACAACAACCCAACTATCACTGAGAGACAAAGAGAGACAGTGACAGAGACAGAGACAGAGAGAGAGACAGAGACAGAAATAAGACAAACTGAGGCAGAGTTTGTATTGCATTACACTGTGGTCACAACAGATTTCTCTGTGTGAAATTCGGGCTGCAACGCAGTGAGGCGCCAACCTTTTTCTTTTCTTGCTCTTTCTGTCTGCATATGTTATTTGTTTGAAAATATTCTGGTCAGTGTAAGATAAGAAGATAAGATAAGAATAACTTTATTATCTCCAACTGGAGAAATTTGGTCAGGTGCATTATCACAACATAGACAAGTAAACAACATGAGGATCATAACTGTAAAAGTCAACAACAGCTTTTACGAATATTACGAAGATACAAATGTAAAAAAAATATCTTATACACCGTTTCATACATACATCCACACACTGCAGGTAATAAATAGTATTCTTAATGTAAAAACAGAAAGAATTAAGAAACATTATTTGAATATAATTATAAACCTATAGCCTACTATACTGCACATTGAT
>NC_134877.1:12369367-12389367 GCF_041734735.1 Babylonia areolata | reverse complement strand
GACCATCATTGACCATATCTATACCACAAACACTCACAATTCCATTACTGAAATCTGTGTTCCTATTTTTGGTGCAAGTGTGACTTGTACTTCAAAGACCATCATTGACCATATCTATACCACAAACACTCACAATTCCATTACTGAAATCTGTGTTCCTATTTTTGGTGCAAGTGTGACTTGTACTTCAACGACCATCATTGACCATATCTATACCACAAACACACACAATTCCATTTCTGAAATCTGTGTTCCTATTTTTTGGTACAGGTGTTATTAGTGCTTTAGAGTCCATCATTGACCACATCCATACCACAGACACACACAGCATTTCTGAATTCCGTGTTCTTAATTTTGGGTGCAAGTGGCCATTTTCCTGTGTGTATTACATGGTCCTGAAAAGGGGTAAAGATCCCCAGTGCAGATCACAAGCACATCACCAACCCTAACGGTTCTTTTCCAATTTCACCGAGGACCAATTCTGGCAGACCTTCTGCTTTCCCGTCTTGGCAGGCTTTACAACATGATCACCAGTCCCATAAATAATGCTCAATCATTGGCTGACTAGCTTTTGCGAAGTCCATGACTTCCTCTCTCTCTGTCTGTTCATCTCTCCCTCTCCCTTCCTCCATCCCGCCCCGCCCCTTCTCTCTCTCTCTCTCTTCCTTCTGCCTACTCTTGCTTTCTCTCTCTGTCTCTCTCTGTCCATATCTCCCCCTCCCGTCCTATCTCCCTCCCACCCCCCATCCGCCTCCCCCTCCCTCCCCACCCATCTCTCTCTCTTCCTCCTGCCTACTCTTGCTTTCTCTCTATGTTTCTCTCTGTCCATCTCTCCCCCTCCCTTCCTCCCCCCCCCCCTCCGTCCCTCCCTCCCTCCCCCCTCTCTCTCTCTCTCTCTTCTGCCTACTCTTGCTTTCTCTCTCTGTCCATCTCCCCCCTCCCTTCCTCCCCCCTCCGTCCCTCCCTCCCCCCCTCTCTCTCTCTCTCTTTCTCCTGCCTACTATCAAGGATGGCCTGCTGCCAAAACACACGGCTGCCAGACCCCGGGGGTGCCATGGAGCCTGGAGGGAAACAAAGGTGGCACCAGCTTATCTCGCCCGGCCATCCCCTGCTGCTGGGGCTGGCCCCGGGTGGGGGTCGGGAGATTTTGGATTGGGGAGGGGGGGGGGGGGAAGCGGGAGGCGGAGGAGGTCTTCAGCAGTCAGTCATCTGATCGGACAGTCCATCTGATGACCGCTCTCTCCCTCCGCTAGCAGCAGGGTACTGGGGTGGGGGTGGACATAGACCGTGGTCATGTACCTCCGTGCGTCCGTGCTGACCTCGTCTAACTAAACACTGTAAGGAGAGATTTTTTTTGTGTGTGTGTGGGTGGGAGTGGGGGTGGGGCGGTGAGGATGAGGGGGGCGGAGATGAGGGAAGGGTGAGGAAGGAGCGGGGAGCGGAGCTCTAGAGAAACACAGACAGACAGAAGACAGAGAGACAGAAACAGAAAGTTAAAGTTCAAAACCTACCCGCCAGGTGGGAAAGGGGAAAAAAATGTTGAGAGAAGAGATAAAAGGATTTACAAAGAGGAAAACGGAGAGGAGGGAAGAGACGAAGAGAGACAGAGAGAGAGAGAGAGAGAGAGAGAGAGTTTGTTTCAATTTCAAGGAGACGTCTGACAAAATAGTGTGAGGAGAGGAGAGAAGGGAGGGATGTGGGGGATAGGGTTTGAGGAGGGAAGGGAGGGATGTGGGGGATAGGGTTTGAGGAGAGAAGGGAGGGAGGGATGTGGGGGATAGGGTTTGAGGAGAGAAGGGAGGGGTGTGGGGGATAGGGTTTGAGGAGGGAAGGGAGGGATGTGGGGGATAGGGTTTGAGGAGAGAAGGGAGGGATGTGGGGGATAGGGTTTGAGGAGAGAAGGGAGGGATGTGGGGGATAGGGTTTGAGGAGGGAAGGGAGGGGTGTGGGGGATAGGGTTTGAGGAGAGAAGGGAGGGGTGTGGGGGATAGGGTTTAAGGAGAGGGAAGGGAGGGATGTGGGGGATAGGGTTTGAGGAGGGAAGGGAGGGGTGTGGGGGATAGGGTTTGAGGAGAGAAGGGAGGGATGTGGGGGATAGGGTTTGGGGAGAGAAGTGAGGGATGTGGGGGATAGGGTTTGAAGAGGGAAGGAGGGATGGACGGACTGAGAGAAAGAAAGACAGACAGACAGACATACAAACACACAGAGACAAAGTTAAATACAAAAGAGAGACGGAGAGAAAAAGACCAGAAGCAAATTGTAGGTAAAACAAATTTAGAAAAAAAAAACCCAAAAAACACAGAGAGACAGGGAGACAGACAGACAGACAGCCATAAGACAGAGGCAGTACTACAGAGAGACAGATACAGAGACAGGGAAAGTCAGTTTCTGTTTCAGTTTCAAGGAGGTAACAAATTGTGCTCATTGATCCACACCGACCCACACTACACAACATCTAAAGAGAGAGAGACACAGAGAGAGAGTGAGAGAGAGAGGGAAAGAGAAAGAGAGGGAGACAGACAAGAGACAGAGACACAGCTACAGAGAGAGAGAGAGAGAGACATAAAGAGAGAGAGAGAGATGGACAGACAGAGAGGGAGAGATGGACAAACAGACAGGGAGAAACAGAGAGACAGAGACACACAGACAGAGAGACAAAAAAAAGAGAGACAGATATCCCATCTGTTTCATTGGACAAAAATCAGTGAAAACAGTGTGGACACTCAAGCCGGACTGTACAGCGGGGATCATCAGGCCAAGCAGCATACGGCAGGTTCTGATAAAATACACATAGAACCCCCCCCCCCCAACCCCACAACCCCCATCCCCACCTCCCGCACCCGTATCCAACGGCCCCATCCCCCCCCCCCCCCCCCCCCAGCCCCCAAATCTCCCCTAGACATCCAGCAGTTCTAGATCGTCGTTTCATCACGTTAGCTGGTGGAAAGACGAGAAAGCAGATGGCAGCCTATCGTCTTGGGCACCGGATAGAAAGACCTGTAGGAGAGGAGAGGAGAGGGAGGGAGAGAGAGAGGAGGGAGGGAGAGAAGGAGGAGAGAGAGAGAGAGAGAGAGAGAGAGTGTGTGTGTGTGTGTGTGTGTGTGTGTGTGTGCAACAGGACGCCACTTCGCAGGATTCCATCCATCTGTCGAGCGTCAGATTTATTTGTAGTCCCACCCAGGTTGTACACGTTCGATTCCCCCAGGCGCGCAACACACACACACACACACACGCACACACACAAACACACATACGCGTGCGCGCACAGAGAAACATACGCACGCACACATACGCACGCAAACACATACACACGCACACACGTACACACACACACACACACACACACGTACACACACACACACACACATACACACACACACACACGTTTTCTCTTTCCGCGACTGCATCATGTTGTGTCTCAAGTTGTGGTGTCAATGATTGTGTCAGAAAGATATATACCCCCAAACGGTCCCGGATCCCGGGTTCGTAGTGTCTGTCGTGGTCGTTTTTGAACTTTTTTTTTTTTTATATATATTCGATTCGAAAGTAAAATCGGGTAAGCAGTTGCATTTCCTTAAAAGAAATCAATAACGACAACAACAATAATATATATAAATGATATAGACATTAATGCACAACCGCTCCCGCCGCACCCCCCCCCCCCCTCCCCCCCAAAAAAAATAAAATAAAAAAATAAATATAAAAAAAAGGTTCTGAGTGAAAACGTCTCATTGTGGCGGATATGGACATCATGGAATGTGACAGCCTTTCATCTTTTGGCCGAGAGCTTTACAATAACAATAGCAACTATAACAATAACATGTTTATACAGCGCTTTCAAACCTCTCAAAGGGCTTTACAATGACACGTCAGTCAGACACAAAGCGCTGAAGAACACACACACACACACACACACACACACACACACACACACACACACGCACGCACGCACGCACGTACGCAAAGTCGCACGGAAGAAACTGCTATTGATCCAATGAATACAAATATAGAACGGAGAGCCCTTAAACCTGTAGAGACTGATTAAAAACGGATGTTTTTTTTTGTTTTTGTTTTTTTTAGGTGTGTTTTAAAGTATGTAATTGAAAGACTGTGGAGAACTAGAAAAGACAGTGAACTGGAGGTTTGTACAGCTGAAGAAGTGAAAATTCTCTAGCCGAGTTTCTCTCTGTTGAATAACGATCAGAATGTGGACCGAGGCAAAGCCAGAAGCATCTGAGAAAATCGCACTCCTGTTCCTACTTATACTTCAGGCAAAGTACAAACAGCATTAATTAACATAGAGCGCGGGAGAAAGAGAGACAAAAGCAGAGAGACAGACAGACAGACAGACAAACAGACAGAGAGAGACAAGACAAGACAAGACAAGACAATGGTTTATTTGTTAGGCCTTCGACCGCTAACAAAGACAAATTCTATACTTTTCAAAAAAAAAAAAAAAAAAATCAGACAGAAGGAGAGAGACAGACAGACAGAGACAGACAGACTGACAGACAGAGACAGAGACAGACAGACTGACAGACAGAGACAGAGACAGACAGACAGAGAGAGAAAGAGGCAATACAGCCAGATAGAGTGGAAGAGAGAAGAATGGAGGAAAGGAACTGAGAGAAAGACAGAGCGGGTTGGGAGAGACAGAGAGACAGAGACAGAGACAGAGAGACAGACAGACAGACAGACAGACAGACACAGAGAGAGAGAAGAATGGAGGAAAGGAACTGAGAGAAAGAGAGAGTGGGTTGGGAGAGAGAGAGAGAGACAGACAGAGAGAGACAGAGACAGAGAGAGACAGAGACAGACAGACAGACAGACACAGAGAGAGAGAAGAATGGAGGAAAGGAACTGAGAGAAAGAGAGAGCGGGTTGGGAGAGAGACAGAGAGACAGAGAGAGACAGAGACAGAGAGAGACAGACAGACAGAGAGAGAGACGAGAGAGAGAGAGAGAGAGAGACAGAGAGACGAGAGAGAGAGAGAGAGAGAGAGAGAGAGACAGACAGACAGACAGACAGACACAGAGAGAGAGAGAAGAATGGAGAAAGGATCGTGAGAGATACACCTGAAGTATTAGTGTCATGGTGATTGTCATGACGGGCGTTTTGACAAAGGGGGGGAACAAAATAAGGGATCTATTTTTACCGCGGACATGAATTACATGCAATATTTCTTTTAATCAATCATTTAAAAAATCCGTTTTAAACCATGAAATTAACGAAGATTAACAGCACTTTCCCTGCATTTATGCGAGTGATCAAGCCGATATTTCCAAGAGATAAAAGACAAAGAGAAAAAAGTGGAAATACCAAGTAACACAGATGATAAAACAGAACAGCGTCGTATCTGTCAGCAAGATTTCAGTTTTCAGTTTTTTAAGCTTTACACTGAAACAAGAGAGAGAGAGAGAGAGAGAGAGAGAGAGACAGAGACAAGACAAGACAAGACAAGACAATATTTTATTGAACCAGGCCTTCTGCCCATGTCAAAGGGTTGGGGGTTCAAAATACATAGAAAGAGAGAGACAGACAGACAGACAAACAGACAGACAGAGACAGAGAGAAGACAAGTCAAGACAAGACAAGACAATGTTTTACTGAACCATACCTTCTGCCCATGTCAAAGGGGTGGGGGTTCTAAACAGGGAGAGAGAGAGACAGAGTGAGATAGAGAGAGAGAGACAGAGAGAGAAACAGACAGAGAAAGACAGAGAGAGAGAGAGAGAGAGAAGACAAGACAAGACAAGACAATGTTTTATTGAACCAGGCCTTGTGCCAATGTCAAAGGGGTTGGGGTTCAAGAGAGAGAGAGAGAGAGAGGGGGGGGGGGAAGGAGAGAGACAGAGATAGACAGAGTGAGACACTCAGAGAGAGATGCATCTCATCAGATCCACCTGTCAGGTAGTGTCCCGTTTTACTGCCTGCCCCGTGATCAGAATGAATGCATCCCGGCCCGTTTTTGTTTTTTTTTATCTGAAAGTATTGACGAGAGAGAACATGAGGGTCAGACAGAGGACATGACACAATGACAGCCTCCTCAGTGCCATCATCACACGAGGAGAGATGTTTTGACAAGAGGTGTCTTCTGTCTTGTCCTTGCTGACGAAAGAACGATTTGAGAGAGATGTATGTATGTATGTATATATGTATGTATATGTGTGGAGTGATGGCCTAGAGGTAACGCGTCCGCCAAGGAACCGAGAGAATCTGAGCGCGCTGGCTCGAATCACGGCTCAGCCACCGATATTTTCTCCCCCTCCACTAGACTTTGAGTGGTGGTCTGGACGCTAGTCATTCGGATGAGACGAGGTCCCGTGTGCAGCATGCACTTAGCGCACGTAAAAGAACCCACGGCAACAAAAGGGTTGTTCCTGGCAAAATTCTGTAGAAAAATCCACTTCGATAGGAAAAACAAATAAAACTGCACACAGGAAAAACAAAATGGGGGTGGAACTGTAGTGTAGCGATGCGCTCTCCCTGGGGGGGAGCAGCCCGAATTTCACACAGAGAAATCTGTTGTGATTAAAAAAAAAGAAAAAAAAATATATGTATTTGTTTTTCTTTTTTAATCACAACAGATTTCTCTTTGTGAAATTCGGGCTGCTCTCCCCAGGGAGAGCGCGTCGCTACACTACAGCTTCACCCCTTTTTGTTGTTGTTGTTTTTGTTGTATTTTTTCCTGTGTGCAGTATATATATATATATATATATATATATATATATATATATATATATATATATATATCTAAAGACGTGCACCCCATCCCCCATCCCCGCACCCCGACCGCCAGGACAACAAACCCGGAAGAAAAAAAAAGAAAAGAAAAGAAAAACCACCATTTCAAGTGTGGTTCATTGAAGGAAATTACATGATTTATTTTTTTAATCAAAGGGTGATTTCAAGTTGTCCTATTTCCTTGCTTCATATCAATGCTATCCCGATCATCAATGTCACGAATTTATGAACATAGTCGTGGCCTTTTTTTTTTTTTTTTTTTTTTTTTTTTTACGTCAGAGCTCCGCCATCTTTTGTATGTGGCTCCAACACCAGTTTGTGTAGCTCTACAACACTTCTTTTTTTTTTTTTTTTTTTTTACCCGGTGCAAATAATCTCATCCATTTTTGAAAAGGGCGGATGTCAGATCAATCCAAACAAATTGCTGGCGTGCCCGCTGCAAAGAAAACACGGCCAGTGGAAACATTCACTTCCTGCCTGTCATGGACACCGTCATAATGAGCACACAATAACACGCCGTCATACAATAACATGCCGTCATAATGAGCACACAATAACACGCCGTCATACAATAACACGCCGTCATAATGAGCACACAATAACACGCCGTCATATTGAGCACACAACAACACGCCGTCATGTTGAGCACACAATAACACGCCGTCATAATGAGCACACAATAACACGCCGTCATATTGAGCACACAATTACACGCCGTCATAATGAGCACACAATAACACGCCGTCATATTGAGCACACAACAACACGCCGTCATATTGAGCACACAACAACACGCCGTCATAATGAGCACACAATAACACGCCGTTACATTGAGCACACAATAACACGCCGTTATATTGAGCACACAATAACACGCCGTCATAATGAGCACACAATAACACGCCGTCATAATGAGCACACAACAACACGCCGTCATAACAACAACACGCCGTCATAATGAGCACACAACAACACGCCGTCATAACAACAACACGCGTCATAATGAGCACATAACAACACGCCGTCATAACAACAACACGCCGTCATAATGAGCACACAACAACACGCCGTCATAACAACAACACGCCGTCATAATGAGCACACAACAACACGCCATCATAATGAGCACACAACACGCCGTCATAATGAGCACGCAATAACATAACACGCCGTCATAATGAGCAAACAATAACATAACACGTCGTCATAATGAGCACACAACACGTCGCCATAATGAGCACACAACACGCCGTCATAATGAGCACACAATAACAACACGCCGTCATGAGCACACAATAACCCGCCTTCATAATAAGCATTCAACACGCCGTCATAATGAGCACATAACAACACGCCGTCATAATAAGCATACAACAACACGCCGTCATATAAGCATACAATAACACTCACACAATAACACGCCGACATAATGAGCACACAATAACACTCACACAATAACACGCAGTCATAATGAGCACACAATAACACCCGGAACCCGTCTCGCCGTCCGAACGATGAGTTCCTGCTGGTTTTCCACCCGACCCCCCCGACCACCTTGGAGACCAACGTTGCAACGTGCTTGAGAGGGCAAGGAAGAAGTGTCTCATTCTCCGGGCCCGACTCAGACACTGAACATGGAATTAGAACGAACATGGCGTCAGACAACACACACACACACACACACACACACACACACACACACACACACACACACACACACACACGCAACACACACACACACACACAAAACATAAAAGCCAACAAACAAAAACGAACAAAAAAACAACAACAACAACAACGCCTCAACAGAAGTGTCAGCAGCAGCACACACACGAAACGTTTCCTTCAGAACTGGGGACACAGTTTACGAAGGCTCAGGACGATCAAACTTTGGGACTTTCAAGATTCATTTTTTCCCCGTTCTTTAAAGAATCGCTGTATTTACCCACACTGAACTAGCTACTTGCCTCTTAGTGAAAAGTAACGACACTAAGATGGATAATCAGTTTGAAATCACTGTTCAGTCTCGATAAATCTGAAACCCCGAAACTCCTGTAAAGCCTGTGAATGAACTTGGCAAGGATATTAACACTCTTCCACAAGGGGAAGGGGGGAGGGTAATGGGAGGGGCGGGGAGGTGCGGGGAGGGGGGTGCGGGGGGGGGGGGGGGGGACATATCAAAAGGGAAACATGCAAATAGGGACTATTTCTCCAGGTTGGATGTGACACAAATTACCCCTGACTTTGTCCAGACCACTGACACACTCCCGCGGGGGAGCACACCATCAAAGGAAAGCCAGGACGCACAGGGAGCGTTAACCCCTTCACTGTTGCTGAATAGTGCGGTATGCTCATCAATGAACGGCTGTCGCCTCACTGACATGAGACTATGTTTAGAGATCAGGGCATAATGACGTCACCATTCCGTGTGGACTGCATTACTTGTGTTCAGTTCAATGAACTGCACCATTGATAAGCATGCAAAACGGAGTGACTACCTTGCATGCCACACTGATCTCATTCAGTTGGGGGTTGTTCCTTTTTTTTTGTGGAGCTTTTTCTTTCCTCACCAGGATTCAGCATTCAAGAGGTTAAATTGTATCACATCTTGTCTCATGTACCACCAGTGACCTCCGACCTCTGCCGGTGTTCTGTCCCAGAAGAATACACACCATCAAGACAGCACATCAGACAGACGTGTGAACATCAGTTTCGTTTTGTTAAACGAAGTAAACTGGGAGGCGAAATAACATGACAACCCTGCATTCCGTGTTATTCGATTTCTTGCTTTTCAAAACACAGCAAACTGTGCGAGTCTTATTTGGGTTAACAAGTCAAGACAAAAAAACAACTGTCCAAGTTATTTGCATCGACAAGAATTCGTCGACAAAAATGCCCACCCATCCCCCACATCAGACTGAACCATGGAAAGGACTCAGAACTCAGAAATGTTTTAATGAAATGAACTTCGGCCTTGGGCCACAATTCAAAGGACGGCTTGGGTCGGGAAGGGGACAAAACAAAGGTTCAATCATGTACACCCTGCGTGCAGAGGAATTGTCGATATTCAAAAGCACTCTTTGAATTAAATACCTCTGCATCGAAAAGACAATTTCCAGAGAATTAGCTCTGCCAATAAACCCCTTAGGACCTGGCAAACTGGGCCATCCTCATACCGCCGATAATACTGTTTTGTGCATTGCTCCCAGAAATGCGAAAAAAACATAAGAATGGAACTAAAATTACTCATCCAGTTCACCAAGACGAATGACGCCATTGGCGAACAATGTTCTTTAGAATGAGGAGCTGATGTTTACATCCACACTATGTCCAGGTATAGGACTCAACATTTTTACGTCTCCAGAATTTCAGTGCGAGGATTTCTGAAGAAGAAAAGGGATGAATGGATAAGAAGGCAGAAATGATGAGAACAAGGTCTCAGTCTGGCTCCGCGACTAAGCTATCATTGTCGCCATTAGAGGGGGTTAGAAAGTGGTGTCATGGGAACGTAAATCAGAACAGACACTACTGAACACCACCTAAGGGACTCAGCAGCTGTGCATGGTCTCTTCTGGTGTGTGGCCTCCTGACGACCAAACATCGACAGTTCCCTGTGGACTGCCGATGCTGGGACAGCGACAACGAACCCGGCTGTGTTCAGCTGTGTATGGGGGACTCGGAATGAGCGGCCTGGAAGTAAAGCCACTGAAACGGTGCAGGTGATGGGACAGGAAAAAAAAAAAGATGAGACGCCAGACACAAATGTACTGTTTTCCTCTTCTCCTCTTCATGTTTTATCTCTTCTTCTTCTTCTCTTAAACTTCTACATAACTATTGTAAATAAAACAATAGAAAAACCCTTTTGTGACTGGCCTCTATATGTTCCTGGCCTGTGCGCGGGAATTCTTGTCTATCCTTTAATTCAGTAAATCAATTAATAATTAATTCTTGTGTACCGTCCCCTCTGGTTTTGGATTGTGGTCCATGGCTAAAGTTCATTAAAATATTTTCGTCCGTTCGTTCGTTCGTTCGTCCGTTCTCTCTCTCTCTCTCTCTCTCTCTCTCTCTCTCTCTCTCTCTCTCTGTGCATATTTGATAAGGGACAGGATGGGCGAAGTGGAGGGAGGGGAGGGGGCAGGGAAGGGAGGGGAGGGGAACGGGGAGGGACCATCTGCTGACTTTCAGCGGACCCGATGCACAGGAAGACGGGGCCGTGTCCAGCGACCACCGCCAGACGTACAAGAGATGGGATCTATCTATCGACCTCCGTCCGGACCTCCTGTTTGCCTTCCCCACACACTTCATCTGTACATACCTTCCACACACACACACACACACACACACACACACACACACACACACACACACAGCCGGCCGCCTGGGCCATCTTACGACTCCAGTTTCAGACTTAGGAAAAAAAGCATTTGAGAAAAGATTATTATTATCATTATTATTATTACCATTGACGCTTCCATAACGCCTTATATTCCGTTATGGAACCATACTCTCAGCGTTTTGCAAACAGTCATTTGCTGTCCATCTTGGTAGAGTCCACTGACAGCTGCCTTCAAGCACACATCATTCGTTTCCTATGTCATTTTGTCAGGTTTCAGTCACGCGCACGCATACTTCTGCATACGAAATGTAATGTTATAGATATTGTGCTTATTCATATTTTGATCAGGTAACTACTGGGTTTCTAAGGTAATGCCTGTCACATCTACGTCCACCTATGGGAGATCCAAGCATGCACGTCAAACCTTTCCGGTTCCTGCTTAACTTTAGGGTGCGTAGGACCCAAGAAGAATCAGCCCTGTTCACGTACGCCTCAGCTCAGACACAGCAGCATTATATGCGCTGGGTGGGGCGTTCCAATATACCAGCAGCGGTAAAGAACGGCACGCGTATGTGTGTGTGTGGGGGGGGGGGGGGGGGGGAGGAGGGGGAGTAAGTGGGAAGGTAGAAAAAAAAAATAGCGAAGCTGATTGGAGGACGTGACGTTGAAAGTTGTGCCGCTTCCTGTTCACGACATCCCCTCTCAGGCTGGGCGCCATTCTGAACCTGACTGGCTGCTTGGGAAAAAGCTCGTCAGTCACCATATGGACGCGACAGGGGCAGGACGGAGGAGGAGGAAACGAGCGAGACAGAGTGTAGGGGGAAGGGTAGTCTGTGTGGGGTGGGGTGGGGGGTGAGGGATGGTGAGGGGGGTCAGGGGCGGGCCGGGAGGAATGGTCGTGGGGCGAGGGGACAATGAGGTTCTCACTTACTTCCCCACACACCTTAACCTTCCAGCCTCCCTGCTGTTTGTTTCCACTGTGCATTCATCATCATCATCATCATCATCATCCGTTTGACGTCCACAGTCAGCACCAAAAAGTGTGGGCCAGCGCAGCAAAGAGTTTTAAAAAAAAAATTCTCCCACCATTCTGGATACAACATACCTTGTCAGTGATACAACTACTACTACTCCTACTACTATTGATACTGCTGCTGCTGCTACTGCTGCTGCCACTACTACTGCTACTAGTACTACTACCAATAATAATAATCATAATGATACTACTACTACTACTACTACTACTACTACTACTACTGCTGCTGATGATGATGGTGATGATGATGAGTATGATGATGATGAATAATGGAAGAACAGTTTCGTACATTCTGAAGAAACGCTTCAAAATATTAGCTCCTAAACAGTGAAGAAGGCTATTCAGAAATGCCTTCAGATCATTGCGCAAACGTTCACAGATCCCGCCACCTTTTTACCCACCCTCACCCCATCCCTATTTCCCCATACTCACTCCCCATCTTCGCGGCGACTTCCCCACCCCCTCTCTCATCAATCATGGGTCCCCCAACCCACCCCACCCACCCCCTGACCCTCTCCTCCCCTCCCCTCCCCAGCCCTGAACCCTCTCTCTCCTCCCATCTCAAACCCTTTCCCCACCACCCTCGCCCTGCCCCTACCCCTACGCCCGCCTAATATAAGAACATGCCCCGGAGTGGGTACGAGAGGAGCTCAAAGGACGATGAAGATTTGTCACTGTTGATTTGCTGCTTCGTGCCACCCACCCACCGTGCTAGCAGAAGGAGGAATCCTGCACACTGCGGGCATCAGAGGTGAAGCCTGCTCCCTCCGTTCTTGTTCCCACCCTTCTAAGCAGATGAACAATCCTCTGTGGAATCATCTGTATGTATGTATGTATGCCCAACACTCGGCTTATATCACAGATTGACATAAGTTTACATTTGGGCCAACAGCAAAGAGCTGTATTATCAATGGTTTCTCCAGTCAATGGGAAATCATTTACAGCTTGGTCTTTTGTGAAGGACTATGATTCTCAAACTAGGAGGCAAAATTGCACTGGCTCTTAGTGCTGCAGCCTTGTGGGCTGGTTGGCCTTTGGGAACCATCCCAACACCGACTGTCCTAAAACCCTCTTGGCCGAGAGAGTGGGGATGTAACTGGGACAAGACACTCTCCACCATAATCAATTTCTAGCCCAAATAGTCGGAACAGCAGTTGCCTCCTCTGCTGTTCTGATGGTCATAGTCGGACACGACTGACTGTCATATAATATATATATATATATATATATATATATATATATATGCAGTCAGAGCCAAGTACACGCAGGTCTTGAGGGGAAAGAAAGAATAAATAAGCTATAATGGATCAGTGAATAATTAATTTTCAATGAATAAGCAGATAAAGAAACCAAATAAAATGTTGAGGAAAAAAAGACCAAGAAAACAAACAACAAAAAAATACAAAAAAAAAAAACCCTAAAGTCGCTAACTGTCCTCAAGGTAAAGTTTTGTGTGTTCGAAGGGGGGAGAGTGAGTTTGGACAAATGACCAAAATCACTTTCCTCCCTCCCTCCCCCCACGCACTCGGCCCCCACTCCATTGCGGGTGTGTATTAACTACTCCGTCAGTGTTACTCCAAAGCATGGTGGATTGTTCAGTACCTTTCATTTTCGAAATCAAACTAAATGTATCATTTAGTAATATGGCAATTTAACGCACATTCACACAAACATGCGCGCGTGCAAACACGCATGCATTTACACACACACACACACACACACACACACACACACACACACACACACACTTTATTTACGAGGGTTAAACATAAAGTCATATAGCTCCTTTTTTTCATTTTGCCTTCGGCCGCGAGGAAAGAGAGATTGGGGGGCAGGGAAGGGGGTGGAGTTGTTAGAGGGGGGTCAAAAGTTGAAAGCTGACACCGTCTTCATTCAAAAGTTCAAGAGGATCTGGTTCTTTCTAACAACAACCGCAGGTTTCTAACAATAAAAAAAAAAGAAAAAGAAAACAAACCCGAATGAATTGGAGATACCACTATCCCCTCTGAATGATAAACAGAGGTGTATATTTCAAAAAGTCTTCTATTGTGCAACTCCTTTTCTTTAGTTCTTTTTCTTTTTCCTTTATCGAAGGGTGACCGTTCACGACAAAGAAAAAAAGAATGCACAATTAACCAGGAGTTTTGAAAGAAATTCCAAATAAGTGACATCCCTGAATCGTTTGAACTGATGACAACGGAATCAAAAAAACATTTCTAATAACATTATTTTAAAGTCTTCGGCATGTCTAAATTCAATCAATACGAGCGGGTTTTCATGTGTATGATTAGAAGTTGGATGGGGGAGGATGGGGGGGAGGAGTGGGGTGCTTTAACTGCATTGCACTGAGTTTGTACGTGAAGGATGTGGGGGGGGGGGGGTTTCACAATTTTTTCAGCACTTTTTTAAAATTTTATTTACCGTTCTGAGAATGAACTTATGAATGAAACGTGGTGTTATCTCCCTCTTCTTTCTGTTGTTATTTTTGCATTGTGTTGTTAAGGAACGGGTGGGGGGATAGGGGTGGCAGAAGACGGGTAGAGATGAGGGGCGAGGCGTGGGAAGAGGGGCGGGGTTGGGGTGGAACTGGCAGAGGTGGTGTAAGAAGGTTGAAAGAATGAGAAAACACAAACCACAATGGGGTAAAAAAAAACAACAACAAACAAACTACACAGCCAGTGTAGAGCTCGATTCCCAATAAACAGAAGTAGTGTAGTAGAGGGAGAGATAAACATGGTTTTGAAAATGTCAAGGCCTGACAAGCACTTTGAGTTATGCTGCTGTCAGGCATCTGCCAAACAGATGTGGTGTAGCGCATATGGCTTTAATTTGTCCGAACGCAATAACGCCTCCTTGAGAAACTGAAACTGAAACTTGGAAAATGTCTCCATTTAGCATTCTTCATAAAACAACAACAAAAAACAAACAAACAACAACAACAAAACCACAAACTAAAAAAACCACCAACAACCGCGCAATCATTTCTGATTTGTTGTTGTTGCTGTTGTAAAGGAAACAGACTGGGATGTGAAGAAGATGGAAGAGATTACGCTCAGGGAGATAAATGCGTGGGAGGGGTTGGGATTAAGGGGGTTGGGGGAGGGGGGCCGGGGAGCAAGGATGAGGGGTGTGCGGTTATGGAAGGCAGGTGACGGGCGCAATAGCCGAGTGGTTAAAGTGTTGAACTGTCAATCTGAGGGTCCCGGGTTCGAATCACGGTGACGGCGCCTGGTGGGTAAAGGGTGGAGATTTTTACGATCTCCCAGGTCAACATATGTGCAGACCTGCTAGTGCCTGAACCCCCTTCGTGTGTATATGCAAGCAGAAGATCAAATACGCACGTTAAAGATCCTGTAATCCATGTCAACGTTCGGTGGGTTATGGAAACAAGAACATACCCAGCATGCACACCCCCGAAAACGGAGTATGGCTGCCTACATGGCGGGGTAAAAACGGTCATACACGTAAAAGCCCACTCGTGTGCATGCGAGTGAACGCAGAAGAAGAAGAAGAGGAAGGCAGGTGTGTGTGTGTGGGGGGGGGGAGTGGAGGGGGAAAGGGGTTAGAGGAATGAGAAGACCCCGCAACAAACCCACAATGGAATAACTATTACAGCCAGTAGTGCGGAGATCGATCCCACACAAACAGACGGCGACAGCACTGAGGACAGAAGTTGTCCGAGATTCTGTGGTGGGTGGGTTGGTGAGAAGACGGTCTGGTGGGGAGGCAGGGAGACGAAGGAAGAGGTGGAGGAGATAGAGGAGGAGGAGGAGGGGCCGTGGTGGTGTTTGGGCGGGTAAGGAGGGGTGTAGTGGGGGTTCACAGACTACGGCTCAAGGGTCAAAGATCCCACAGCATTTTACAGCCGACTATCGGGTCAGTGAATTCATACCCACTGTGTCCAGGGCTCGGGTGTATACAGGAAGACGGGGCCCAGTCCTCTCCTTCCGCCGCTTTAAACCTTCCCCTACCGAAGTCAGGGAAGACCATCCATTCACACCTGGGTGGAGGGAGGCAAGGATCACAGAGTAAAGTACCTTTCCCAAAGACACAAACACCACCATGCCGAAACGGGACCTCCAACCCTGATCACTGCTGATCACTGGATCGCCAACGCCTCGCCAGTTCTGCCAGAGGGATCTCCAAGAATGTGAGAAGACCCTCCCCCCGCCCACCCCACCCATAGTAAATCCTCAATGGAATAACTTCAACAGCCAGGGCGGAAGATCGATTCCAGACCAAACAGATGGCGACCGAACCATCTGCTCAAGACCCAAGCTGTCTCAGTGGGAAGATGATCTGGTGTGGGGGGGGAGGGGGGCTGGGGGGGGGAGAGACGAAGGGAGAAGAAGGAGGAAGAGAAGGAGGAGGAGGGGGAGAAGAAGGAAGAGGATGAGGAAGGGCCGTGCTGGGAGCTCGGACGGAAGGTAGTGGGGGGGTGGGGGGGGGGGGGGGGGGGTTCACTTAAGTACGATCCGGGGAGCAATCTGCCGAACAAACCGTCGCTTGATAATGAGGCAACTGTGAAGTGCAGGGGGGTAGGGAGGGGGGTGGGGGGTAATTATAGAAAACGTGATGATTGACGACGACAACAACAACGGCAAAAGGACAGGCTGGGGTTTGTTTGTGATGAAGGGCCAAGCAGCACGGACTTGATGTCGCGTTTTTCACGTGCAATTGGCCACTACCTTCCCCCCCCCCCCCTTCCCTCCCCCCTCCCCCTCCCCTCCTCGTTTGCGGCTATTCATTGTGTGGCAGCCGAGGTCAGTCAGTCTGTCAGCACGGGCACGGGGAGAGGTTGGAGATGGAGGAGGAGGGTTGGTGAGGGAAGGGGGGGGGGAGGGAAGGGTTGAAAGGTATAGAACTCCATCATCAAAACAAAAACAACAACAACAAAAAAAAAGAAAGAAAAAAAGAAAGAAAAGAGAAAAAAAAAAGAAAGAGAAAAGAAATAGGAAGAGAAGAAAAAGAGAAATGCGAATGTGGTGTGTGTGTGTGTGTGTGTGTGTCTGTGCGGTCTTTAACGTCTTTTCATTTTAAATGATGTCAGACTCTGTGTGTGTGCGTGTGCGCGCGAGCGCGCGCGCACATCTTAGCCAGTTCACAAGTGTACATGCGCGCGAGATGACTAAACGCGCGAGCGGGCTTAAGGAAGAACACTGTGCATGTGAGAAAGTTAATGAAAAAAAAAGATGAAAAAAAAGAGGTCAAACAGTAATCAGAAACGCGACAGTGAACAGAAGAATCGAAATGGCCCCGGTGGGACGTCAGGGGGTGGGGGGGAGGGGGGCGGAGGGAGGAAGTGGTTCAGTAGGGCTGAGAACTGCGCGACAACCTGACGAGCAATGTTCACCCAGCCCTCCGCCCCCCCCCCCCCCCCCCCCCCCCCCAGCCCCACTCCCCACCCCCTTTGCCTCTCCAGAGACTCACCAAGCCAATGGACCACAGAGTTCACTCTAAACATCGTTCACCGACTGCCAAATGATTCTACCGCCATTCCGATGCCTGATCTCACAGCTTTTGCTCTCTCTTTGTTTTTTTTATCTTCTTCTTTTTCTGTTTTTGTCACAGCTGGATTTTTTTTTTCGGGTGGTGGGAGGGTGTGGGGGTGGATGACTGTGTAAAATGCTAAGTTCCGTTGATGCATGTGTACACATGCGTATGTGTGCACGAACGTGTATGTGTGAGTACGCGTGCATGTATATGTATGTGTGTGTGTGCGTGCGCGTGCCTGTATGTGTGTGCGTGCATGTGAATATGGGTGGGGTGCGGGGACAAGGGGTGGGTGGTGGGCACGCGGGGGGGTGGGTGGGGGGGGAAGGACAGAAAGACAGGTGTGGAAAGATACACGGATATGTAGACAGACAAAAAGTAGAAAGACATATACAGACAGAGAGACGGACCTGTAGACAAACAGACAGATCGAAATCAGGCAAACCACACACAGACAAGTAAACAGACAGACAAACTAACTTGCTAACTGGCTAAACAGGCAGACAGACAAAGACAGAGCAAAGTGTAATCAGAAAGAGAAGACTGAATCAAACACCCCCTGGAAGAATGCATGCCAACAGGGTGTACAGTGAAGCACACAAACAACATGCGTATTGGACATTCCGCGTCGGTTTATAAAGAAGAAAAACAAGAGAAAAAAAAGAGAGAAAGAACCTACGAGAACTAATCCAATTGCATGGACCCGACAAGCTATTTCCCCGCGTGCCTTTCCGACCTCTCAAAGGTCTGACGCTCCATCCACAGTCTCATCCGCTGCCAGGGAACCAGCGGGTTTAGTTTCTGGAATATCCAGGAAATAACTCTATTCCAGAGGACGTCAAGATCTGATAGGATCCCCAGCTCGCGCTGAGGGTGGTGGTGATGAGGCTCTAGTGCTTGGAGTGCTCGCCCTGTCTGTTTGTCTGTCTGTCTGTTTGTCTGTGTTTCTCTTCCCCTGTCTCTGGGACACGCATCAATCCTGCCCCCTTGACCTCCCACATCACCTTTTCCCACACTTATGAATATCATACAGTGTCAGACCAAAAAAAAGTTGCACGGTCAGTTCTTTTGAAAGTTACATTGACGTATGGGAAATAACGCGCTAACTCCAAGTGATGGGTTTGTATCATATGCCTGCGAATATACCCGATTCTATTAAAAAGAAAAAAGAAAGAAATCACTTACCTTATTATTTTGTCAGATTTCCAGGCTTTATTTTATCCTTGTGGGAATGGAGTTGTACAAGTTGCGAGTGTGAGCACGAGTGAAGACTGTCAACACAGACACCCTGGCTGGAACAACAATTTCTGGGTGTTGATCACTGTTGCCGGATTCCTCGAAGAACGTCTGACTGTCCACAACTGATCTCTTGGACATGTACTTCCGGTGAATGGGCTGACTATAGGATGAAGGTTGATCGTGTCTCTTGCCTCGTGTTCAACCACAATCCTTGCCCTTTTCACAGGTGTAACATCATCCTGAAAAATGACTAAACGACAGAATGTCTGGCAGTCACTGGCCAACAGGTGAAGTTAAAGATGTTTGACAGCACTGACGTTTCCGTCCACTACGGACACAGTTACTGAATCACTGAAATAAGCACAATACGAAACTGTGTATTGACAACAACTATGTGTCCTATACACCCACATACAAACACGGCTTCTTCCTTAGGCATCAATATATATGACTTCTTGCATGCCTGTTTGAATCAGTGTTTTACTTCAACTTTCATCTCTTCCTTAGGCATCAAGATATATGCCTTCTTGACTGTTTGAATCAATGTTTTACTTCAACTTTCATCTCTTCCTGAGGCATCAAGATACATGCCTTCTTGACTGTTTGAACCAATGTTTAACTTCAACTTTCATCACTCAAAAACCATCGTATTCCACTGCAAAAGCACATCGTTTTTTTGTTGTTTGTTGTTGTTGTTGTTTCTTTCCTGTCACATCTTTTCACTCACCACCTTCCTCACAACGTCTTCATAGTCTGTCTGGCTTTTTATTTGTGGATAAATATCACTGTTTTAGAATTTCCGTTTTACACTTGCGAATCCAAGTATACTTGTGCGATGTATATGTTGTCGACACACTACTGAAGCGATGTTGCTGGAAAGTTTTGCGGTCACAAGCACGAGTGTTTTTTTCGTGAACTCATGGAAATAAACAATCGTCTCACCTATGCAGTTCAATATCCGATCTGTCAATGATAACAGGCTATACAGAAAACCACAGGAAGCTACACCAACACGAACTTTACGTTGAGGATGTGAGGAATCAGTAAAGAAAGAGATGGAAGACAAAAAAAAATATCCGGATTATGTCATGTGTTTGTCGCATCCGTTGCTAAGAAACATGATTTGACGCGAAGTTATGATGCTGGTAGAAT
>NC_134877.1:12356867-12366867 GCF_041734735.1 Babylonia areolata | reverse complement strand
AGTTTCACAGCCCGTTTAGCATCGACAAGCCGGAGCAACAGTAACATGGTGGAACAGAAATCGGAGAAATGGGAAATACGGAAACATGAATGAGAAAAAAAAATCGTGTTAAAAAAACATCCTTGAGGTTTTTGCAACCATCACGAAGCATCAGCCTTGAGGTTTGCGTGTGTGAACTCATCCATAAAATTAGTTTTCATTGGAACTTAACCCCCACCCCTTCCCCCAAAAAACATTCCCTCTCTCTTTTTGTCTCTCTCTCTCTGTGTCTCTCTGTGTCTGTCTGTCTGTCTCTCTCTCTCTCACACACACATGCACGCGTGCGTGCGTTTAAACTGAATACATACATACAAATAAGCACACGCTCGCAAAGAGAGAGAGTGAGACAGAGACAGAGAGAGAGAGAGAGAGAGACAGAGACAGAGAGAGAGTGAAAGACACACTCAGAAATAAACTGAGAGAGAGAGAGAGTGAGTGAGAGAGAGGGGGGAGACATAGAGAGAGAGACGGGAGAGAGAGACGAGAGAGAGAAAGACACAGAGAGAGACAAGAGAGAGAGGGATCAGAGAGAGAAAGAGAGAGAGAGACGAGAGAGAGACAGACAGAGAGAGAGAGGAGAGAGAGACAGACAGACAGACACAGAGAGAGGGAGAGAGAGAGAGGAGAGAGAGACAGACATATAGAGAGACAGAGACAGGGAGACGAGAGAGAGACACAGACAGAGAGAGAGACAAAGAGAGACAGACAGACAGACACAGACAGACAGACACAGAGAGAGAGAGAGAGAGAGAGACGAGAGAGAGAGACAGAGACAGAGACAGAGAGAGGGAGACGCGAGAGAGAGAAAGAGAGACAGAGACAGTACGATGGCCGGTGCATTCCACTTCAGTTGAACCTGTGGTTTATCTGACTGTGAAGGAAATGTCAAAACTGATGACGTTATTGATTTGATTAGTTTGATTGCAAACTTGTAAATCTACATACGTAAAATTGGAAATAAAAAAAAATCATAAACCACGGTCTAGGGGTTGACTTGCATTTTGAAACAAAGGTATATTGCCAGTCTCCATATGATATTATATCACAGATTGACATAAGTTTACATTTGAGCCAACAGCAAAGTGAGAGCTGTATTGTCAATGGTTTCTCCAGTCAATGGGAAATCATTTACAGCTTGGTCTTTTGTGAAGGACTATGACTCTCAAACTAGGAGGCAAAATTAAACTGGCTCTTAGTGCTGCAGCCTTGTGGGCTAGTTGGCCTTTGGGAACCATCCCGACGCAGACTGTCCTAAAACCCTTTTGGTCGAAAGAGTGGGGATGTAACTTGGGCAAGACACTCTCCACTATAATCAAATTCTAGCCTAAATAGTCGGAACAGCAGTTGCCTTATCTGCTGTTCTGATGGTCATAGTCGGACACGACCAAAAAAAAAAAAAAAAAAAAAAAAAAAAAAAAAAAAAAAAAAGATACATTTGCTCAGTCCCGGAATGCATACATACAAACCACTTTTGTGTCTAGAAAGCACTGTCGTTCACAAACCAGTATTTTTACTGTTATACTGACCGCAGCTGTTTTCCGAATATTGTACTTTATACTGATGTGCTGTACATTGTATTTGCTCTGTTGTCACTTTATGTACGTATTGTATTATTTTCAGTCCTCGAAGATTCTGATGCTCTCTCTCTCTCTCTCTCTCTCTCTCTCTCTCTCTCTCTCTCTCTCTCTCAGTCTGGAAAATGACTCCATACTTGATCAAAACGGATCATTACGAACAGAATTTTAGTTCCTACATATTGTGATCAAAGTAAATTACTGCATGCTTTTTAAATGAGCTATTGGATTGCCCACTCCCTCTTCTCCTATCACCCTCCCCCCCAACCCCCTGCCCTGATGTGTATGTATGCTTCTGGCCGAAGAACGTTAAGCCATCTGAATCTGAATATATATATATCTATATATATATATATATTATATATATGTATATATATATATATATATATGTATATATATATATGTATATATATGTATATATATATATATATATATATATATATATATATATATATATATATGAGCGTATGGTGTGATGATTGTACACGTTTTGTGAATTCAAAAATGTTGAAACGAAAAAGAGATAGACGAGAGCGAGAGAGAGAGGGGGGTGGGTGGGAGGGAGAGCAAAAGATATATATATATATATGTGTGTGTGTGTGTGTGTGTGTGTGTGTGTGTGTGTGTGTGTGTGTGTGTGTGTGTTTGTGTGTGTGTACTTTTTTCTTCTTCTTTATTTTTAGAAGGAAAAGAAAGAGAGAGAGAGAAAGAAAAAGAAAATAGAGAGAGATAGAGAGAAAGAGAGAAACAGAGAAAGAGACAGAGAGAAAGGGATACAAGGGAGAGGTAGAAAGATAGATAGATGGAGAGAGAGAGAGAGACAGAAGGAAAGGGAGAGAGAGAGACAGAGGGAAAGAGAGAGAGAGTGAGAGAGACAGAAGGAAAGAGAGAGAGAGAGACAGAAGGAAAGGGAGAGAGAGAGACAGAGGGAAAGAGAGAGAGAGAGAGAGACAGAGAGAGAGACAGAAGGAAAGAGAGAGAGAGAGACAGAGGGAAAGAGAGAGAGAGTGAGAGACAGAAGGAAAGAGAGAGAGAGACAGAAGGAAAGAGAGAGAGAGTGAGAGAGACAGAGACAGAGAGAGACTAACGGCCAGAGAGTGGGGAGGGGGCATGAGGGGGGAACAGGAGGTACAGACACACTGACACCACCAGGAAACGCTGAACTGGGAAGACACCAGACAACTACACTGAAAAACATCTGCCGATAATCTCTTCAGGAAACATTAAAATGAACAGGCAGGAAAAATCTCCAAAGTAGAAAGAAACGAATAAAGAAAGATAGAATGAATGAAAGAAAGAAAGAAAGAAAGGAAGGAAGGAAGAGAGGAAGCAGGAAATACACACAGAAATAGAGGAAAGGGTGGGGTGGAGTGGAATGAAGAAATGAAAACAAAAGAAAGAAAGCAAGCAAGAAAGAAAGCAAGAAAGACAGGATGAAAAGGGGAATAAAAATACAAATAGAGAGAAAGAAAGGAAGAAAAAGACAAACGGACAAAAATGAAACAGAGGAAAGAACAAAACGAAAGAAAGGAAGGCTGGACTGAAAAGGCATCATGAAAAAGAAACCCCCCCTCCCCCCTCCAACCCCCCCCCCCCAACAAAAAAAACAACAACAAAAACACAAAAACAAACAAGCAACAACAACAAGAAACACCCCCCCACCCAAAAAAATAAATAAATAAATAAAATAAGCGAGGGGGGGGGGGGGGAGAGAGACAGCTAAAAACAGTGGGACAAAAACGACGCCCAGACAGACAAATTACCATCCACTCACAGAAAGGTTCGATCATAAGAAGGGGGGACAGGGGGAAACCCATTGATCCCCGGGCACAGTTACGGACGAATGATTGGCTCAGGGTAGGGGTAAGGGGGGGGGGGGTGGTGGTGGTGGGAAACCAAACCGAAAATGGAACCCAGAAGCGTGTGAAAATACCCCTCCCCGCTGATCGTTAAGGATACAGTAGCTGACAATTTTCGCTTTCTTTGTCCCCCCCCCCCCACCCCCCCACCCCCGCCCAAAATGATCAGGGAGCAAGAAGAGAACGTTGTTCACTTATTAGGCAGATTTAACGATACAGGATAAAGGATAAGGATTGTCCCCCGCAAAAAAAGAGTTGTCTTGCTGGTTGTGGCAGAAAAGGGAACGAGATTCCAAAAGGGGAGGTTGCTTTCGCTTTTCTGCTTTGTTTTCCGGTCATTTTGTGATTTACTACACACACACACACACACACACACAGTGTGTAAGAGTGTAAGAGAGACAGACAGACAGACAGACAGAAACCCAGAGAGAGAGGGAAAGAGAAAGGGAGAGAGAGACAGGGAATAGAGAGAGACTGAGGCAGAGAGAGAGGGAGAGAGGGGGGGGGGAGAGAGACATCGAGACACAGAGAGAGAGGTGGGGTGCAGAGATTCCACACACACAAAAAAGATCATGAATACACTTGTTCGTTCCAGACTGCTTTGCTAATGGTAAAAAAAAAAAAAAATTAATGAAACTGAACGAATTACCAATGAGGAGAGTGTGTATGCACTTAAACAAAGCCTCTTCACTGGCACACTACTTTGCTCAGCTGATTTAACCAGCCTATAAGACGTCAGCTGACGTACAACAAAAAGTATTGCCATAGTGCCTATAAGACGTCCACTGACGTCCTGCATATGGTCCGATTTTTCCTTCATTGGAGTTTGGTTCAATTCACATAAACAGACTCTGAACAGTTAGCTTGATGTGTCTGTATTATAAAAAAAAATTATTTAAATGAACTTACATAAGGTAGACCTCTTTCTACTCAATAACAATTTGCTAACTGACCACGTGATATGCACGTGGAAAAGGGGGTTGCATCATGTGGAAACAAATGCATTGAAAACTGTGTCCAGTAAATAGTCACAGTCAGCAGATTTACACAATTCTGAAAACTCTGCTTGTGATCATGGACAGCTTTCGCGATAGAGAAGGATCTCTCTTGTCTGATGATTGGTTTGAAAACGAAGGTGATTGACAACGACAGTTATGAAAATAACAGCCCATTTTATGGTAATTCAGTCCGTCCATCCAATCAGACAGCGTTTTTGAACAACTGGCTATAACTGACAGAATTCGTGCAGCCAGTGTTGGAAGAAGAACAAGAACAAAACTTTAATCTCCAGGCCTCCGGCCCCTAGAAAGAGGTCAAAAGTGTTGGAAGAAGGAAAAGGAGAGGGAGAGGAGTGATGTAAGACGATAGGTCGCATCGAATGCCAGCCAGAGGTCATCAAGGGGGCGTGGCTTTTGAGAAGAGTGAACTCACATTTCAAAGCAGACAGAAGGCAATCGACAACCGCCAATGCCCCAAGATTTTCACGAAACGCAGTGCTGCACCTGCACTGGCCGTGAAACACGTGCTTTTTGTTTTTAACGCTTTTTATTCGCTGAATCAGAGGGATGATTTGTTTGAAGAGGTGGCAAGCTGGCTGCACCGCAGACAATTAATTTTAGTCGGCCCACGTGCAACTTGAAAGGAGTGAAAGTCATCAAAGAACTTCACCATCTCACTTGCAAACGCTCTTTGCTGTCAACAAACTTGCCAGTTCAGTTTCTGGGACTGTAATTGACCTTTTACGTTGACTTTACTCACTTTTTTCATTATTGGGACAGTGATTTACTTACATGCCTGCAAGAACTGTGATTTGTTTTCATAAACTTATATCATGTTTTAATTTCTTCTACAGGTGTAATCTGACAATAGGCATCCTATTTCTATCTGTATTTTGTTTCTTTTCTTTGTGGATGCCATTATGTAGAGGTTGAAACAGACTTTTTTGTTGCACAAAAATTATCTTGACTTTACATGCCTGAACAGTTACCTACAATCAACCTAATTGGGGGGACAAAAAGCCCAGAAACAGAATCTACACTCAGTTTCCTTCACAAAAACGTTTACTTTCTTTCTGTATCGCCCATAGCTTTTGTGCTAGAATTTTTTGTGATTTATTACCCCCGAACCCTCAAAATTCCCTGGCAAGGGGAGAGCACTTTTTTTTTTTACAACAATTCTCTGGCACTGAACTGGTAAAGAATTTGTTTACAATGCATTTTCATTACACCTTTTGTCAGTATTTAAGGGTTGGTTATTAAGTCTGCTCATTCATGTGAATAGTTTATATTTGACCTGCCTTCAGAATGGGCCATGTCTTTTTCTGAAAAAAAAAAAATTCGAATTCGAGTTCTCTCTCTCCCCCCCCCCTCTCTCTCTCTCTCTCTTGTGTAAAGTTGGATGGTCGAGCTTTTTTATTTTCCTTACTCTTAGCAATATGTTTTATTTTATGATTTTGTTGTTGTTGTTTTCATCGTTGATTTCCTATTTACTTTTTGCCATGTGTTAATTTCTCTGTAAACCGCCATTATCCTTTTGCTCATACACTGTCCACCTTGGCAAAGGATAGTATTGTCAATGGCAATGAAACAATGTCCGTGTCCGTCTGTGTGTGTGTGTGTGTGTGTGTGTGTGTGTGTTTGTCTCTGTGTGTGTGTGTGTGTGTCAAAGTCGAAATCGTATGGTCAACTGAATGAGCAACAACTGTTTCCCCCCCCTCTCCCCCCATCAAGCCATTTATACAGAAACAAGAGGCAAAGCCTTCAAGACTCACCTGTGCTTTGTGCTTTACCCAGTAAAGGAATCATAAGGAAAACAACAACAACAAAAAAAGATTTAAAAAACCGTTGAAAAGTGCTCTAATTAAATATGATAGATAAGCTTGTGAGAAAAAAAAAAGAAAAAAAAGAAAGAAAAAAAAGGGGCATGCTAGCGGGATCGAACCACGCATGTTCAGTTCTGATGCAAGCAGACCAGTCCCCAAGGCTGCGGCACATCTGAAGTCAAATGACTAAATTTAAAACTTAAAGCAATGTTGACATTTTCTTCTTCGAGTGATAAATAGATGTGATTGTAGTGGACATAATTACGCCGTTTGGATCATGTTTTTTGTGTATATCTCGATTATTCTTTTATTTCGGCGGTAAAGAAGACAACAGGTTGCATATCTCTAGATCTGCACAAACCAGTCTGCAAAGGGCTGAAAGAAACGATGATTCAATTTTTCTTTTATATTCATTCCAGTTAATTGAGTGTCCACTTTTGAATATTTATATGCAGTAAACACGTCGATGGTGTAGTTAGTATCACTGCACGGGTTCTGTCCAGAATTAGTATTTCTTTCCTTTTGATTGTGAACAAGGAACACGAGGTCATGTCGTCTTCTGAAACAACCTACCCTCCAGTCGGCCAAACTCAGTGGAAAGCGGTTTTTAGAATGTTCGGATTTCGGAACACATCTCAACGAAATAAACCATTAGTGATTCGGAACTGCTGCTTAATTCTGGAGACTTACAACCTGTTATTGGTATGACTGTGGAGGGGTTTTTTTTCATACTATGTTTAAGCAATTTTGGTATTGGCAGACAAAATATTTCTAGAAAAAATGGCAATGTTAAAGTTTACCATTTACACACACACACACACACACACAGAGAGAGAGAGAGAGAGAGAGAGAGAGACAACCGATCACCGGCTTAAAACATACTCACTTTGTTTACACAAGTGAGTCAAAACAGTAGAAATATAATACAGAGTTGAACAACTCTTTCCTTCTCTCTCTGTCTTACACACACACACACACACACACACACGGACACACACACACAAACGCACACACACACACACACACACACACACACACACAAACACACACACACACACACACGCACAAACACACACAAACACCATCGCTGCACTGTTGTTACTGTGCAGCACAGCACAGCTTTAAAACCAAACAACGGGCCCATCAGCTGTCAGCGTAAAGTGCTATCGAACGATCAACTGCAACATGTGTTGCCCCCTCAGTAGGCTACCCACGGAGGGTCAGGCACCATTTCTCCCTGGGGACACGAGGATTTGAATTTTCGGTAAAAACAATTGTAACCATCTGATATGAATTTTCGGTAAAAAGAATTGTAACCATCTGCAACGGCAATGTGAAGAGAACCTCACATAACCAGAGACGCTGTCTTGCCCGTAGTACACTTCCGTGTTTTATTTCCCAAAATAATCCACAGAATAACTGTCTTTTTTTGCTGTTGCTGAAACATCAATTTGGTTTGGTGGTTTTTTTAAACACAGTACTCGGTGCACGCATACTTAACACAGTCGTTTGTGCATTCGATGAGAGGGCTAGTCGGGGATTTTATAAAGGCTGCCTTGCCAAGTTCAAGTCATCTCTTGAGGTGTTGATTTCTTTCTCTCCTCCCCCCCCACGACAACCCCCACCCCACCCCCCACCCCCCGCCGCCTCTCAATCTCTTTTCTCTCTCTCTCTCTCAAACATTTTCTGAAAACATATCAGCGTTTTCAAAGTGGTCCTTAACTTCTTGTGAAAACTGTAGATCAGTACCGCGCACGCACTGACACCTCTTTGAAATTGACAACTGGCCAGCGACGCGACATAAAATGGGGAGACTGCAAGATGGAGGAGGGAAAGTGGAGGGGTGGGGGTGAGCTGGGTGCGGGGCGGGTGAGGAGAAGGTTAGGGGTGGGGGTGCTGATTTGTCGCAGGACAGCCAACAAATTTCGTCTGGGGAAACTGGGACTGTAAGTGTGAGGGTGGAGAGAAAGTGTGAAGTTTTTACCCGAATGGTGGACGACGTTCTTCAGCCAGTGTTGACAGTTAGGTAACGAACACTGACTTCACTCTCTGTGGTGGTATGCGTTTAAGAAAAGAAAAACAAGAGAGGCAAAGCCTTCAAGACTCACTTGTGATACACTTTTTAAAAAAATCCAAGCTTTTTATGTATTGAGTATAATTTCAAAATGTAATGTTTAAGATGAGAAAGATCTGTTTAAAGCAAATTAAATCCCCTAGCATTAATTACAGAGTAATTTCCCTTTTTTACTATCTGCACCACACCAAAACGTTTGCAAAATAAATAAAACTTCCATGCTTAGCAAAAGAAGTTCCTGTTTGAACAAAAAATGATAATAATAACTCCTCTTGCTGTTGTGTCAGAATAAGAGGTCAAAGTGCCAAGTTCAGAGAATACAAAAAATATAAATATAACAGTAAATGCAGTTTGCATATAATTAGGCTTCTTTTTAAAAAAAAAATTTTGTGCCCATCCCAGAGGTGCAATATTGTTTTAAACAAGATGACTGGAAAGAACTGAATTTTTCCTAATTTTATGCCTAATTTGGTGTCAACTGACAAAGTATTTGCAGAGAAAATGTCAATGTTAAAGTTTACCACGGACACACAGACACACGAACACCGGGTTAAAACATAGACTCACTTTGTTTACACAAGTGAGTCAAAAAAGAAAGAAAGAAGGGGGATTGGGTGGGAGTTAGGATGGTGAGAGGAGTGGATGGAGGAATGGGGGTACGGCGGGGGAAGGGGGAAGGGCAGAGCAGTCTGAAAACCTCTTTAAAAAAAAAAAAGGGGTCAACGGGTGTGGGTTCCAGAATACGTGTATTTCAAACATCCGACTGATGCCACATTGTCATCACTGAGCTTTTTTTTTTTTTGCTTTTTTTGTTTGTTTTTTTTTTGTGCTTTTTTTCCCAATAAATCAAGACAAATCAAAATATGCGTTCTTTCCTTTCAGTTCACCACCATACGTCGTGAAGACCATGTGCACCAGTCCCCGCTCTTCTCGCGGTTCAGAACCAAAGGCCCTTTAACACGCGTGAACGCCAGCCCGCGCACAGGAACAACCTCGAGAAGAAAGTGGTCTCCTGGACTGGAGAAGATCTTGTGTCTGACGCACTGCGCATGCTCAGTCATCACACCGTTTCCTGTGTGTGTCATTATACATAGCATTTCCTCCAGACCCTCTCTCAATCATGAAAGTAGTTAGTTGATCATGCAGGATATTTGTAACGCTGTACTGTGTGTGCGTCGAATGAATGTATGTATGTATGTACTGTACGGACGAGTTTGTATGCACATATAAATTTATTATATGTTTATTGTGCATGATCATTAAGTGAGGACCGAGTGTGTTTCGTATGCATGTCTGTGTGGATTGTAAAGCGTTTTGTGCAATGAGGAAAGCGCTGATAAATGTCCAGTTGTTATTATTATTATCTTCATCACTACTACTACTACGACCAATACTACTACTTACAATAACAAAATATAATGAATTGTCATCATTATCATTATCATAACTGAAGACAGGATTCGAAAAAACACCATGTGCCTCTTCCTTTCGCCCCTCAATAAAAAAAAAAGGAAAGAATCGTTCTCCATCTTGCTCTCTCATCTCTCTTTCTATATACACACACACGCACACACACACATACACACACACACACACACACACGCCACCCACACACACACCCATATATATATAT
>NC_134877.1:12329367-12351867 GCF_041734735.1 Babylonia areolata | reverse complement strand
ATCATGGGTGTATTGGCAGACGATCTGTTATGGGTGTATAGGTAGGTGGACAGATGTAGGCAGATAGGCAGCGGTCACTGGATGGTAAATGTGTGGTTATCAGATAGATTTGCACGTGATGGATGGTCAACCATAAAAAAGGAACAAAGCAAAGAACTGGGGAAAAAAAGTGTACAAATTCTCAAACTGTAACTGTCAATAAAAAAAAAAAAAAAAAAAAAAGAGGAAGAGAAAAAAGAAAATAATCTGATCAAATCTCAAGATTTCTGGCCAAGGTGATTTATTTGATATTTAAACACCAGATTCCACCTTCACAGCAGATATTGAAAAGTATCATGATCAATGTATAAAAGATCGGCACACGCCCATTATGCATTTGTTTACGCTAATGGGGTGGGCAGATAACGTTGTAAAACTTTCACCTACAAGTGAATATGGCCAGAACTTCGTTATAATTTTCGTTTTCAACGTTTGTACCTGAACTGAGGGGAAATTTTAAATCTCATCCGCATTAGAAGGTTGGACCTGTGTGATGATCTGAATGCTGTTCTTTGGGCAAGTAGCCAGTAAACCAAAGATTCGTGTGCAGCAGCATACGCCTTGTGCACGTAAAAGAACCCACGGCTGCATCGGAGCTGTTTCTGGCTGAATGATGCAGCGAAACATTCAGTTTGATGAGGACATATGGTGGTAGGAAAAGGAAAGAAACATGGCTGGCGCTGCACTCAACGGACGTGCTATGCCTAGGGAGAGCGGCCCCGATTTCACACAGATAAATATGTTGGCAGTGACGTGAATACAATACGTAACACTACAATGCAATGCAATGCAATGCAATACAATACAATACCGTGCAACAGTGCCTTCATCGCAATACAATGCAGTGTAATACAATACTCTGCAATGTAATGCAATGCAATTATGGAATGCGGTGCAATGAAAAGTGTAATCATCTTCATGGGGTCTCTCTCTCTCTCTCTCTCTCTCTCTCTCTCTCTCTCTCTCCCCCCCCCCCCTCTCTCCCTCTCTGCTCCTAATTATCTAAAACAAACCCAGACAATTCTACTGAACGTACTTTCCGTTAAAAAAAAAAAAAAAAGATAGTGGTAGGAATAAAACGAAATAAGTAATTGGTGTAGCAGAACGAGGATGAGACTGGATGGAAAAAGAAGGGTTATTTCAAAGGACTTGAATAATTGTAATCGTTTATTCTTCCCCCCCCCCCCCCCACCCCCCGAATGGTTTGAATATTTTTCCGTGTGACAAACTAGACGGAACATTTTGGGGGAAATAATTCAATACAGGAGAAGACAATGATTCAATACAGGAGAAGACAATGATTCAATACAGAAGAAGACAATGATTCAATACAGGAGAAGACAATGATTCAATACAGGAGAAGACAATGATTCAATACAGGAGAAGACGGCAATGATGACTGTGGTGGAGAAGAAGTACTTGTAGCAGTAGTAGTAGTAGTAGTAGTAGTAGTAGTAGTAGTAGTGGGAGAAGAGAAAGAAAAGGAGAAGGGGAAGAAGAAGATGAAGAGGATGGATTTGAGTTGGATGATAATAATAATAATAATAATAATAATGATAATGGTAATGATAGTAATAATAATGATAATGATAGCAATTCATGATCATCATCTTCTTCCTTCTTCTTCTTCCTTCTTCTTCTTCTTTTTTCTGTCTTCTTCTTGTTATCATTATCATTATAAAAAAACAAAAATAACATAAAAAATAATATCATTATTGCCATATAATAATAATATGATGATGATGATGATGATGATGATTACTATTATTGTAATCATCATCATTATTATTATCATTACTACTATCATTTTCATCATTATCATCATTGTTGTCGTTGTTATTATCATTATCATCATCATTATTATCATAAATGAATAGATTAAAAACAAACAACAGAACTGAAAAGCGAAACAAAACAAAACAAACCCCTCAAAAAAAACCAAAAAAAATCAAAGAAATTAATTTTTTATTAGGAAAAAAAAAAGCCCCAAAGTACTTACGATTTCCAACGCACACACAGTCACTCCCCGTACTCCCTAAACGGCCGACAGTCCTCCTACATACATCACCGACTGCCGCCACACCATCTGGTAAACTCCGCCAGCGGAGCTGCAACCTCAGCCGCGGCGCTCCCTCGAACGTTGATTCACCGAGACCACACGCCACTGCAGCACGAACTCATCTCGGCTATCCCGCACCCTCCTTCTATCCCGGCGTCCCTTGCGAAGACCCGAGACCTGGGGTGTGGGGGGGGTTGGGGTGGGGGGGGGGAGGGGCGGCTGTGCGCGCGCCATACTGTTGGACCGGCGACAAGGCAAGTAAAAGTGTTGGAATGATCGGCACTGTACTATAAAGGCAAGATGAGAAAGAAGATGGGGTTCCATTCCACAACAAAGTGAGTGAGAGTGAGCGAGCAAAAAAAAAAAAAAAAAAAAAAAAAAAAAGTGGTGGTGGCAGATGTTCTGGCGTGACTGAAGGGAATAGAATTAGTGGTGAGGGGAGAAGTTTGTTCTATTCGCTCGTCTGAGATTCCTGTCCAGGCTGGGATGACTTCATTGGGTATCCATACTAAAAGAAAGAAAGAAAGAAAGAAAAGAAAAGAAACAAAAAACACTTTCCGACGGTCTGGAGAGATTAATTCTGTCTGCTGGCCCCATTTACAAGTCCCCCTTTCAAATGGAAGGAGATTAAAAGATAAGGAAAGCTGAACAGATTTGTAACATAATTATTATCTTTCCCCCACCATGCTTTCCTGAACTCTCTCTGGGCTGTACATTGTTTTCAATATGAGAACATGAAGTTGATGTATTTATTAACTTTCATTCATTCATTCATTTACTTATTTGGTCTAAACCAATGACAAATTTTGTAAGAATGGTTGTCTATCTGGTAGACATATCTTCCTATATGACGTTGACCTTTGATCAAGGTCATTGGGAGTCTTTTTTCTAAGTTTTAGAATTGCGTCTGCATGTTACGTTTCTTCGAATGTGCACCAAGTGAAAGGGTTTCTGAGAGATCAAGAACAACCATCAAAATTGAAAAAAAAAAAATTGTGGGATCATTTCCAAAGTGAAGGTCAAAAGAAACATAGTCACAACAGGGTTTGAAATTCTGGATAATCTTATCAAGCTGACAGGGGCGAAACACCACAAACGAGCAAGGGGGTGTAACGATGGCAACCACAGAGTGAAATATTGTGTTCATGGATACACTGGGTATGAGCAGCATGAGTTTTCTTACAGTGCGCGTGATGCTAACGTCCATATTCTAAATATATTTCTGTTTAATAATTACGATGTAATAATTAATTGCAATGTTTTTAAAAGCGAATATGTGAAATGCTTTTATTTGAGAACATGTGTTTATTACTCTTGTTTAATCAAGTTATCCGCGTGTGTAGGGTGGGGGGGGGGGGGGGGGGGGGGGGTGCGGTGCGGGTGTGTGCTGATTATCTGGTTGTGGTTTTCCGCAATTCATCTTTATTCTTATCTTATCTGTCTATTATAATCAATGTGCAGTATAGTAGGCTATGTTTATAATTATATTCAAATAATGTTTCTTAATTCTTTCTGTTTTTGCATTAAGAATACTAGTTATTACCTGCAGTGTGTGGATGTATGTATGAAACGATGTATGTGATATTTTTTACATTTGTATATTCGTAATATTTGTTGGGGCTGTTGTTGGCTTTTACAGTTATGGTCCCCATGTTGTTTACTTGTCTATGTTGTGATAATGCACCTGACCAAATTTCTCCAGTTGGAGATAATAAAGTTATTCTTATCTTATCTTATCTTATCTTATCTTTTCCCTCAGTCAAGGTCTTTTGCAACGTTTTGCCACACCGACCACACACGAAACACACACACACACACACACACACACACACACACACACACAGAGAGAGAGAGAGAGAGAGAGAGAGAGAGAGAGGGGCAAACAACAACAACAACAAAATAACAACAGAAGGTGAACAAAAGCAACACACATGATCAGACTTCCAGGCCTGGGTGATGTGATTTTTACCCTCAGCCTGTGTCATCAGTGCGGGGATGTCGTGGCCAAATCGGTTTGCTGTAGGGACTTGTGATCCAGTGATCAGAGTTCGAGGCCCTGTTTCGACCTGGTATCGAGCCCCTTGGGGAAAGTCACTTCACTCTTACTTCCCTCACTCCATGCAGGTGTGAATGGGTGCAGAGACCGGTTGGGTGATGATGGAGTCTCCCGTCGGACCGACGGATGAGTAGGCAGGCAGGCTTATCTGTCGGTGTGTGTCCTCATATGGGAGAAGAGGCCGATTCTGGCATATGCGCAGCACTTCTCACAGGTGTTTCAAAGGAAAACGTCTCCAGAAGTTGTGCCCCTGGTTCCTTCGTTCACACTTCTCCTTAATGGCCAGCGTTCTCTTGTTTTCAAACGTATTTATGCCACTAGAGCACAGCATCCTCCAGCGAGAGCTCGTTTCCGCATTAGCCTGGTTGCCTGACCAGCACAGGTGACTTTTTAGTGAAGAGGAGTTGTGCAGTCTCTTCCCCACTCTCTCGCCTACCGACGCTAAGAGGCTGGTAAGACCGATTGGGTAAGGTAAGGTTAAAACATCGGAAGGAGAGGATTGAGCCCCCCGTCTTCCTATGCCGAGCCCTGGACACAGTGGGATGAAATCACTGCCCCGCTGGTCGTTAAAGCCCATGGGACCACTAATCTTTAACCTGTATCAGTGCACGCTATGGTGTCGGATGACTATCCTGGCTATTTTCAGGTGACTGGCTCCAACACTTTTATGCGGAGTGGTGGCCTCGTCGATAGTGCTCCCGATCACGGAGAGAGAGAGAGAGAGAGAGAGAGAGAGAGAGAGAGTCCCTGTTCGATTCACGCACGGATCAGGATCTGGGATCTGGGTACTAGCTTTTCGCATGAGGCCTCGTACACAACACGCATTTAGCGCACAAAAAACAGCCCACGGCAACAGGAGGGTTGATTATGGTACATTCTGTGCGGAAAAGTATGTTCTTCAACTTTATCCGTCATCTTTTAACTCTCTCAGTACGGCCAGTCCTCTCTTCTCCTCTACACAGACCCCTCGGATGTCCAGTGGGTGTCTGAATGACCCAACCTTTAGCTTCCGTCGTCAGAATTGTGGTATTTTTTGTCAACATTCACGTCTTCAGTATAAGAGCCTTCCGCTTGCAATATTTTGATGATGGTAATTGGGGTGAAACGCTGTAAACGTCGTCTCTTTCGCCGTTCGTATGGAAAGAGTTAGAAAATTACAAAAAAGTACACCAGATTCTGTGGACGTTTATGTCCTGCTCTAATGGTGGCGTAGTTTCGATTTCCCCGTGTATGTGTGTGTGTGTGTGTGTGAATAAGAAACAACAACAACAAAAAAGAAGAAAACAATCTTTTTTTCTGATTTCATCTCCATTGTGAAAATTCAGTTGATTGCAAGAGCAGTATTTTAAATATTTCAAGGGTTTGGGAATAATTTGCTTTCTTTTACTTGGTTTTGCCTGTTAAAAGTACACTTTAAACCCGATAAAGGTTATTTAAAAAAAGGTATCGAAAGTGATGACACCTAGAGAGAGGACATTGTTTGACAAATATGAATAGTTGATGCGTTATACAGTAACACAGAGCCTGATTAAATAACTGCTAATCAATATCAGTAAGATTCTTAAGGAACAGTAAAGTTTCAGGATTTCTCAAATATCCTGATAAGACTGGAATTTCAAACTTTTTTTATTCACTGAGAAATGACTGACAAAAAAAGGAATTCATTTAGACATGAAATCTCACACGATTTTTATGGCATAACTGAGCGACTGTTGGCAACCGGAAGTCTAAAGTGAGCTCTCCTCACAGACAGAAGATGGAGGCCACGTGACCCTGTCTCCAATCTGAACTTGTTCACGGAACAGACAAAAAAATATACTCCTTCAAAAGCAAACCAACAGTAGATGTTGGGAGAGCACGGGCTGACAAAGACAAGGTGGGTAAAGTCTGTCACGTAATTATCAACACCTCCGAAAGACACAACTAAGAGGCCGCTAGCGGGGGATGGAAAGAGTGTGGGGTGTGGTGTGGGGGGATCACAGAGGGTGAGGCTGGGTGGTGGGGGTGGGGGGGGGGGGTGAGGGAAGCGGTAGAGATTTGGAGAGCACGAAAATCAAGTGTGGATAAAGTCTGTCACGTCTTTTTTAAAACCCTCCCTCCTCCTCGGAGAACATCAACAACTACCGAAGTGAACCACAAGGGCGTGGTGGAGGAGGAGAAGGAACAGAAGGGGAGGGGCAGGAGCTGTGGGTTGTGGAGCGCAAAACATCAAGCGCGGAGATGATAACCAGGCAGCGGAGTAATGAACTCTCGGGTCTGTTCTATCTTGGCATCAAAGCCGGCCCCGCTAATTGCTTTGTTGTAACCTGTGTGGCGCGATAACGGGTGCCGAACCCACCTCCCTCCCCCCCCCCCCCACCCCCAGCCCCACCCCACTGTTCCCTGCTGCCGTCGCCCCCACAAACGGGTCCTGTCTTTGAAGTGTCGTCACCACCGCTCTGGGTCCGTGGCGGAAAACACAAGGTGCCAGCCAAAGGGTTTGGAAATGTGGCGTGGAAATGCCGTTGGGTAAAAAAAGAAAAAAGAAGAAGAAAAAAAAGGGTTGGGTGGGGCTGGGTGGTAATGCAGAAAAAAACCCACAAATAAATTGATTTACAGAGAAGCAGAGGAGAAGAAGGAAAACAGGAAATGACTAGAGCAGTTAATGTGCGCACTTGCTTCCTGTGTTGGGGATGGGTTGGAGGTTGCTGTTCTGAAGCTGACAACAACAAGTGCTCATTTGACACTGTCGATAACATTTTAAGATACAAAAAGGACGGATGCCTTACTGTTCCTATATCATTGACCATCACCTCTCCCGCCACCACCTGCCGACATCATCACTATCATCATCATCATCACCCCCACCATCAACATCATTATCATGGATATCATCATCATCATCATCATTAACTCCATCAGCTCAGTTTCCTTCTCTGCTTAACAGGTAGATCAATGAAATTCTTCGCAGTATAAACAAATGCCACAGTCACTCCCCGAGTCTCAAGCCCTCCAAACAAACTGATGGACAAGTCTTTCTTCTTCTTCTTCTTCTTCTTCTTCTTCACTGATGCGGTAGTGAACACCGATTTACTCTTTTTGTGGCAGTCTCCGCTCGATATTCACGCTTCAGACTGGGAGAGGTAACACTCCGTGAAGGGATCAAATGACATGGTGATGAACAGATCGTCAAGATTGCTTTGAAGAAGTGTCAGATTCTTATTCTGCCGCTTCATAAAATACATGAATAAATAAATGAATAAACAAATAAATAAGGTAACAAACAAGCAAATGAATAAAGAGATAACTAACTAAATAAATAGATATGAAAGCAGTGGCAGCGTTGATTTAAAGTGGAGGGAGGAATGGGGGGGCGGGGGGGGGGGGAGCCGATGAAGAGAAAAAAAAAGATAAGAATCCCTCCACCGCCACCCCACCCTCTCTCAACATATTTCCTCCTTTGGTCTCTGAGTCTCTTTTTCACATAGACAGGTACACACACACACACACACACACACACACACACACACACACACACACATTCTCTCTCTCTCTCTTTCTCTCTCTCACACACACACACATACACACACAATTACAAGAGAGGCAAAGCCTTCTGTCTCATGTGTAATTCCCACAGAATGCCGGCCCCTACAATCCCCAGCCCGCCGTGGTGGAGTGGTTCCTGTCGCGGATTGAGGACTGGAAGGATATGGGTTCGCGTTCTTTCAGAAATGAGGTGTTGTCAGCCTGTGGCCGGCCCTCCCTTCTCCGGAGCTGAGTGTGCCCTGGACTCAAAATAGCAAGAAGACAGACTGGAACCACACAATGGAGGGTTTCCCACCTTATGCCTGTGTCTTCCTTGAGCTACTGAAACTGAAACTGAAACTTTTGGAAGTGTTGCTCCACTTTCCTTTTTTTAAAATTTTTTCTCAAGGCCTGACTAAGCGCGTTGGGTTACATTGCTGGTCAGGCATCTGCTTGGCAGATGTGGTGTAGCGTATATGGATTTGACCGAACGCAGTGACGCCTCCTTGAGCTACTGATACTGATACTGATACTGACAAACACTGCAGGAGGTTTGTGTGATATGGATGCTGCTGATGCTGTGGAAGTCTGTTTAGGAGTAGTACTACGTGGCAAGGTTGTATCTACACTTCCCGTCATACCATACCATGCCATACCACACTATACTATATGTCATATGATGTCATGTCATATCATATCATATCGTTTCATACATCATATCACACCATTTCGCGGCATCAACAAGACTTCCATAGCATTCCCACCATCATCGATTGTCAAATATAGAAAATAAAAAGTTATCTCAAAATGTGTTGTCTTTAATGCCCTGCTCTCATGATGACATGTTTCCGCTTTCAAACTCACACGTCCTTGGCAACAAAAAGCAACGACAAAAAAAACAACAACAACAAAAACAAAACAAAAAAAAACAACCAAACAAACAAACAAACACCCAAAGGAGTGCTCGATTATCAAGTCCAGAAAAAGACGAACAGATGGATGGACCAGCAAAGTAGAAAGTAAGAAATGAATACGACAAGACGGAAAGAAATAGAAAAGAACAGAAAACAAAGAGAGCAACAGAGAAGGGGAAATTTCTCGCACACAATTTTTCAGAAGGTGGGGAACACAGGCACGGAGCCATGGTTTGGCTGTCTGGTTACAGCCACAATCACTGTGAAACATGTCAGGATTTCACGGTAAAAACAAACAAACAAACAAACAAAAACGGAATAACAGCCGCACATCAAACCGAGTTACAGCGTGTCGCTTTTACCACTTACAACATCGCCGGCCTCTGGAGAATATATCAAAAGCCATATAGCGACGTAAAAACGTGTGACGTAAGAAGTCCTGTGGAATGTCTTTAGCGTGTTGATTCAGCTGTCAGTTTATTTGTTCAAGAGGATGTCCTTCTGTGCGGATGAATATCATTGTGCCACCTCGTGTCTGCCAAAGCTGTCGCGATCTGCAGCTAGTGTGGCAGAGGTCATACATATGTTATCCCAACACGAGGGCTGAAGCTGCTGTGTTGGCCAATACATCAAGTTCTTTGACACCCTCATACATAATTATCATTATCCGTTTAGTGAAACCGCCTGTGCTCTGCATTAATGGGCAGCCGGACTCCAGACGTTAATCAATAGATTAAAAAAAAAGAAAAAAAAAGAAAGTGCCCTGAGCATTAAGTGGCATTGGGACTCCAGACTTAATAAATTAAGAAAGACAGTGCCCTGAACATCAAGTGGCAACGGGACTCCAGACTTGATGAATTAAGAAAGACAGTACCCTGAGCATTAAGTGGCATTGGGACTCCAGACTTAATAAATTAAGAAAGACAGTGCCCTGAACATCAAGTGGCAACGGGACTCCAGACTTGATGAATTAAGAAAGAAGGTGCCCTGAGCATCAAGTAGCAACGGGACTCCAGACTTAATGAATTAAGAAAGAAGGTGCCCTGAGCATTAAGTGGCAACGGGACTCCAGACTTAATGAATTAAGAAAGAAGGTGCCCTGAGCATTAAGTGGCAACGGGACTCCAGACTTAATGAATTAAGAAAGAAGGTGCCCTGAGCATTAAGTGGCAACGGGACTCCAGACTTGATGAATTAAGAAAGACAGTGCCCTAAACTTTAAGTGGCAACGGGACTCCATTCTTTAATATGATTAATAAAGTGCCCTGAGTATTAAGTAGCAACGGGACTTCAGACTTTAATCACAAATGAAGAAAGAGAAGTGCCCTGTGTATTCTTTGTCCCTGCAAATCACTGGGGTCTAAAACTCGTGTCACTGTGACAACGTCCAGCCAGTCACCCAAACACACTTCCCATGATAATGTTCAGCAAGTTTTGTTGGCGTCCGGACACAGCCAAACTGACCATCGAAACAAGTCGTCACGATTCATTTTCCTGTAACTGACCAGCGAATAACTTTCACACCGAGCAGGCTTCGAGAGCCTAACAATACTGACATAAACTTTAGAGAAATTAATGTAAAACAGAGTCGTCGGTTTACTTCATTGCTGAAATGTGAACCGTTTCAGTGTTGATTTGCTGATTGTGGAAAACAGCTGTTTTTTGTTTTTTTGTTGTTGTTTTTTAATTCATATAATTCACATATTTACGAATGATGATATTTTTTTCACAACGACAGGAGCTATCCTGCAAGGTATCCAGAAAGTGTTGTAAATCGTCACAGAAAGAAACTCTGTATCCATCACACTCCTTTTTTTTTTCTTCTCCCTCCGGCCCCTCTGACCCTGTATCTTATCAGATGCAGCCCCCACTGTGCCCCCTAATTAATGTAATAGCTTCAGCAGTTAACGGACGAAGCACAGCCAGCAGAGCATGAACTGATCAAGACCCACGAACAGCGAAACGCAATCGTCCCCGCACTGGTTGGCAGGCAATTTGGCCATCAGCCGGGACAGTCATTGCCAGCTTTCATTAAGTACTGTGTGACCACTACAGTGCGACAACACTCATGTACCACATACTCACCTACCTAACCCGCTGACACACACTCATACCTATCTATCTATGTATCTATGGGGTGGGGTGGAGGGATTCTTACTCCTTTTTTTTTTCTCTTCATGGGTTTTCCCCATTCCTCTCTTCACTTTTAATTCAATGCTGTCACTGTTTTCATATTTATTCATTTATCCATTCGGTTATTTATTCATCTACTTATTTACATATACAGAGAGACAGACAGACAGACATGACAACTGGTTTAATGTTTTTCGGCCATAGGCATATATACACAGGAAAACGGTAGAGAGAGAGAGAGAGAAAGAGGAGGATGAGGAGCGTGTCTTCCATTGAACTGTTGAGGGATGGAGACGGAGAGAGAGACAGAGAGGATGATGAGGAGCGTGTCTTCCATTGAACTATTGAGGGATGGAGACGGAGAGAGAGACAGAGAGACAGAGAGGATGATGAGGAGCGTGTCTTCCATTGAACTGTTGAGGGATGGAGACGGAGAGAGAGAGAGAGAGAGAGAGGATGATGAGGAGCGTGTCTTCCATTGAACTATTGAGGGATGGAGACGGAGAGAGAGACAGAGACAGAGAGAGACAGGATGATGCGGAGCGTGTCTTCCATTGAACTGTTGAGGGATGGAGACGGAGAGAAAGAGACAGAGAGAGAGTGCTGGAGCACTGAATTTTACAAACTCAGGGAAAATACCACTATAATCAAACATATTGTTCATAAATGTTTCTGTAAAACACATAATGTCAAACGAATTTACATAATTGATAAAAAATCAGCATCATTCAGCTTACAAAACAATTTTTCAACATTATAGTTTCGAAATTTCAGTTGAGTGAGGACAATGGATGGTCTGTCCTGTTCTATTTTGGGACACTAGCTCTTCTAAGTTCTCTGTGGCTGGCTGGCTCAGTCAGGTAGCCCCGTAACGCTGCCTGCTGTCCCCCTCCCCTGCTCGTCCCGCTCCGACTGCCACGTGCACCCCGTGCTTCACACCGTGGGAGATTCAGATTCAGATTATTTATTCATTAATAGGCCTAGGCCCCTTATGAAGGGGTAAGTGACAATATAAGTAATAACAAACAAAATGAAAATATATAACCAACCATAATAAGTACACATATTACATTAACGCTGCAATGAAGTACAGCATCTTAAGATGCCACACTGTGGGAGAGAAAGAGAGAGAGACAGACAGACAGACAGACAGAGAGAGAGACGGGATGACGCGGAATCGCATGTCTTCCATTGAACTGTTGAGGGATGGGAGACGGAGAGAAAGAGAGAGTAGAAAGAGACAGAGAGAGACAGGATGGTGTGGAGCGTGTCTTCCATTGAACTGTTGAGGGATGGAGACGGAGAGAAAGAGACAGAGAGAGAGTGCTGGAGCACTGAATTTTACAAACTCAGGGAAAATACCACTATAATCAAACATATTGTTCATAAATGTTTCTGTAAAACACATAATGTCAAACGAATTTATATAATTAATAAAAATCAGCATCATTCAGCTTAGAAAACAAATTTTCAACATTATAGTTTAGGAATTTCAGTTCAGTGAGGAATTGGATGGTCTGTCCTGTTCTATTTTGGGACACTGGCTCTTCGAAGTTCCCTGTGGCTGGCTGGCTCAGTCAGGTAGACCCGTAACGCTGCCTGCTGTTCCCCTTCCCTGCTCGTCCCGCTCCGACTGCCACGTGCACCCCGTGCTCCACCCCGTGGGGGAGAGAGAGAGACAGACAGACAGACAGAGAGGCGGATGCGGAGCGCGTGTCTTCCATTGAACTGTTGAGGGATGGGAGACGGAGAGAGAGACAGAGACAGAGAGAGAGGCGGAATCGGAGCGCGCGTCTTCCATTGAACTGTTGAGGGATGGAGACGGAGAGAGAGACAGAGACAGAGAGAGAGAGAGGCGGATGCGGAGCGCGCGTCTTCCACTGAACTGTTGAGGGATGGGAGACGGAGAGAGAGAGAGAGAGAGACAGAGAGGATGCAGAGCGCGTGTCTTCCATTGAACAGTTGAGGGATGGGAGACGGAGAGAGAGAGAGAGAGGATGCAGAGCGCGTGTCTTCCATTGAACTGTTGAGGGATGGGAGACGGAGAGAGAGAGACACAGAGAGAGAGAGAGGATGCAGAGCGCGTGTCTTCCATTGAACTGTTGAGTTATGGGAGACGGAGAGAGAGACAGAGACAGAGAAAGAGGATGCAGAGCGCATGTCTTCCATTGAACAGTTGAGGGATGGGAGACGGAGAGAGAGAGAGAGAGACAGAGAGAGAGAGAGAGGATGCGGAGCGCGTGTCTTCCATTGAACAGTTGAGGGATGGGAGACGGAGAGAGAGACAGAGACAGAGAGAGAGGATGCAGAGCGCGTGTCTTCCATTGAACAGTTGAGGGATGGGAGACGGAGAGAGAGACAGAGACAGAGACAGAGAGAGAGGATGCAGAGCGCGTGTCTTCCATCGAACTGTTGAGTTATGGGAGACGGAGAGAGAGACACAGAGAGAGAGAGAGAGAGAGAGGATGCGGAGCGAGTGTCTTCCAATGAACTGTTGAGGGATGGGAGACGGAGACACACACACACACAGAGGATGCGGAGCGAGTGTCTTCCAATGAACTGTTGAGGGATGGGAGACGGAGACACACACACACACAGAGGATGCGGAGCGCGTGTCTTCCATTGAACTGTTGAGGGATGGAGACGGAGAGAGAGAGAGACAGGGAGAGAGAGGCGGATGCAGAGCGCGTGTCTTCCATTGAACTGTTGAGGGATGGAGACGGAGAGAGAGAGAGACAGAGAGAGAGGATGCGGAACGCCTATCTTCCATTGAACTGTTGAGGGATGGAGACGGAGAGAGAGAGAGACAGGGAGAGAGAGGCGGATGCAGAGCGCGTGTCTTCCATTGAACTGTTGAGGGATGGAGACGGAGAGAGAGAGAGACAGAGAGAGAGGATGCGGAACGCCTATCTTCCATTGAACTGTTGAGGGATGGGAGACGGAGAGAGAGACAGAGAGAGAGAGGCGGATGCGGAGCGCGTGTCTTCCATTGAACTGTTGAGGGATGGGAGACGGAGAGAGAGACAGACAGACAGAGAGAGAGAGACAGGGAGAGAGAGGCGGATGCAGAGCGCGTGTCTTCCATTGAACTGTTGAGGGATGGGAGACGGAGAGAAAGAGAGAGAGACAGAGAGAGACAGAGACAGAGAGAGACAGGATGCGGAGCGCCTGTCTTCCACTGAGCTGTTGAGGGATGGGAGACGGAGAGAAAGAGAGAGAGACAGAGAGAGACAGAGACAGAGAGAGACAGGATGCGGAGCGCCTGTCTTCCACTGAGCTGTTGAAGGATGGGAGACGGAGAGAGAGAGAGAGAGAGAGAGACAGAGAGAGACAGGATGCGGAGCACGTGTCTTCCACTGAGCTGTTGAGGGATGGGAGACGGAGAGGAAAACACATGACACATTAAAACGGTGGACGGCCAACAGTGCAGACTGGACAGGGAAAACCAGTTCCTGTTGCACAGACAGAGGCTTCGACACACACACCAAATGACAGACCTGGAGGAACACACACACACACACACACACACACACACACACACACACACAAACACACACACACACACACACTGATTATAGTGTGTGTGTGTGTGTGTGTGTGTGTGATCATACGTTATGTGTCTCACGTCTCATCTGGTAGCCAATGGTCATTTGTCAGTTGAGGGGTGAGAAGATGGGTGGATAAATAGACAGACAGACACACAGATAGATAGATAGATAGATAGATAGATAGATAGATAGATAGATAGATAGATAGATAGACGGACACACAGATAGATAGATAGATAGACAGAGACACAGATAGATAGACAGACACACAGATAGATAGATAGACAGATCGATAGAAAGATAGATAGATAGACAGACACACAGATAGATAGATAGATAGATAGATAGATAGATAGATAGATAGAGAGACACACAGATAGATAGACAGGCAGACACACAGATAGATAGATAGATAGGTAGATAGATAGACGGATAGATAGATAGATAGATAGACACACAATAGATAGATAGATAGATAGATAGATAGATAGATAGATAGATAGACGGACACACAGATAGATAGATAGATAGATAGATAGATAGATAGATAGACGGACACACAGATAGATAGATAGATAGATAGATAGATAGATAGATAGACGGACACACAGATAGATAGATAGATAGATAGATAGATAGATAGATAGATAGATAGATAGATAGATAGATAGAGAGACACACAGATAGATAGATAGACAGGCAGACACACAGATAGATAGATAGATAGATAGATAGATAGACGGACACACAGATAGATAGATAGATAGATAGATAGATAGATAGATAGATAGACGGACACACAGATAGATAGATAGATAGATAGATAGATAGATAGATAGATAGATAGATAGATAGACGGACACACAGATAGATAGATAGATAGATAGATATATAGATAGATAGATAGTGTGTGGGGAGAGGGTGAGGGGGCGGGGGGGCGCTGAGCGTGATCCGTTTTGATTCTTGCTTTGTGTCAATCATTCTGCCGTGTACGTGTCTTTCAGTTCGTTGCATTTTAATGTATTTATTTATTTGCTTATTTTGTTTAACTCACTCAGTACGGCCAGTCCTCTCTTCTCCTCTACACAGACCCCTCGGATGTCCAGTGGGTGTCTGAATGACCCAACCTTTAGCTTCCGTCGTCAGTTTCAGTTTCAGTTTCAGTAGCTCAAGGAGGCGTCACTGCGTTCGGACAAAACCATATACGCTACACCACATCTGCCAAGCAGATGCCTGACCAGCAGCGTAACCCAACGCGCTTAGTCAGGCCTTGAGAAAAAACAAAAAACAAAAAAAACAAAAAAAAAAAAAACGGGGGAATAAATAATAGATAAGCTTCCATAAATAAATAAATAAATAAATAAATAATAATTATAATATAGAAAAAGGTAGTTGTAATAATATTAGTAATACTAATAAATGATAATAATAAAACATAAATAAATAAATAAGACAACAATGGTGATAAATAAGCGAATAAATGTAAAATATGAAGACACACATTCACACATACACCCACACATGCATAACAGAAATGCACCTAACATGCAGTTTCACATATATGAAAGCACAGTCAAATACATATAAACGTACATGAGCTCCAACACACACACACACACACACACACACACACACACATTACCTTGCACCTCCTCTACCCAGAATTGTGGTATTCTTTGTCAACATTCACCTCTTCAGTATAAGAGCCTTCCGCTTGCAATATTTTGATGGTGGTAATTGGGGTGAAACGCTGTTAACGTCGTCTCTTTCGCCGTTCGTATGGAGAGAGTTAATTAATCACATTACTTCATTTAATGTTTGTGTTTTGCGTAAAACTATGGTAGACTCTCACAGCCCGACAATCACGTTGGCTTCATGTGCAGGTCAGGCATCTTGCCTTTTTTTTTTTTTTTTTTTAAATCAGATGTGGTGAAGCGTGTATGGATCAGTCCGCACGTTTTGAGGCGTCCCTGAAAATGAAACAGACACTATCATTATATCACACATATTGCATAGTTTCTCATTTAGCTGGTTCTTCTTTCCTTAATTTTTTCTTTCTTTAAGCCTTTTTTTTCTTTTTTTTTTTTTTTTTTGCGATAATTTCCATTTCAATTAGTTTGGTATTTATAAAGATCGTATCGAAATAAGAGGGTGACAAGATGATTGGAGTGTCAGAAAAGGAGAGAGCGGCATGTATGTCTGTGTGTCTGTATGTGTGTGTGTGTGTGTGTGTGTGTGTGTGTCTGTCTGTGTTTGCGTCTCTCTGTGTGTGCCACTGATGCAAACTCATTGACGGTTTTTTTTAATTTTTATTATTATTGTGAATAATGCGTTATTTGCATTGCATTCTGTCTCTGTCTGTCTCTGCCCGCCCCCCCTCCCCCCCTCTCTCTCTCTCTCTCTGTCCCTCTCTCTCTCTCGATCTCTTTTCTTGTCTATCTCCTGCCCTTTCCCTCATCCTCCGCCTTCTATCTCCATCTCCCCTCCTCTCTCTCTCTCTCTCTGTCCCCCCTCTCTCTCTTCCACTCCCCTCCTCTTTCTCTGTGTGTGTGTCCCCCCCCCCCTCTCTCGATCTCTTTTCTTGTCTATGTCTTGCTGTTTCTTTCCCACCCGATCCCTTTCCCTCATCCTCCGCCTTCTGTCTCTCTCTGTCCCCCCCTCTCTCTCTCCCTTTCCTCTCTCTCTCCCTCTCCTCTCTCTCTCCCTCTCCTCTCTCTCCTCCCTCTCCCCCTCTCCTCTCTCTCTCCCTCTCCTCTCTCTCCTCTCTCTCTCCCTCTCCTCTCTCTCCTCTCTCTCTCCCTCTCCTCTCTCCCCTCTCTCTCTCTCTCTCTCTCTCTCCCTAATCACCAGACGGTCTTGATTATATGTTTAGTTTTCTTTTGCTTTTTAATTACTCTTTGAGTTCCCCTTTTCTGTTTAATTGAGGTATGTCTACACACACACACACACACACACACACACACACACACACATATATATATATATATATATATATAGGTATATATATATATATATATATAGAGAGAGAGAGAGAGAGAGAGAGAGAGAGAGAGAGAGAACGAACGAACGAACGAACGATTTATTGTTTTCAGGCTCGCTTTGCCCATTCACAAGGGGGCAGGGGGGGGGGGGAAGGGGTTGTACATGTCAGAAACATAACGAAATGTGAGAAGTGACGCGCTGTACACTTGATCACAACATGGAATCCACGTCATGCGATTAATTATAATTAGTATCATACAAAGTCTGTATAATCACAATCTTTGTTTTCAAAGAGGTCGGCAAGAGAAAAGGAATCACACAGCGAAACTAATCATGATATATATCGAGATGAGGATTTCCATTTCTAGCACTTTTGCAAGGTTTGGATTTGTGTCTTTAAACGTATTAAATAAACTGTCCATTTTCTTAGCCGACTCCTCAAAACAAGACATTATCTGTCGGCAGACATCTGGCGGAACATCAACATGCTTCTGTTCTGAAAGTTCACTGTCTTGTTGAGAACTGTCCACATCTGGGTCAATGATGTTCGTGCTTAGGGGCGTGAGAGAGAGAGAGAGAGAGAGAGAGAGAGAGAGAGAGAGAGGCTGACACTGATTTTTATTGCCACTGGCAAAGATACCCTTTTGACAAGGGGGTCACAATACATAGTGCCGAGAAGCTTTGACCAAAACTGTTCGGCTGAAACAGAAACACGTATCCAAAAGCAATCAACAATGAACCAAAATACGCTCATCCACACTCGCACACGCTAACGCACAACCACTCATACATTCACACGCACTTACACCAACATGCATTTATCATCACATTTCAAACCAATTTCTATTACCATTTATAAGCCAAGGGTTCTAGTTCGGAGTCTAGCGAGGCTGTATCTATGCCATTTATGTGCAACAATTAACAGATAACAGGAATCAGTCGTATTTATCATTTCCATCCATACCAGCATGCCAGTTTTGTCTGAAACCAGCCTGTTCTTCTACAATCTGACCTGCATTCTTTGCCCATGCTGTTAATCTTTTATTCAAAGTATGCGTGTAAATTTTACTCATAACACTTGTCAATGCTACTCCTCGATAGTTATTTGGAGGAAGGTGGCAGAATGGTTAAGACGCTCAGCTGCCAATACAGAGAGTCCGTGAGGGTGTGGGTTCGAATCCCGCTCTCGCCCTTTCTCCCAAGTTTGACTGGAAAATCAAACTGAGCGTCTAGTCTTTCGGATGAGACGATAAACCGAGGTCCCGTGTGCAGCACGCACTTGGCGCACTGAAAAAGAACCCATGGCAACGAGAGTGTTGTCCTCTGGCGAAATTACGTAAAATGAAATCCACTTTCATAGGTACACAAATATGTAAGCATGCACTCAAGGCCTGACTAAGCGCGTTGGGTTATGCTGCTGGTCAGGCATCTGCTCAACAGATGTGGTGTAGCGTGTATGGATTTGTCCGAACGCAGTGACGCCTCCTTGAGAAAGTGAAACTGAAACTGAAACTGAAACTATTTGGATTGCTACTCCTCGATAGTTATCTGGATTATTATTATCACCTTCGTTATGAAGAGGAACTATTATGGATTTAGACAACTCCTCTGGAAAAAAAATCCTTTGTCAAACAGCAGATTAAACAATGTTACCAAATATTCAGTTACTATTGAATTTGCTCATTTGAACATTTCGCTTATTACCCTGTCTGGACCAGCACTTTTCCCACTTTTGAAATGATTAATGCTGCTTATCACTACATCTCTTATATGATCATTGAATAAGGGTTCTGTTTCCTGTTCATGATTATCTATCTCTGTTTCTTCATCTTGATCATTATTATCAATTGCATTTGAAAACACTGGAGAAATGCTCATACCATTGTGGAGATGTAATTTCATTATATATTATTGCTTTTGTTATTGATATACCTGAGTGTAGAGTCTGGGATCATTAACTGAAGTTGTTTTTTTTAGTTCATCTGACCTCTTTTGATAGAAATCCCCCCCCCTTTTTTTTTCCTCTTTTCATTACAGTATATTCTATTCTTTCTTTTAGTATACGTTGTTTTATGTATATCTTTTAACTCGGATGATTTGGCACGCTGGTATCGCTTCCAGCATCGCTTGATAACTCTATTCTTTTTCTCACACTTCCTGTCAGACCATTCATTCGCTTCTATCTTCCTCTTCCCCACAGTTCTCAACATACAGGCTACACAGCACTACATAATGCATTTGTAAACATTTCCACACAAGTACTGACATTAATATTAAGACGGGGCATTATATATGGCATTATATAATAAGTAGAGAGAGAGAGAGTGAGAGAGAGAGATTACTTTTTTCAGTTTTTAAGGCATGATCTATTTCCATTTTAGCAGGTGTTTTTTTTTTGGTTTTTTTTTAGACAAATATATATTTGGTTGGGATTGTGATTTCACCACGCTGTTGGTTGGTGTTTTTCTTTTTCACCTTTCCCCTCTTTTTCTTTTATTGTTGTCTTCTATATTTTTTTTAATTGTTGCCATCCCCCACTCTTTAGCACTCTCTCTCTTTCTCTGCCTGTCTGTCTGACTAAATGTCTATCTATCTATTTATCTATCTATCTGTCTGTTTATTTATCTGTCTGTCTGTCTCTCTGTCACTCCCTTCTCTTTTACTCCTCTTATTTTCCTTCTCCCTGTGTGTGTGTGTATGTATCGATTGAACGCTCGAACAAATATCTTTTTTAGGCCATGGGAGTTGGGTGGGGTTGGAGGGGGGCGGGGGGTGTTTGGGTGTTCAGTGGGGGGTGGAATACTGGCTGGAAGGGGGTGGGAGGCTATAAGGCAAAGTGCACGGTCCCAGAGATCGTGCTTATTTATTGACACACACGTGTAAAGATTTGAGAGGCTTTATTATTTGCTTTTTATTATATCTCAATACACGTTCTCAGTTGTTGTTATTGTTTTTTGTTTTGTTTTTTTTGGGGGTGAATATCTACTTTGATGTAGAATCCAGCCACCCATCTGTGTGTGTGTCTGCCTCTCTCCGATTGTCTCTATCTCACTCTCGTGTGAGTGGGGAGGGGGATCGATAACCTTTACAATTCAAATATGTTATTGTCATTCTCTCTCTCTCAGTGTCATTCTGTATTGCCTTTGATATGTTATATCTAATGTAGTTTGGGTATTTGTAAGTGTGCGTGTGTAAGGGGTGGAGGGAGAGAGCTACAGATTACTGCGGAAAGCGTGTTTAAGTCGTACTTGACAATGCAGAAATATTCATCAGCACATTGTAGGCTTTTCAAGTACATTTAATTATTTTGTTGGTATGTATTTGATTTTACTTAAACAATCGTGTACCTGAAATCAATCCCTCCCTCCATCCATCCACTCCCCTCGCTTCTATTTGTATTTACTTGTTGCTTTGCAAAACGTGTTACATCCATCGAGTGTGTCTCGTAGATATGCAGCGGTGTGCAGAAGATGAGTGACTGATGAACACTGCAACAACTAATTTCCTGTGTCTTTAAACAATGGTGCAATAAAATCTCTTCGTCTCTTTCCCTTGTTTATACTACTACACAAACATTGTTCCTTTCTTTTTTCTCTCTCTCTCTCTTTTTATTGTGACACCATTATATTTAATTATTTAATATATCTTATATATATATATATATATATATATATATATACTGGAAATTAACAAATAATGGGCCAGGAGATGAAATGATTAACAAATTGTAAAGAGTGGTAACTCGTTCCATTACACAAGGTACACAACGTCAAGTCAGTGATGCTTACGCTGCCGATTCAGCTAGCGCACAGGTAAATAAAAGGTACATTGGAACAAACCCAGAACACTTCCTCTAAAAAGAAAGTGCCGGGCCTGTCCTTATACGAATCATTTGACATGTGCACACAGCAGCAGCAAAGACAGAAGAAATGTGCAAACACAAATTAGCTTTTATTCAAGACTGGCATAGCCTCTTTAATCCTGAATAAGCCACACACACACACACACACACACACACACACACACATACACACTGTAAAAATGTTACATGCATCTGTGGTAAGCAGTTCAGCTTGCATCATTCTTTGTTTCACTGTCAGCAGTTACGTACCTTCTTGCCCAAGTATTTCGAAGAGAATAACTATTCTGCAGAAGATTTTCGGAAAGTTATTTCTGACGAGGTTCTCATGGTCGAACTTTCACAGGCATTAGATCATAGCCCTATTTCTACATTCCTTTAATGTACTTCAGAATTGTGTTAATGGGTTCTGGTTATTATTATCATTGTTGAATTGTAACTGTCAAATGTAATTGCATGTTAGTTATGCATTTTTTTGGTAGTTTTCTACCTTTTCGATTTTCCTCTCGCCCGCCTCCCCCCCCCCCCCCCCCCCCGCCCTTTTTATTTTTAAATCGTCTAATATCACTGATAGTGATTATTATTATTATTATTATTATTACTACTACTACTACCTTTTTCTATATTATAATTATTATTTATTTATTTCTGTAAGCTTATCTATTATTTATTAACCTTTCTTTTTTTTTCTTTTTTTCTCAAGGCCTGACTAAGCGCGTTGGGTTACGCTGCTGGTCAGGCATCTGCTTGGCAGATGTGGTGTAGCATATATGGTTTTGTCCGAACGCAGTGACGCCTCCTTGAGCTACTGAAAACTGAAAACTGAAACTGATAGTGAAAAGACGCTAAACTAAAGAACGGACACACACACACACACACACACACACACACACACACACCACACACACACAGTCGTTTACTGCTTTCATTACTTCGTTGCGTTCAAAGACAGTGGGGTCAGTTCGAGGGCCGGGAAGTGGGCGAGAGAGTAAGTGAGCATGGAAGGGGCGTGTGTGTGTGTGTGTGTGTGTGTGTGTGTGTGTGTGTGTGTGTGTGTGTGAGAGAGAGAGAGAGAGAGAGAGAGAGAGAGGACGTGGAATCATTAAAATGATAAAGCGACCAGATTGACAGAGTGATGTGAAACGGGAGGGAGAGACTGATAAAAATCATCGCTGGTTTAATGAAATGTTTCATTTAGTTAGGGACAAAATGTGATGTGTTTTTCTCGCTATTCTCTCCAAGTGTAGCTTCTTCTCTCTCAACATTGGTATGTCATTTTACCTGGTTCTGTACTGATATGAACGTAAAAAAATAACATGAAATAATAATAATAATAATAATAATATTATTATTACTATTATTATTATTATTATTATTATTATAATATTAATATTTATATTATGATG